>NW_011888800.1:4602698-4737946 GCF_000151845.1 Pteropus vampyrus | reverse complement strand
ATCTTCTATACTGCATGTTTTCTAGTTTATTAATTTTCAACCTTTTCTTATTTCTTTCCTTTATAAACTTTATTTATACTATTCTTTTTTTAACTTTTTGTATTGACTCTTTAGTAGCTCATTAGTTTTAAGACTTTCTTCCTTTCTAACATTAGAATTTAAAGTTATAAAATTCTCTCCAAATACTGTTTTAGCTGCATCTTACATGTTTTTTTCTGATATTTGATGTTATTTTTATTACTGTTCTGATCTAAAGAATTTTACATTTTTATTAAGTCCCTCTTTGAACCAGTTATTTAGCACTGTGAGTCTAATGTTTCTTATATATTTTTTTCTAATTATCTTTTTGTTTCCTAACTTCATTGAGATCAGAGATGTATCTATAACTAATTTTTTAAACTTGTTAAAATTTGTTTCATGGCCTAATATATAGTCAACTTTTATAAAACTACTAAGTATGTTTGAAAATAATGTATATTCTGCAATTTTAGGGTATAACATGTGTTCATAGATCAAGCTTATTAACCATGTAATTAATAACCCTGAGTCCCAAAAGACGAAAATTGAAAGTCAAGGCAAAATCATCTATATTACCAATTTCACATATTTAAACCTAGTTGCTCCTCAAAACTATATTCATAAAGTACTCACTTAACTTCTCTACTTGGATGTCTAATAGTCACATCAAATGTGAAGTAGACTTCCTTCCTTCCCCCACCAAGACGTGTTCCTTCCCCAAGCTTGCCCACATCAATCTTTCTCCAGACTTAAGCCTAAAGATTATTCTTTCACTGATTCCCCCTCCTATCCATTCCATTTAATCCATTAGGAAGTCCTTTTGATATTTCCTCCAAAATGTATGTAATATCTGTCCACTTCTTTTCATCCTCACTACCACTACACTGATCCAAACAATAGTAACTTACCAAGACTACAATAGCCTAACTGACCTTCCTGATTTCTGTTTTGCCCCCCTTCTCCCCAACCAGTTCTCCATATAGTTGCCAGAATAATCTTTTAGAATTGTAAATTATAAAATGTCATGCCCTACTTAAAACCCCCCTATCATTTCTTCTCACACTTAGAATAAAATCAAAACTCCTTACCTTAGTTTACAAAGCCAGTAATATCTGGCTTCTGACTGCTTCCCCATGCTCACTCTGCTTCTATTCTGGTCTTCTAGTGCTTCCTGTAACCCACAAAGCTTGTTCCCACCTTAGGGCCTGTATTAGACAGGATAGGGTAGGTTATACTACTGTAATACACAATCCCTAATCATACAAGTATCCAGTGGGGCTAGGCAATATTTTAGGGCAACCGCTGTCTGTGAGGGGACTCAGTAATTGAGGCTGTCTCAGTCTTGACGTTCCACTATTTCAGTATGTGGCCTCGTCCATAACTATGTGGTAGAGGAAGAGTACTAGAAACTCTTAACATCCGCCTGGAAATTATTTCTATCACATCTTCTCACTGCCCATTTTCCAGAATGAGTAAAAAATCCCACCTACCTGTAAGATGTTGAGAAAGTATACTCCTGTATGCCAAGGAGAAGCAAGTCAGATACAAGTATCCAAAGTCTACCATATAACTGTTCCCTGTTTCTAAAATGTATTCCATCTAATTTTCACATTTGGGTTTCATCTCAAAAGTCACCTTCTTAGGCTATCATTGGCCACCCAGGTACTCCCTATTGCAACTAAATATTAATTATCTGTATATAACTTTCAACTGATTTGGTTGTTTCTTGTACTCCCTCTTCCCTATCTGGAATATAATCCCCATCAAAGCGGGTAGCTTGCCTGTATTGTTCACTCTTGAATCCCCTTAATAAATATTGGTTGAATAATAATCACTCGATCAATGCAATCACATAATCAATGCAAGTCTGATTATGGCATCCCCCTCCCATTAATGGACTTTTATAATCTGCATGATAAAGTTTAAACTCTCTGGCATGACATATGAAGGGAAGCTCGAAAAAGGTAAACACCCGGATGCTGGATAAGCACTAACAATTTCTGCCTTAATCAGGTCATCAATTATTCCTTTAATCTTTTCTATCCACACAAAGAACACAATCCATTCTCAAGTGAGGCAACCTAAAGTGCCATCCTATTGTTCCATCCAGCTTAATGTCCTGGATCTCCAAGTGATCTATGTATTTTTCTTCTTTGAGACATGTTTCTTCTCCACAGATCTGTGAGCCAAGACAGTCAATTTATTTGTCCTGTCCTCCAACACATCTAATATACAATGCTGAAGCAAGAACAGGATAACTATGATAAAATCTCTCATTTGAAAAGAGAAGGAATAGCAAATATAAAGCAATCAATAGTCTACAGTTGTTCTCCCATCTGAGACACACCAATAAGGTCTCCTATCCTAGACACGGAAAAGAATCCTTGATTAGCCTGATTCTGCTGAGAAAAATTCCTTTATCCATTGTTTTCTATGACCCAATGCTCTGCCTTTTGAGAAGTATGGTAATTTTCCGTGGCTGTCATAACCAATCACCACAAACTTCGGGGCTTGGAAAAAAAGAGCTCTAAAGGCCAAGTTCTCAATTAGAATCACTGGGCCGAAATCAAGGTGTCAGCAGGGATGTGCTCCCTCTGGAGGCTTAGGGTGGAGGAGAACCCTTTCCTTTCTCTTTTAGCTTCTGGTGGCCACCCGCATTCCTTGACTTGGGGCTGCAGCTCTCCAATCTTCCAGTTTCTCCCTGCTCCATCTTTACATTGTCTTTTCATGTGTGTGCATAAACTCTTTTCTTAAAGGACCCTTGTAATTATATTTAGGGTCCACCTGAATAATCAAAGATAATCTATCTCCAGATCCTTAAATTAGTCATACCTGCAGAGATCATTTTTTTGACATAAAGTAACATTTACAGATTCCAGGGATTGGGATCTGCTATCTTTGGGGGCTTCTATTCAGTCTACTGCTGCAAGTTATTCCTTTTTTTAATCTTCCATCTGACGTGGGACTTTGGAGGCTACACAGCTTCCTCAGCCTGCTTCTTGCTGGTGAAAGTTTAGTGGTTCAAGGATTATTTTGGTCTTAAACACCATTTTCCGGAGTTTTTGTTCTTGATTCAGTTTTATGATTTTCTGAATCAGATGACTTCTAGAGAAGCAAAGGGGAGTTTAAAAACTAGATACTACAACTAATAAATAATAATAATTTAATTCTGGTTAAAAACACTATCATGTATTATTAGTTTTCCTCATTAAAAATTGTGGAAAATTAAGTCTAAAAAATCATTGATATAGAAGAAAATAATTTTTAAATCCTGAAAAGGAGAAATTCTCTATCAAGATACACGGATTAAATCTACACTGTCATTAGAAGTAGAGATTTTAATCAACTGCAAATCAAACTACAGAAAGTAATAGATGGGTGCCAGCATTTACTAAGCAAACAGACTGAATGTTGCTGTTACCAGGAAGCAAATGAAGACCTCTTTGTCAGAAGGTAAGGTATTGCAGAAACATGCTACAGAGGCTCATTCTGACCATCCAGTTAGTCATTTTCTTCGTACATCTTCAAAGCATAGACTTTACATAATTAAGTGGCTTTAACATTGATGGCAGTCATGAAGCTAATCCTACATAGACTGTCCTTGGAAAAGTGACTATTACTTGAGTGTTACTAGTGGGTAAGAACAGGTCAGTGAAGATAATAAGAGAAAATGCAGAATAATGAGAGAAAACACAAAGGCAGGAATTTGAGAGAAAAAAGACAGATTGAGCAAAAGCAATAAATAGAAATCAAAGTAGAAGACTGATCAGGGACTTACTTAAGGAGGACACAATGGAGGAAAGCCCCACAAAGACAGAATGGGAGCCAGGAAAAGTGGGGAAGTCAGAAAGAACAGAGTTTGAACTTAAGCTCCCACATTTAACTAAGAACTGATGTAAGTTTCTTAATTTCTGTATGCCCTCAGTTTCCTTATCTGTGAAATAGAAGTAATATCTACTTCACAAAGTTTTCGAGGAAATAATATGTGTATGTTCAACAGTGCCTAGTACTGGTAATAGGCATATAATAAATGTTCTCATTTCTCATTACTTGTTCACAAAGTACAAGCGGAAAGGAAAGGTATAGAGTAAGAGAAATAATTGCTAAATTATGAAAAAAAATGTAATAATTCTGAAACTACGATAGGAAAAGACAAATATTCAATGAGCATAAGGTAATAAATCAGTTCTAAAAATAAAAGATCTAGGCCACATTGTTAGTGTAAAAGCCATTTTTCTAATTCTCACAAGTTAGAAGTGAAAGGAATAAACATGAGTGTTGCATGGGGGGAAAAAGTAACAAGAAAAGATCTAAGAGTGAAAGAGTGGAAGCAGGAAGCTGTTGGATAAGTCTAGGTAAGAAATAATTGAGGCTTGGACTGGATGGTAGTGGTGCTCATGGCGAGAACTGTTCAGATTTGCAATCAATTGTTGAGTCTCTTGATGACAAAGGACTAATTCTTGGAGAAACTATGTAAATTATGATAATTTCTTATAATAAGGCAACAGGAAGTGGAGCAGACTTAGAGAGGAAATCAAGAGTTGTTTAGGCTTTATTAAAACTGAAACGGAACCAGTGTTACCCCAATAAACTTAATAAAAAATAAAATAAAATTGAAATGGGAGACATCCAAGCGATGTCACGTAGATGATCTAAATGAGGTTACCAGCAGTATATTTATGACAGGTAATTAAGATTGACTGAGCTCCCCTAGGAGGAGAATATTGCTTAAAAAATAGAATTTATTACTGTGCCCTGAGAAATTCCAACTTACAGAGATTGAACAGAAAAGGATCTAGCAAAGAACGGAGAAACCAGTGAAATAGGAGGAAACCAGATGAGCATAGTGCCAAGGAAGTGAAGAATGTGTCATAAGGTGCTCAATGAAGTGATATCTAAGAAACATCCACCAGACTTAGAAACATGGAGGCAATAATGGACTTTGCTGAGAGCATTTCAATGGAATGGTTGGGATAAAGCTTGAGGTAATACAACATCTGAAAGTAGAATTGGGTTTTCTATTTAAAATTTTAAAAAGGCCACGTAGCAGCTAGAGCATGAAATGTCCCTATCAAAACCTTCCAATAGATTTCTATATTACCCTCAGAATAAAATCTGAACCCTTTCCTATGACCTACAAGTCCCAAGATCTGGCACCTGCTGTATCTGTGAGTTTACCTCCTTTGAGCTGCCTCATTCTGCCCTCTAGACATACTTGCCTTCTTGCTATTCCTTAAACAAGCCAAGCTTCTTTAACTTCTTTCTATTCAGAGCCTTTGCATTTTTGATCTTCCTTTAACTCAGATGATTGTTTTTCCACTTATTTGCATTACCTTCCTTGACTACTATATCTAAATTGGTACCTGCCAAACATCCTTGAAGTAGTCAGCCTTGCCTGGAGATGTGACCTTCAAAAGGGAAAATCTATACCAGGTAGGCTATTTTTGATGTCGCTTTAGGGAAAAATGATTTGTAAAAAGCAAATAAAATCTTTTTAATAAGGGCTTACCTGCTTAAGTATTGATTTACTTAAAATGCTATTGGCAATAAGATTTCAAATGTTTCCACTAATGGACTCTTTTTTTTTTTCAACCAAGCTCTCAGAAAACCACCACCACCACCACAAGTAGACAATGAGCTTATATTACATAAAAAGGGGAATGGGTTTGAGGAAAGGAGATTATATATATACAACTTACTTTATCATTTCTGTAAGTTTGTACTTTATAGTTCAAGTTCATTCAATTCCTCATTTTGACCAGGAACCATTTATTTTGTCTAAATCCGGGGATATCTCAATCTGAACATATCAACTTTTTACCACCATTTTGTTGCAGGCTTAAGTTATTTTCATCTTCCAATCATATTTAAAATGTAGACCACCTTTTATTAAAAATAAAGATCTCCAAGTGATTCAATGTCAAATCCCCAATGCTAGATGTGTGAAATAACTTCTACCAGGATAGTGATAGTAAAAATAGATAAAGGAACACAGACAGATTTGAGGGACACTTAGGAAATGGAACTGTAGAAAACTGAGAACTGATGGTGAAAAATGAGGGAAAATGAGACATTAAGGATGATGACCAGGTTTCTGGCTTATTGACTACTGGGTGGGCAGTGGTGTCACCAGCCATCCATCCAGAGAAGAGAGAAAAAAAGGTTTGAAGAATAAGAAAATTCAGCTTGGGGAATATTGAATTGAGGTTCCTGCCAGAGATGTACTCTAGGTAGTTGGATGTATGAGTTTAAAGTATTATTAAATGAGTGAATGAATGACTTTGCACTACTATCTTAGCCTCCTTGGGTTTGTTTCTACATTTGTAAAATAAGGATGTTGTACTAATAATCTCTAACATGCCTCACAGTCATAAAATGTCAATGAACTTTATCAGTAATCTTAAATAATTTCCTTCTTAAATCTTTGGCGTATCATGTGCGCATTTTACTTTGACAATTTAACAAGAACTTTATTAACTAGCTGGGAGCTCATGAATTCATACGACTTTGTTTTCTCTTAAATTTTAATAGATAGTGAAACACTGGTTTCCTTAATTGATAAAAGACACAAATTTAAGCTTGCTGGCCTTTCTTGAGAATATAAGAATTTTTAAAATAAATATACTGTTAAAATTTCTTCTCAATGTTTTCTTCTCATAGATTTGGAAAAGTTGGAGACGTTATTCCGATAACAGGGAATAGGAGGTAGGAAAATATAGAAGGCACAAAAGGAGTTTATGTTTCACAAGTAGTATCCGTATGAGCTTCTCTATCACAATATATTTTTTCACAATTAAAAAAAAAAACATTTACTATCTTGCAATTTGGCAATGCAAAATTAAGAAGTGATGTTAACAAAAGTTACACAGGTCTCCTTAAGTTTTATTGTCCAGAAAAGTATCATCTTATTTCGATATTAGAAATTCTGGAATTCTTATCCAACTTCTTTCCTAACTGCACACAACCTCTGGGTTGTGAATTATTTCTAGGTTAAAATTAAGTTTGAGGGAAGAGGGTATACTAACCTGATCATTGTGATATATGTGCGAGAAATAGCTCTGCTACTAAATTCAACTCTGGTTCAAAGGCAGGATGTATGGAATAACTGACATGTGAATGCTGGCCATTTTGAAAAAGGAGTATAAAATACAGTAAAAGACTCATTTGAGAGCACTGTTTTCTTCTGCCTCAAGAGGAAGTATTGCTTTGGTGAAAAAGAATCCGTCCAACTCAAAATCTTTAGAGAAATGCCACCAATTGAGCTAACTGAACAATACCATACACTGAACTATATTTATATCTTTAGTGCTTTCTATTAGATTGGCACACAATTGATACATACTGAAGCATTATCCCAATTTTACTTTCCCAATTTTAAAGATCTCCACAGGCCATACTGTAGATGGTACACAACCTAGTAAGAGAGATAAAAAGGGGGCCCACAAATGAAACAAATATGAGTGGGAATTAAGAAATTATTCCCCTATAATATTATGTTTAAAAAAGTAAAATTGCATATTGGCATAACAATGTTTATTCTATGAAGTACATCTATAGTAACAAAAGGCAAAACTGGACTGTGACTAGAAACAATGGAGTAAGCAGAATATACAGTTCAAATCCTGGTGCCTCTTTTGTGATTTTGGGAGTATTTTTTTACCCTCCGGAAGCCTAAATCTCCTCTTTAGAAAAAGGAAGAGGATAATACTTACATTGTAAGATTATTTAAAATACATAACAATAACAAAGATTGTTAAACAAAACACCATTTCAACTATGATTCTGCAGTTAGACTTTTATTATGAATATATTTTAAGCCATCATTTCAAGGGTCTAAAACTGCAAATCTTAAGAGCATTTAACTTTAAAGATGTCAACTCCAGCTTTCATATTATTAATATTGTTGTTTTTTTAAGGACCACTGTGTGCGTACTATATTGATGACCACGCAGAAACCCTAGTTTTAATTTCTCTAATGTAAAAACTATCCTACTTACTTGTGGGTATTAACTGGATGTGAAGAATATAGAGCAAATTCTGAAAACCTGTAAATAAGCAAATGAGATTATATTTCATAATTCATGGTAAAGGTATAAAGAGTTAACTCTTAATTTTTCAAACAAATACAACTATAATATAGTAATCCAAAAATTATTCTGGTGCTGAAATACACTATTAGTTTTTGAGTAGTGTCCTAACAATTTTTCATTTAGAATATTAGTTATCTTTGTTTATATTACAATTTAAGCAACACTGAAACTGATTAGGACACACACACAAAAAATAAGCAGTCTTGGGTTAAAAATTTCCCACATATTATTTAAAGTGGTTAATCTAGACTTAGCTGTAACAAATCCCCAAACCAATAAATGTATTAGGTAACAGACTATAAAAAAAATCTGGATACAATCAAGGATGAATAAATAAGTCATTAAGATGAACCACACATGAACTTTCAGTTAAAAATATACCTTAAAAAATTATGAGCAAAAGCTTCCATTTCTATTCATTTCTCCTCTGGTAATTATTATCTCTTATGTGATAGTTTTATCCTCTAAAAGAGTAAGAAAAAGTCCTTTCATATTTCATGACAGGTTTAATCACGTAATTAAAACAAATTATTTGATATTATCTGATATGTCCAATTACATGGGTATGATGTAACAAAAAGAGTTACAAACTTATATATGCATATTTACATTATATACCAAAACTATCAAGCTAGTCAACTATATCTTAAGGAGATACATTATGACATGAATTAAACAATATTTCATTGCTTATTATGCAGTCAAGCTTTTAATGGAAATAATATACAAGTGAGGCACTTTTGAGGTCAAGAATAGAAAGCAAATGACACTACATACTGGCAATGTTCACAAAAATCTATGTGTATCTTTAATACAAAAACTTTTCAACTAGATTATTTTTGAAAAATTGCAAAACTAGCAACTTATGCATTTTAAGGAGCTTTCGGACACAATGGCTAACATCAGTGTATCAAAGCATATGAAAGTTTTATAACCACCTGGCTGCTTGGCAAACAGTACCTTAATAACTTAAAGCCCTTTTTTTTTCTTTTTTTTTTTGGTTTATATAAATCACCTCAGGTTGTGATTTATGTTTTGACTTACTGCAAAGCACCTTATGGTGCTATTATTATTGTGGTTTATAGACCAATTTAAGTGCAACAATAACTTGTTTCTACTGCTTTCCCTTATACTTAGAAATATGCTCCCAGAGGTCAAATTAAGAATGAGAATATTTAGTGAAGAATCATGTCTTCCTGGTAACTAAGGTTTTCAGTTTTATGTAGAAAAATGTTACACTTACTTAATGTATCTCTGGGCTAAAATTAAAAACCCAATCTTAAACATATTCCAAAATGTAACAAGACCAAAAAATTTTTCAACAAACATCCTGAAGATTCTTTAAATTGCCCATGTGGAGAAAGTACATGTTTGCTATACTTTGGAGATTTATATGGATATTAAGAAACATCTCTGTGCTATTCAATTAAATGGTGGTGGGATTGGTGGGGGGGGGGGGCGTGCAATAAAAGAAAAAGACTTACCTAAGATATCGGATGGCACTATAACATGAATTAAAAGTGCATTTGTATCACTTCAAAAGTTCATATTAGGCACTGCTGAATAACCAATAAAAATAGGTAGTTTCAAGTTTTCCCCTTTAAATTTTAACCCCTGCCCCAGTGTCCCAGAGACATACACAAACACTCCCTCTGAAGTTGTCTTGATGTAATACAGGTGATATTTATTTATTTGAATTTTCCCTGACTAGTCATGGGAAGAAAAATAAGAATACCATTTTGGTAATGGCTTGAGCAAGTTAAAAGAATTGGTTGTATAAATGCTTGGGCACATTCATTAACTTTGATTGCCAGTTCCAAATATCAATAAATACTCTAAAACAGGATATATATATAAAGAAAGTGCTTAAAATCTTTCAGAAACCAACAAGATACATTAGGGAAAAGATTCCTTTTAGAGTTCCTTTGAGATATTTCTTACTCCAGCTTGCTCGGTTTGGAGGTGGCCACCACTTAAATAGCCCTTTACTGGTAAAGGGGCTGGAACCCTGTCAGACCCCAACTGCCACCTTATTTCTCTGGCCTATAAATCATCCAGTAGGTGGTACCGAAGTTCCACATCTCATGTTTTTTGAGAAATCGAATGATTCCCCCTCTAACCCACCCATCTCTTCCTTCAAGGCAGGAGAAAAATCATTTACGAGATACCAAGTCTGAACACAACAAGCCATCAGTCATGCCATCTAGATGATTTCACTTTCAATAGTTACTATCCCTTAAGTAGTTTTGTTTAGCCATTTGCTTATACTACCAGATTAAAAACAAAGAAGGTTTAGAGGAAAAGCCAACTGGCAGTGCCAAATCTGTATGTAGAATAAGAAAAGGTCCCTAAACATACCTATACACGTTTAAGAACATGAAATTTAAACTACCCATGAGTTTTCACATAAGCATTCTAATTTAATCAAGAGAAATTTTCCACATAGGGATTCAGATAATGTTAATATATTATCAGTTAGTCTTCTAGACCAATTCGGAAACTGGGTATGTTAACTATATAAAGATCCAAGGTGAAATAAAAACCATTTTATTATCACCATAGTTTTTAATGAAGAAACTTGTTTAAAATTGTAAAGGAAAAAATGGGGATGGGACGGCAAAATCTTAGCAGCAAAGTGGTTAAACAATTTGAAAATATTAATGCACAAACATTAAAATATTAAAGCATATATGTTGCATATAAAATACAGTACAGAACCAGGAGTTGCACTATACTGATTAGTGCTTAACAGAAGAAATGATTAAATTTGTTCTTCCCAGAAGTATGTACACAGTTCATTTCCACAGCATTTTCCTATATAGCCAGCAAGTTATTTTCTTCAGTTAGTCACACCTTGCTCAAACCTGAATTATAAACTCCGCACTTACAAATATGAAAATCCATTCAGAAGGAAAACCAATATTCCCATCCCACCAATAAAAAGTAATTTTGAAAGTTAACAGTCTATTCTGGATAAACAAGTTTAGCTGAAAACTTCAGGGATGAAGATCATCTGGCGTAGCAGCGTCCAAATATATAAACAGTAAAAATAAGACTTAAAACTGCTGCTACAGTGTGTCATGTTTGGATTTAGTTCATCCAATTGATTTTTAGTACAAAACTAGAAATAACCTCTTCTTCATAACATCTATAGTTATCAATATATTTTTCTTCTTTTCAATGTGAAATAATACTTCAAGATGATCTATATACACAATGTCAGTTCAAGCTGTCATATAAATATAAATGCTTTCTTAAAAAAAAAAAGTATTTTACAGACAGTGTTATATACATTGTTCAGTTTGATCTGGGCAAAAGAAGACAGCTAACCCAAGCTAAAGTGTGAATGTAAAAAGAATGATACATAAATGACATTTAAAATCCTGCATAGAAAATGAGCTTCAAATGGTAGTGTGATTTCAATGTTTTTCACTTCTGAAACTTCAAGCCATTAAAAAAAAGGCACGCTTCTTAATTTTATCCTCTAAGAGAAAGTTCTTAAAGAACCCCTTACTTGGTTAGAGTTTAAATGTAACACTTACAAAAAGAAAAAAGAAAAAAAAGCAATTTGACCCCAAAGTACTTTAAACAATTTGTTGGAACATTTATCCAACTACTTTGTAAATAAAACATCCAGTAATACAATGCTCTGCGAAAGAAATAGATTTATATGTACAAGATATTCCATTTACAATGTTGGATTTAAATACTTTCCTGGGATAGTTTAGTACACGCTTTAACATAAAATATTTTTGCTTTAGGCCAGTTTAAATAAAATGCAAGTGAGAAAGTTATTGTTATGTGAATAATAAGCACTAAAGATTAAGCTAAAAAATTAGTAACACAGCTGAACAAATTCTGGTGTAGCAGAATGATAAATGGAGATCTGAGAAGGAAACCTTTACACTAACTATCCAGTTACACTTTTGCCTTATAAATATTTGTAAATGCAATATAATTTTTTGAAGGAGGAAACTGAAAGAAAACAACTTGCTGGTTGAATACCACAAAAACAAAACAACAACCCCAAAACCTCATTTTTTTCTATAATGTTTACTCAGTCTCTTTTTATATAAAAATAAGTGTTACGTTCCCATCAAAACATTAGACAATTACATCTGTGCTTTAAAAAAAAGTTGGTCACTCAAGGCTATTAGAATATTTTTAAGGATTTTAGATTACCAGAATGTACAGATATAACTCAATATAAACTGGAGCCAAAGGGAAATGAGGATGAAATTCACATGGAATAAAAGCGTTATTAACTAGATGAGTAAAATATTCAAAATATAATGGAATGTGACAGTAGATACATGTACATCTACTTCAGAACTAGGAAGGGGAAGAAAAGTTTAATATGTCATAATCCGTACCTTATATTTAGTTAAATATAAACATTTGTTATTTATACATAAAACTGCTTTCAAAAAACAATGATTTAGTTGCATTTGTTTAACTTCTTATAATTTCCAAGTGTTAACTTTTCTTAGATTGAAATCAGCTGTCCCCTAGTGCACTTTTTAGTTCATGTCCTAGAATTCAAACCTTTAAAAGTCCCATCACCTAATGCATAAATATACAAAAATGCCAAAAATTAATCCCTTTTAGTCGGATCATATTTTATGTTCACTTTTTATAGCCAATAACCAGAAATGATTTCCTTTCACAAATACTCTTTACAACCTGTAACAAAACATGCTATGCACTCAAGGGAAAAGTTAGGCATGGCTAGCATTTGTGAAATGCCAAGAACGGACAAGATCTGCTTCCTCCACGTGTGGCCCCAATGACACCAGGCAAGATTTCATATTGCTTGCCAAAAGCTTCCATAAATCCAAGTTAGCTAATTCCTGGAAACAAAGATTTTAAGCTCATTCTGGCACTGGATTCTTTCATCCAGCAGCTTTATGTTTCCCACCACAGCACCCACATGCCTCACCACAACGATGGCACATTCTCAAAGGGACGTAGCAGCACATACATGGTACAATGAAAGACAAAGCTACTAGGGCTAACCATCGTAAGCAGAACTTGTCATCGCTAGTGTCACATGAACAGGGATCTGAAAAATCTCCCTCTGAGTCTGACATACAATGATACAACATGCTCTCTGCACAGAGCATGCAACTAACTTGATATATGCATCTTTTAATAGGGTCTGGAGCATCCTGACATTTTCCTCTGCCATTTTCTTCATGATTAAACCTTTCCTGGCAGTATACGCAGCGAGAACGTTCACCATCTTCTTTTCTTCGTTTTGACTTCTTAAATTTTAATGAGGAAGGCTGTGTCTTAAATACCACAGAGTCTTTGAGTGAACTTAACTTAGTCTCATCCCCATAAGAGTACAGATAGTCTGATTTTTTACTGTCTGGTTTAGAAAACTGAATGTTGGAGTCAGTATCATCTCTCTCCAAGTCATTTTTCCACATGTCAGGATGTCTGTAGTCTGCATAGCGACGTATTAAAATATCTCGAGGGTTTATTCTGACAATCTCATCCTCATCTTGAAAGCTGACATGTCGGATTGATTTCAAAGGGACCTAAAAAGGAAAGAGATGAAAATTGCAATAAGGGCTGTGAATGCTAATTTTTTGTGTCAACTTGGCTGGGCCATAGTGCCTAGATATTTGTTCAAACATTATTCTGATGTTTCAGTAAAGATGTTTCTTGGATGAGATTAACATTTAAATTGATGATCTATGATGAGTTAAGCATATTATCCACCATGACATAGGTGGACTTCATCCAATCAGCTGAAGGCCTTAATAGAAAAAAGGCTGACTGGAACTCTTCTCCGGGTCCCCAGACTGATTTTGCAACTGTACCTTGCAGATTTTGGAACTGTACCTCTACTATCACATAAGCCAATTCTTTAAAATAAATATCTCTGTATATATACATATCCTATTAGTTCTCTTTGGAGAACCCTGACTCATATGGATTTTGGTGTAGAGAAGTGGGTTGCTGTAACAAATACCTAAAAATGTGGAAATGGCTTTGAAATTGGGTAATGGGTAGAAGCTGAAAGTTATGAAAAGATGACCACTTGCAAGCCAAGGAGAGAGGGCTCAGAAGAAACCAAATGTGCTACACAACCTTGACCTTGAACTTCCAGTTTCCAGATTCACGAGAAAATGAATTTTTGTTGTTTAAGCCACCCAGTCTGTTGCATTTTGTTATGATAGCCCTGGCAAACTAATACAAAGACATGTGTTTTTAAAGTTTGGCTATGTAGGTCTCTGAAAATGACCTAAAACGCACTGTACCACATATACATACATGTATATGTGTACACACACAGATACACACACACATACATTTTTCCCTTCTGGATACACTATCTCCTTGAGGCCAGGGAGCAAAGTAAATCTTGTGAACATAAATCATATTGGTCTAAATAAAAATGACCCTTCCCTTTACTCACACTGATGGGCTTATAGTACTCATATTTTTATCTTCTAGCCCCTGAACACACAGTGACTTATCTACAAGTAAGCACCTGACCCTGGTTGGGGCAAACATCAATTCCCTAGATATTTGGTATTGGGGCTAAAAAAATTCCAGATCTGGGCTAAAGGTGGAGTGATTAATGCAGTCTATTAAATTAACAATATACAATTCTTATTAGTTTTATCTAGTAATAAATACACTGTGGCAATCACTCAGACTCAAACCAAAAATTTAGAAGGAATTTAAGTAACAGGATTTATAAGAATGAATGTAGCAAATCCATACACTAAATTTTTTTCTTGTATAATTCAACTATATGGAGAATTAGAAAGACTCTAAAATTTCACAAAGATTACTTACCCTATTTTGGGACTTTAAGCTTCCACATTCCTTGGATATTTGTCGCTGTACATATTCTATACTTCTGCCCTGAACGTCTAGGCTTGGATGGCTGAACGTTATCTAAAACACAAACAGTTTCTACTTAATTGACAAAAGAATGAATTTCTTATGTTTAATAAAACTACATACATTGTATATTCCAAAATTTTATAGTTTATTAGTAGTGAAGTTTTCCAAAATGGTTTTAATAAAAGGCATTATTTGAGTCTTATTTATTATTTAAACTTCGGTCTTTCCTTACACATTTAAAATTTAAAAAGTAATACAGATTCTGGTTTCTGGTTCTGCATGTAAGGAGCTTGGAAGTTGCCACTCTGTCCTAACAAGTTAAAAGCTAAACAGGAAAAAAAACCCCAGCAACTCTCTTTGGGTCCATAATAGAGAGAAGGACATAGGGCAAACTGATGTCTCCAAGATTCGAGAGACAGACAAGAGATAAAGGGGAGTAATCACTTAACAGAGCAGACTCATGAGTGGAACTGCCATAGAAGCCAGTGCTGGGTGAAGAAAAACCAAACTGTAATTTATGAGTTGCTGGAAGCTCAGGGTGGACAACATTGAAAGTTAAAAACTCCAGGGGTACCCAGTCATAGTGAGTCACCCAACTTTTGTGAGTTTATCTGAGGAAGCTCAACCAGATTCCCATAGCAAATATCAGAAAAATCTCTACATGATTCCGGCAGGGAAGAAGAAAAAGAACAATTTTTAAATTAGAGAGCACTAATTCTTAACAAGGCCTGCCCTCAGGAGAGACTATTTAACCTGAGCCTGACCTGTTGGAAATACTTTTTGCTTCAAAACTGAAAGCAAAAAGAACAAAGACTAAAAGAAAGAAACAAAACATTCAAAAACTGTGAGATAACTACAAGTGGTGTGACATACACGAAATAGAAATACCAAAATGAGGAAAGAACAGAAGAAATATCTGAAATAATAATGCTGGAGAAATTAATGTCGGACACCAAACCGCAGATCCAGGAAGCTCGGAAAAGACCAACCTTGATAAATGCTTTCCAACCTTCCAAAAGTTCACCTAAGCATAATATTTTCAAACTATAAACAATCAAAGATAAAGGTAAAATCTTAAAAGAAGCCAGAGGAAAATACACCTTATTCAAAAAGAAGCAAAGATGAGAATTACATCTGACTTCTCAGAAATTATGCAAAAAGAAGAGAATGGAGTGGAACATCTATCAAGTGTTGAAAGAAAAAGCTCACCAACCTAGAATTCTGTACCCTGCAAAATTATCTTTCAAAAGTAAAGACTTTCTTAGGCAAACAAAAATTGAGGAAATTTGTTGCCAGTAGACATACTGTGCAAGAAATGTTAACAGAAGTTCTTTAAAGAGAATGAGTAATTTAGGTCAGAAACTTGGATCTACGTAAGAATGGAAGAGCAACAAAGAAGAAATAAGTGAAAATAAAACCTTTTATTTTTCTAATTCTTAATTGATCTAAGAAAAAAAAGTTTGTTCAAAAAATAGCATCAATGTATTTGATTATGTGTGACTATCTATGTATGTATGTATGTTTATACACAAAATGAAATGAACAACAGCAATGATACAAGGGATGAGGAGGAGGAATTAGGATTATTTTGTTATAAGGTACTTGCACTACTTATAAAGCAGTTTAGTATTATTTGAAAATAGACTTGAACTAAATGTAAATATATAATGTGAACTATAGAGCAGCCACTAAAAAGTTTTTCAAAAGTCTGATATGCTAAAAAGGAGAGAAAATGGAATTACATAAAATGTTCAATAGATCCATAAAAGATGAAAAAAGGGCAAGACAAAAATAGGAAGAACAAGGGTAACAAATATGATAGATTAATTCAACAGTATTAATAATCATTATTTTTATTAATGGCAAAAATATACCAATTCAAAGATAGAGATTGTCAGAGTGAATTAAAAAAATAAGATGCAACTAAATGTCGTCTATAAGAAACACACTGTAAATATAAAGACACAGAGTAAATGGATGGAGAATAACGTATCATGCTAACACTTATCAAAAGAAAGCAGGAGTAGTTATATTAATTTCAGACAGAGTTGACTTCAAAACAATAAAAGTTATCAGTGATGAAGGGCATTACATAATGATAAAGGGGCCAAATCTCCAAGAAGACATAACAATACTTAGCATGTATGTGCTTAACAAAAGTTACGAGACAAAAACTAACAGAACTGAAAGGAGAAACAGATGCAGCACTCATAGCTGGAAACTTCAACACTCCTCCATCAGAAATGGACAGATCCAACAGGCAGAAAAATCACTACAGACATAACTGAACACAATAACTTCACCAATCAAATGGGTATAACTGACATCTATAGACTATTTCACCCAGTGACAGCAGAATACACATTCTTCTCAAGCTCAGATGGAACATTAATCAAGACAAACCACATTCTGGGCTATGAAACAAACCTTAACAAAAAAATTGTTTTTAAATCATATATCTGCTCTCAGACCACAAAGGAATTAAATTAGAAATCAGTAAGAGAAAGATGACTGGAAAACTTCAAAATACATGTAGATTAAACAACACACTTCTAAACACATGGATCAAAAAGAAATTGTTAAGAGAAATTAAAAGGTATTTAGAACTAAATGGAAATAAAAACACAACTTAATCAAAGTTCATGGGATACACTTAAGTGTTTAATGAGAAACTGATAGCATTGAATGCATACATTAGGAAAAAAAGAAACATCTAAAATCACTGATCTAAGTTTCACCATAGGAAAGTAGAAAAAGATTAAATCTAAAACAAGGAGAAGAAAAGAAATAACAAGAATTAGAATAGAAATCAATACAGAATATTAACAAAATCAAAAACCAGTTCTTTGAAAAGATTGACAACATTGATAAGCTTCTAGTTGGGCTAACTAAAAAGAGAACACAAATTACTAATATCAGAAATGAAATAGGGAACATCACTATAGATCCCATGGAAATTAAAAAGGATAATAAAAGAATACTATGAATAACTCTACATCCACAAATTTGAAAACCTAGATGAAATGATCAAGTCCTTGAAAGGCACCATCTGCCAAATTTAATACACAATCTGAATAAGCCTACATCTACTAAAGAAGATGAATCAATAATCTTTCAGAACAGAAAGCTCCAGATTCAGACGGATTCACTGGTTAATTCTACCTAACATTTAAGGAACAAATTATACCATTTGTCTATAACCTCTTTCGGAAGATCCAAACAGAGGAAATACTTCCTAATTCATTCTATGAGGCCAATATTACCCTAATACTAAAAATAGACAAAACCATTACAAGAAAAAACTCTACAGACCAGTATCTGAAAACACGGATGCAAAAATCCTCAACAAAAGGTTAGGAAGTTGAATCTGAGAATGTAGAAAAAGAATTATATGCCACAGCCACAGGGGATTTATTCCAGCTGGCTTAACATTAAAAATCAATTAATGCAATCCAATAATAGAATAAAAGAAAAATCACATTTAATGAAGAAGAAAAAGCATTTGACAAAACCCAACACCCATTCAGGACAAAATAACCTACAACTAACATAATTAATGGTGAGAAACTTGAAGCTTTCCCACTAAGATCAGGTATGAGGCAACAATGTCCCCTTTTACCCCTCCTTTCCTACATCATACTGAAATTTCTAGCATAAGACAAGAAAATAAAATGTATGGTTTAAGGGAAGAAACACAACTGTCTCTATTCACAGATAACATGATCATCTATGTAGAAAATCTAAAAGAACAGACAAAATATCTCCTGAAATAAGTGATTTCAGCAAGGTTGTAGCATAAAAGCATAAAAGGTTAACATATAAAAGCCAATCACTTTCCTATAAACCAACGATGAATAGGAATTTGATATTATAATCACAATACTATTTACATTAGCACCCCCCAAAATGAAATATTTAGGTATAAATCTAAAAAAATATGTACAAGATCTATATGAGAAAACCCACAAAACTCTAATGAACAAAATTAGAAAAATAAATAAATGCAGAGATAGTCCCATGTTCATGTATTGGAAGACTCACTAATGTCAAGTCAGATCTTCCCCACATGGTCTGTAGATTCAATACAATCCCAATTAAAATCTCAGCAAGTTATTTTGTGAATATTTACAAACTGATTCTGAAGTTTATATAGAGAGGCAAAAGACTCAGAGTAGCCAGTACAATTTTAAAGAAAAACCAATCTGTAGTGCTGACATTACCTGACTTCAAGACTTACCATAAAAATACATTAATCAAGATAGTATGGTATTGGCAAAAGTATAAACAAATAGATCAGGGGAACAGAAGAGATGACCGTGGTTATGGCGATGACTTTTTAAGATATAACATCAAAGGAATGATGATACATGAAAGAAATAATTGATAAAGTGGACTTCATTAAAATTAAAATAGAATGTCGAGAGAATGAGAGAACAAGCCACAGACTGGGAGAAAATATTTGTAAAAGCTATCTGATAAAGGACTATTATCCAAATATACAAAGAAATCTAAAAAAAAAATCAACAATAAACCAACCAACCTAATTAAAACATGGGCCAAAGACCTCGACAGACACTTCACCAAGAAAGATTTACAGATGGCAAATAAGCACATGAAAAGATGCTCAACACCATAAGCCATCAGAGAAATACAAATTAAAACAATGAGATACCATTACGCACTTACAGTTAAGTCCTCACTTAACATCGTTGATAGGTTCTCAGAGCTGTGGCAAAACAACTTATAACAAAACCAGTTTTATCATACAATATCAACTTATCGATTGATATAATTTATCAATTGATATAAACAAGAGTTAAGTTCCTCGGGCATCTCATCCAGGTTATAATGAAATGATATTGAATAAAACAATGTTATTCAAGGACCTGCTGTATTAGAACGGCTAATGTCCAAAACACTGACAACACCAAAAGCTGGAAAGGATGTGGAGCAACAAAACTTCATTCATTGCTCATGGTAATACAAAATGGTACAGCCACTTTGGAAGACAATTTGGCAGTTTCCTATAAAATTTAACATATTCTTTTTAATATGATCCAGCAATTGTGCTACTTGATATTTACCCAAAGTATTTAAAAACTTATGTCTACACAAAAACCTGTACACAAATGTTTATAGCAACTTTATTCTTAATTGACAAAACTTGGAAACAACCAAGATGTCCTTCAGTGGGTGAATGAATAAACTGTGCTACATCTAGACAATAGAATATTACTCAGTGTTAAAAAAAAAAAAAAGAGAGAGAGAGACACAGAGGAACCTTACATATTACTAAGTGAAAGAAACCAATCTTAAAAGGCTACATACTACATGATTCCAACTATATGACATACTGGTAAAAGCAAAACTATGGAGATGGGAAAAAAAATTAGTGGTTATCAGGGGTTGTGTGAGTGTGTGTGTGAGGAGATGAATAGGTGGTACACTGAGGGGTTTTAGGGTAATGAAAAACTATATGATGTTATAATGATGGATATCTGTCATTATACATTTGTCTAAACCCACAGAATATACCACACCAAGAGTGAAAAGTAATGTAAACTATGACTTTGGGTGATTTTGATGTCAATGTAGGTAACTGCAACAAATATACCCCTCTGGCGGTACCTTCCACTTTTTGGCTATGTATTTTGGCTATGCATACACATGTATGCATGCATGCACATATGTGGATCTTTAAAATTTTTAAATGTAAATAAGATGGCCAGATAGGAAGGTAGTTGGAGAACTAAGTAAAAAAAAAAAAAAATGAAGGGATTAAATACAAATTGGTAAGTACAAAACAGTCACAGGGATGTGAGGTACAGTACAGGGAATATAGTCAATAATACTGTAATAACTACGTATAGTGCCCAGGGGGGCACTGGATTAATTGAGCGGATCACTTCATAAGTTATACAAATGTCTAATAACAAGGCTGTATACCTGAAACTAATATAACACGAATCTCAACTCTAATTGAAAAATAAAAATACATACCTAAAAAAAATAGCACCTTTGTATTGTGCTTTGCTTTTTCACACTTACTAATCCATCATGGACACTTTTGTATGTTTATACATATAGCACTACCTTACTTTTTTAATAGCAACTTAATATTCCATTGAATGGATGACTTTTAATTTATTTACCTAGTCTGATTAATATCCACATAGGCTTTTCTCAGTCTTTTGATGTTATAAATAATATTGCAACAAATATTCTTATACATTTTAATCCACATGTCCAAGGATAATGTGTATCACAAATTCCTAAAAGTAGAATTGCTGAATTAAAAAGCTGGTATACTTCAATTCAAAAAAGAATTTAAATGGATATATCCAATTTGAACCATATACTCAGTAGTATTGTAAACAGAGAAGGAAGTAAAAACAGTTAGTAAAAACAGTTAAAGACTGAAGAGGTTATCTCATTCCCGGCCTTGTTTCCTATAGTTTTGAGATTTTACTTTCATTAGCATTCTAATCACATAGTAGAAGCATAAACAAAAGCATTCAAATTTTAATTATGCTATAGAACTATAGGATCCGTGTGGGATGAAGTAAGATTTCTGCATTGAGTTTATTTTCCCCAACCTCTCTATTATCCATTCTTCTATGCCCAGTTACCTATACCTAGTATAGAAAATTATGAGCCAACACTTCCCACTCAATTTTTCTTTCAGTTTCAATATTCAACAATATATTTGATTTCCTAATATATACATACTACTAGTCTCTATGGAAGGCACAAGGAAACAGAAAAATGGCTCTTACCCTTACAAGTAGAATGATAAAGCAGTTATATAACTATATTATAAAGAGTTATAAAACTACAACTTAAGGTATATTATGTAAGTTTTATAACTACATTTATACATATACAGCTATATAACTATGCTTTATCATCCCACCTGCAAAGTTATTTAACTATTACTGAAGGTGGAATACGTAAGAATTCAACAATTGCTGGATGAAGAAATCATGATGATTAAATGGTCTGCGAAAGGCTTCATGAAGGAAAAGGAACTTAAAGTAAACACAGAATAAAGTAAGCATTTGTTAAGATTTTCAAAAGATGAAAGAGCATTATAGAAAACAGAGGAAAATTTTTGTTTTCCTGATAGATGTATTTCTTATAACTACAATAACCACAAGTTATATATTAAATGTACATTGCCAAGATTTTTGAAAGTAAAAATGTCATTTTAACTTATTTCTCTAATTTCACTCAGAAAAAAAGTCAAACACTAAACACATTCACACTTTGAAACTACCTGAGTTAATAGAGTCTATAAATATTAATCCTCTCACACGATCTTCATGTGAAAAGACAAACAATGTTGACTCTTCACACTTATTAAACACAGACGTTCTAAGATACACCCCAATTCACCACTGCTTTTTAATACCCTAGGAATGTGATGCTGTTGCTTTAGGTCCTTAGAAGAATTTATCAGCTGAAAAAGCCATGGGAGATGCTTCTTCAAAGTCAGTCACAAATGAAATTTTAAAAGGATTCCATTTATAACGTTAACAACAACAAAATAATACAAAGAATAAATCTTATAAAAGATATACAATATCTTTTCACGAAGAAAATGCAAAGCTCTATTGAGAGATATAGAAGAGCTACAAAGAGATATATAATCTTCATGACTAAGAAGACTAAATCCCACCCCACCTCACAACCTAATGTAGACAGACATTCAGTGCAATTCAAATACAAACTGCAAATGGACTTTTCACCAAACTTGATAAGCTGATTCTAATATTTTTGGAAGAGTAAACAGAAAAACAAACACTAAGAGGAAAAAGAAGGTAGAAGCACTTACTTTACAGATATTAAGACTTCTTATAGAACTAAAATAATTCTATAGTAAAGAAGACAATATGGCACTCGTGTAGGGACAAACAGACCAACAGACTAGAGAAACCAAAAACATCTCAATGAATATGCAAACTTGATAGATGACAGATACAGCAGTCCACAACAGTGGTGAAAAAGGTTCAAATGGTGCTAGAACAATTATTTTTACGTATGGTAAAAATAAAATTGGATCCCTATCACAGAAGAGAAGTCAGTTCGAAAGCGTATAGTCAAAACTAACTTTCAGAACAAAATACGAAGAAAATCTCTGAAACAAGGATTGGGAGGAATTTGTAAAAAAACACCAAGAATGCTAAATTCAGTTGCATTAAAATTTAGAATGCCTGTTCACTAAACACCATAAAGAAAGTGAAAAACAACCAAAAACTAGGAGATTCTGGACACAAATAAAACTCAAAAAGGAGAAGTGACACTGAAAATCTTATTACTCAGTGGCAAGATTATTATATAAGAACATGTTGTTAAAATTAGTTTGTAAAGGAACAACCACAGCTATTTCTGTAATCTTTCAAATGCTCAACACATCTCTCTTGTACTCACAGAACACAGAATCCTATTGACTTATTTATCTCAGTGCCTTTTGTAGCACATCAACCTCAAGAGCTCATTCCTATACACCCTAAAGAAACTCTAGCACATATAGCTGGAGACAAGAAAGTTCATACTAGAAGCATGCTTAATAGCAACAAAAATATGAAATTATCTTCTGGCAGAAGAAATATAAATTAAGTGGTAGAACTATCAAGAAAAGAATAGGAATTCTAAGCAAACAAAATGTAAGTTAATGGCCACCTCTAGGATAAAAACAAGTGGACAGAATGAGAGTGTTCCTTTTTGTTGTTTGGTGGTTTCTCAGGTGTTCATTACATATGTTGTTTTCTATGTATTAAATGTCATAAATCTTTGATCACAAGTTCATTGATACATGTGGTCTTATTTCTCTATAGTGAAATAACCTCCAGGAACTTGAAGGTAAAAGAAATTGAGTAAAAGAGCCATAATAGCTTTTAGGCCTATTAGGCTTAAGTAAAACCTGAATGAGAGTATAAGCATTTTGAAAGAATGAACCTTTCCATCAAAAGAACTTAAATAGCCCATGGAAGCACAGAAAATGAGTCAAAGACAAACACTGACAATGCCTATTTAAACATTAGTAGAGGGAGAAACTTAAGCCAATGTTAGGTAACAATTCTCTATGGGTCTCATTTCTGCAGATCTAGTGGGCAGGCGCATTTGTCTGCCTTTGTTTCAGACTGTTTTCAAAGATGTGTGTTTAATGGAACCCTTGGAAGATATAGTGTCTCCCCTGTGACATTAGTTTGTTTAGTATCCAGTATAACAAAAACACTGTCTCTCTCCATGACAAAAGTCAGGTATTGCCCATTATGAAAGATTTGGGTTCCCTAAGCTCAGGGGTTCCAATGCTGTGATGTTAAAACCACTGTGTGTGCAACATCCACCTGATCAGCTCAGCACAGTTCCTCTGGGACTTGGGAGGCAAGGGGAACCAACACAAACATGAAGTTCCCACTACTCTACTGTGCTATGAGCAGTGAAGTCCTTTGTCTCTGATCAAGTAGTCTCATGCCTTCTGGTAGCATTCATAAAACTAGTTGGCAAATTAACTTGTTAACTTATATAAGTAGGGTTAAATCTTTAACTCTTCATATTTCTTGACAGTGAGGAAGTAAGTAGTCTAGTCTAGTCTAGTCTAGTCTAGTCTAGTCTTTTTGGCAAGGTTGTTCCTCTCTTGTAGAAAAGGGTCAAAGCATTTAATTACTCTGTTGAACACAAATACATAGCCGGCTTTTGACAATAATGTAGTAATATATCATGAAGATTTATTTTATGCAATGTGCTAAACAAGCTCCTATGAACAACATGATGGTTTAAATTAAAACTTTACATCTGGCTTTTTACACATCATATTCTTAAACTTGATTATTTTAGTCTCTGAAAGATGACTCCAGTTTAACAGCATGACAAAATAAGGTTTCTGGTCTGAAAGTTCAGGGACAGATTCTGTACTATGGAAAAATTCACCCTGTGAGATCTTTTGGGTGACATCCAAATGGACAACCGGTACGCAACCCTAATAGTACTGCGCTAAATGCAAGTGTGCATTTATTATTCCCGTTAATAAAGTTCTGCAATATTTACTAAATGTATAGCTAATGGCTTTTGTAGCTTTAAAAGAGAAAACCTTTTCCATCTTAATTCCTAATAAATCGAGTTCACTTATTTCAACAACAAATGTGTAAACATCTAATTATGCAACATACAACATAACCCTTGTTTCTCTATGTCACATCAATCTTGTAGATAAGTTTCGATAGTATAGCTGGAATTCAGAATCAAATGGTCTGGCTGCCTCTAGAAGCCATATTCAAAGTCCCCATACTAAGAGCTATCTGTCAAACATTGTTCACATCCCTCTCTACAGTTACCCAGTACTATTTTGTACTTTTCTACATGGTGACTACTTTAACTACTATTACCATTACTGCCATTTTGGGAGAGGGGTACAGTTCTTCTCCCCCAACTAATCAAAAAAAAAAAAAAAAAAGAAAGAAAAGAAAATAGCTAAAAATTTATAGTTCCCTAAGCCAAAGAAGGTAAGACGAGTAAATTCCCAGAGTCTAGATGATGACTATTAGTCTACTGTAGTTTGGGGTACATTCACCAAGTTTTTTCTCCTTGTTCATCAATATGACCTACTTCAGGATGTGTGTATCTCTACTCTCTCCTCCACCAAAATGAGTTTCTCTGCCCATCACTCAAGATATTAGAACATATTTTATACTTAAAAGTGTTAAAGTGGGTACCTCAGACTTATTTCCTAAGATTCCTAGAAGCTAATAAGCAAATATGACTCCAGATATTGTTCCGATATCCCAAAATTCCTGAATGGGATAAAGTAGATTACTTTTTGCTTTTATTCTTGCTATCATTTGCTCAAAGTAAAACTGGTTTACAATTACTTTTTTCCTTTCTGGTACTAATATTTTAATTGTTCTTGCATTTCTTATAAAATTTCATAATAAACTTAGACAAAAATGCATAAACTATAGATAATTTTTATCCCCCACATAAAGAACCTTGTTATATGGGTTGTGAGGATTAAAATGAATTATATAAGTGCTTTAGACGTACCCAGCACATAGTGGGCACCAGTTATGACTAAGATTAACAAACTATAATCAACTGATTCAATGAAGTATAAGGCTGACTGACTGTTTACCATGAAGAGAAACATTTTAATCTGAGCTAGAATACAGAGGAAGAGAAAAGAAGTACATTTGCTTACCATTTCTAAGTAACATTAGAATTCCAATAATTCAAAATTTAGTGACCTTGGTTCAGGTACTTACTATTCTATGCATTAATTTCTTCACTGATTTTAAAAACTAAAGATATTAGCTTTGCTCAAATGAAATATTGAACTCAAAAGCACTTAGTGAGGCACCAAAGTACTATAAAATTTCCTTATTTTTAACAGTCTTCTTGATTTCTTAAGACAACTACAGAGGTGGAATAAATTATTAAACACAATAATACATAAACGCTTTAACAGCTATTCTGAAATGAAAGTCACCCCCCCCCAAAGTAGAATGATTCCAGAAATGATGTTGTTTTCAGTAATATTTTTATTTTCCATAAAACTTAATGAAAAACACCAGGTAGGAATCACAACAGGTTTCATTATGCCATCTCATATCGTTTCTTCTATAACATATTAGAGGGAAAAAAATATCAAGTATATCAGTACAAACTTCAGCTCTAATGTTCTAAGGGAATAGACACTCCTGTGTCTGTTTAACAGAACAACAAATTAAGACAATCAAATATTATCAAAGAAACAAGAGCCTTGTCTTTTGAGAAAAATCCCAAGCAATAGATGACAAAACTAATGTGTTTCAAAAATGGCTGACGGGAAACTGAAAGGTGCTATAAAATCTGATGTGAGTAGGAAAAGTACAACTTTAGTTAAATGAATAATTTAAAACTATCTGATCACAAGAAATACTTAGGATGATCATCAAAAAAATTTAGATAACAGGATCCATACTGTTACTGTGACTCTCGCTGAGACCAATTTTCCTTGAGTGCCCCTCAGTTCCTAGAGGGTTAAAAAACTATCATCTTTAATTACTCTGGCCAGGGAACTACGCTCTCCTTCCTTGCTAGGACAATAAACGCCATTAAAGTTTGCTAGTATTTATCTATGTCTTACTGAGTCTGTAACCCAGTAAGATCATAAATAAGGTAAATGTTTACAGATTGCTTAATTCACTCAAGAAAATCAGCAGGCTTATGTTATCTCTAGAATTAGGTTTGTCCTTAAGCCGGATCAACACATTAACCCACCAGTCAGACTAATTATCATGTCCTCTCCCCAAAAAAACACATATGCTCACGAGCATATCTATGTGCACATGCACATATACATACCCTCTGAGAGTAAGCCAACTACTGGTCCTAAGCTGAGGCAAAGGCTGAAATAGCAAGTGTTCTGATCAGACCTTTTGCTGCACAGTTGCTTTAGCTCTCTACTTGAGGAAAGCTCATCATGTAATCATTTTCAAGGAACCCTAAAGATTTAAGAGGTCAACTTCCATACCAGTTAGGACTGTATGGCTAATTTTACATAAACAAACAACAGCAGCAACAATAAAATGTATTAACTATTTGCTCTGTCCTATAAGCAGAGCAGTAACAACAAAATTAGAAGTAGTATCTTAGGACTTATATATTTCTTCAACTTTATCTCTTCAGACCACTACAATGGTTAGAAAATTTACTTTTTTCTTTTCATTGTTTTTAGCTTAAATTATCATTTATCCCTCTTCTTATTGCTCTTTTTAAGAATTTTGTTCTTTAAAGGACTGGTTTTATTGTTTTCCTTTTTATGCTACTTTTCTTTAAGTTTTTATATTTTTAATTTCCCGATTCACACAAGTTTGGGGGTTTTTCTTTATATTCCATCTATTCTTCATTAAGAAGTATTTATCATTTTTTATCCTCAATTTCTCAGTTTCTGGTTCGAATTTAGTTTTAAATTTTTAATTTTAATTACTTTTAAAATTTTTGCTTTTTATTTACTTTTTCTGGACATTTTAGATTTTATATCTTCTTATGCTGGATGTCAGGACAAGTCATGTCTTTTATAGCCATTAATAATCATGACAGTTTATTTAATCATGAAATGTAAATGTTAATATTGGCAGCTACCTGTTCTAAAATGTCTGTGGTTTCTAACACACAACCTTTGGATATTAGGCAAATCACTTACTCTATGCTCTCTGACAAGAACAGGAAGTGGTAGCAGTGTTGTATTGGTGGTAATGGAGGTAGTCTTCTTCCCCAATCTTCATTCAGATGATTAACCACCTACTCGACTGCTTGGACCTCAAACTCTAAGTCATCCTTGACTATTTTTTCTCTCGTATTCCATATCCAATCTATTATCATGTGGTTTTATTTTTTTCGGCTCTTCCTCCAGAATTTATCCCAAATCTACCCATTTCTCATCATCTCTGTGTAGTCCAAATCACAGTATCATTTACCTAGACAAAAACAATAGCCTTCTAAATTGGTATTAATTCCGCTCATGACCATATTCTGTCAATTCTCCACATAGCAGCCATGTTTTAAAAATGCAAATTAGACCTTTATTAGAGATTAAAAACCTTCCAATAGCTTCCCTTTAACACCAGAACAAAATTCTAAGTCTTCCCGACAGCTTACATTATCTAAACACTACTAGGTTCTCTAACTGTAATTTGCAGTTATTACCACCTTAATTCACTAAACTATAGCTACACAGGCCTGTTTCTCTAAAATACCAAGCTGCTGCTTGGATTATTCCCCCCTCTAGATTTTCATATGGCTGTTTTGTTTTGAAACATCATATATCTGCATATAAATATTTCTTCAGAAGCTTTCCCCAATCATAAGTCCCATTACTTTGTTTCATAGCTCTTATTACTATCTGAAATAGTACTGGTTTTTAAACTTATTTATTGTCTATCTTCCTCACTAGCATTTATATCCTCCATGAGGCTATGGTTCATATCCTTGTTCACAGTTCTTCCCAAGACTTAGAATAGAGGCCTGATATATGGGTATTCAAAAATTTATCATATGTATATATATCATATACGTATCAATGCATGAATATGAATGACTTTTTTTAACCCCTAAAATAACACTATAGGAGTCTTACTATTATTGCTATTTATATATGAGGAGCTTTGTAATTTTAAGTTAAAAAGCCGGGAAGTATAATTAGATCTGCCTGCATCTAAAGTCTGAGATCTTACCCATTATTGCAAAAACTTCTATCCAGGGAATAACTTTCCCCTAATGCCTAATTTAAATCTGTCCATCCTATAAATCTTGGAATGGACAGCTATGTGAGCTATATAAACCTGCCCTAAACTGAGCCAATCAGCTTTCTTCTTTTAAGAATATGACACTGATTTATAGTATAGGGATCTATTATAACCACAGAACCAGCTCAAAATGGTCCTATCCTGTTTTAACATGATACCAAGTTGCTTTTCAGAGACAACAGACCAAAACCACAAGTCATACAGCTGAAGCATGTGCAGAGGAGAGAACGCTGACCTCCAGCTAGACCCAGACTAAAGTCTCCCTTGCACTCCACCAGAACCAAAGGACCAGGACATAAATAGAACCTGAACACTAAAATCTTTTCAGAAACAAGGAGTCTGTTGTCCAGAAGCAAAGGATCCACTGTCCAGAAGATCTTGTGTTGATGCCCTTTACCATAAATGGCCAAGCTCCAAAGTCTTCTAATTAAAACTTGCCCCGTCAGAGCTTCTGCATACCTGTTTCCCTTAGACCCTTAAAAATCTGCCCTGAACCCTGGATCCCAGTATTAGCTTCCTGTTCTCCTGGGTGGCACCATTCATAATAAAATAACCAATCTTTCTCTACCGCAATTCTTGGTGTTTAGTGTTCAGCTCTGCCAGTGCTGGGTGGACGAACTCTCTGATCTGTAACTCTAGGCTGGAATATCATGTAGATTAAAGGGCTATGCCTGATATTCTGATAGTCATGACTGTTTATAAACTGATGAGGCAACAAAGAACCTAAACTATAGAGAAAAAGAAAGAAACAGATGTGTAATGAGAAACAAAGATAAATGGTCACATGGGGTATGTGTCGGTAGAACAGAAGGGAGGAGAGGGAGTGGGAAAAGAGAAAAGTTACCTAATATCTTTCAGTTCCCCAAAGTCTTAGCCTTATTATTCTTAAAATGAATTCTGAGAAATGCCATTTTGTCATAAAATAAAGTCGTCTTCCCTTAAGCTAGTTTGAATGGATCTGTTACTTACGACCAAATGATCTTAAATTAACCAAGTTTCCAATACTGAATGATAACAAGACTAGGAATAAGCTGAGTCAAAACACTGTTCGCTTCCAAGGCGAAGCTGTTAGCATTTATTCATTTTCTCTCAACAAATGTTTACTGGATGCTTACTCTGTTTCAGAAACTTCTAAGTTACTGTAAATGTGAACAAACAAAAAATTACAAATAGGAGAAAAATATATAAAGTCAGAAAGTAATAAGTATTATGAAGAAAAATAAAGCAGAATAAGGATATATCAATGGAGAGGTTACTATTTTATTTAGAGTGCTCAGGGAAGGCTTCACGGAAAAGGTGATCTGAAGTGAGAAACTAGCTCTATGAAGACCTGGGGGAAAAGTGTTTCAAATAGAGGAAAGAGATAAATTTATCTGAGGCACAGATAAATTCTTAATACATTTAAAACATGGAAAGTCGGGGTATTTGAGACAGTGAGAGAGAACGATTAATAAAAAGTAAATCTGGAGAAGCCAAGAAAATCATCTATACAGTAGCTTTGTTAAAACTCTGAATATTATTCTAAATGAGATTATACACTTTTTGAAAGTTTTGAGCAGGTTGGTGATATGATCTAATTTATATCTTTGAACGATTACTTTGGCTACTACGTGGAGATTGGCGATGTGTGTGGGTAAGATGGGTAGAAATATGTAAGAAATTATGGAGGTAAGAAGAAGAAATATACTTTGAATGTAGAGCTTACAGAATTGTTGACTGACTAGATAGACAGAGTGTCAGAAGAAGAGAGGATGAATCAGGATGAATTCAAATTTGTGCACTGAGCAAATGTATAAATGATATACTTAGATGACAATTACTGGTAAGTAGAACTAATCAGAGTGAAGGAAAACCAAGAGACAACCTAAAGTGAAGTTGTAATTTTGAGAGAAACAGGGAGGTTGTCTGAATATGTGCTTTTATCATGGTATTTGCCCAGGTGCTTACAATAAGTCCTGACCGTCTTGAAATAGCCTGAGAATGTATGTTTCTTGCAACCTTTAATAACCTAATCAGATCTATTAGCAAAGAACCTCTCACAATCTGTGTTCGACTTAAATATTTCAAACTATATTTATATGATTATGGCTGTATTGAGAGTTGCTATTAGAAAAGTTACCAGATAATCTAGAAGGTTTTTCATTTTCTCTTCAACTGCTGCCCCCCAATCCTATTCAAGTCTTTAGGATTAAAAAAAAAGAAAAGAAAAAAGAGTTAAATTTTAGGCTCATCCAAGAACGCTGGGGTCCACAATGCTGAATTGATAAAGTTTGAATTTAATTAAATTTCTGTCTCCTTTATAATAAATCTGTAATTTTAAATAAACTTTTCTTTGGCTTTGAAGGTTGAAGTAATGCTACCTCCTTGACCTGTGTTCTCTAACCTGAATCGTTACCTTCTCTTCTTTATCCCTTCAAATTATAAGCATTTTCACTCCTTGGCCCCACACACCATTAAGCTCTAAAAAAAAGACCTTTATAGCCAAACTTTTTGAAAGGAGCCCATAAAAAAGAAATGTTTCCTCTCCCATCATGAATGTCTCCTAATCTCACTAAAACTGTGCTGTTACCAATTACGTTTTAGAGATGAATTCAAATTTTATTGGGTCATTTAACTGCAAGACATTAATTTCCCTATCATTTCCTTTCAACTCTCCTTTCTATGCTTCTGAAACATTACCCTACCCTAATTCTCCTACCTGTGTGACCATTTTTCTTTACCTCACTGTCTTTTAATATTTAGACACCCCAGTGTTCTAGTTCTGAACACTGTTCTTAATAAAGTAATTATGAAATAATTCTAACCATTCTAATTTTAATTTCCATCTTTGAATAACGATTCTCAAATTTTATCTCGAATCCTGATCTCTCCCCTTAAACCTCAGATCTAGAAATATTATTTGAAGGGACACTTGGTGGAGAAATTTCTAAATCTATTCAAATATAAAAAGGCACAGATTCAGGAAGCTCTATAAACCCAAACTAGATAAATAACATAATATCTAGACATAGCAAAATCAAACAGCTCAAAGCCAAAGATAAAAACAGTATTTCTTAATAGCAATGATGGAAAACTATAAGACAATGGTACGACATCTTCTAAAGTGTTAAAAGAAAATAAATGTTAACTTAGACACAATAGTCAGCAAAAAATCCATCAAAAATGGAGGAAATAAAAGATGTTTCCAAAAAAACAAAAATTGAGATTGACAGCAATAAACAGCAAATAATCCTAGATGGAAGTATGGTAATAAACAAGGGGTTGAAGAATATAAAAATTCATAAATAAGTAGATAAATCTAAATAAATATTGACTGTTTAAAATAATATTGTGTGAGGTTTTTCATATATATAAGTATATACAGAGAGAGAGAGAGAGATAAAGTGAGAATGAATTAAAATTCATGACAACACCACAAAAAGTAAATGAGGGATAAATGGTGTTAAGGTATTATAGGATCCCTGCATTGTCCAGGAAATAGTAAAAAAAAAAAAAAAGAAAAAAAAAAAGTCAATTCTAAGGAGCCAATGATGCATACTATAATATTTAGAATAATTAATAAAAATATTGAACAACTGTATTACTAATTAATAAAGGGGAAAATTAAGTAGTTAAATAAGCAAAGTGAAGAAAGGAAGAAATATGCAGAGAATCAACAGGACAGACAGAAAACAAGATGATAGATTTATAATTAAATTTATCAGTAATTGCAGTAAAAGTAAATGAACAAAAACCTCAAAGACACCTGGGGAAAAAAAGTCCAACTATATATGGTTGAAAAGAGACATCTTATATATACATAAGATATAGAAATATTCCAAGTAAAAGGATGGGAAAATATGTACTGTGCTAACCAAAAGAAAACTGATGTAGCCATACTAACATCACACAAAGCAGACTTTCAGGCAAGAAGTATTACCAGAGATAAAGAAAGATATTTCATAATCGCAAAAAAGTCAATTCAAAAAAAGATAGAGCAATTGCGAAATTATGTGCAATGTATAACAGCTTTGAAAAGCAAGAGTTGATAGAATTGAAAGATGATTCTACAATCACAGTTGGAGATTTTTTAACATACCTTGCTTAGTTACTAACGAATTAAATAAAAAAGTATAAGGATATATAAAATTTGAACATAGGTTCAAACAGATGTCCAGCAACAAACCTGATCTAATATATATAAAGAACACTGCATCCAACAACTAAGAAGACACATTCTTTTCAAGAGTACTAGCACTTGACCATACGTTGAGTCATTAACCAGACAACAAAAATTTTGAAGGACAAAGTTATAGGACATAACTCCCAGAATCCAGAATTACTGTAAAGCTATATAATAATTTAAAAAGTCTAGTAAAGGTGAAAAATAGACAAATATGCTAGGGGAACAGAACAGAGATTAGAAAGAGATCCACATATATATTAGTCATGTGACAAGTGCAATGCAGTTTTAGAAACCACGGACTTTTCACTAGATGATGCTAGATCAATTGGCTCCCCAGGTTGGGGGGAGATCTTGACCTAATCTCACACCATTTATAAAGATCAAATGAAAGGAAAAATAGTTAAGCTTCTGAAAGACAATATAAAATATCTTCATGATCTGGTGAGGATACCCAAAGATTTCTGAAACAGCACATAAAAAAAACTAACTATAGAGGAAAAAATTACTAAGTTGCTTTTATTAAAATTTAAAACTTTTATTCAGCAAAAGACATTACTATGAGACTGAAAAGGCAAACCACAGGATAGAAGATACACCTGCAATATATAAACCCAACAAAGAACTTATTTCTCAAATAAATAAAAAGAATGATTATAAGACAACTCAATATAAGATGGGCAAAAACAAAATGACACTTTACAAAACAATTTCCAAATGGTCAAGAAGCGTAAGAAAAAAGTTGCTCAATATCAGCAGTAATCAGAAAAGTATAAATTCACAATATAAATATTACTTTACTTCCATCAAATGACTAAATTGGGAGAAAAAGAAGAGCAATACCAAGTGTTCAGGAAAATTCCCACCACTGATACACCATTTGGGAATTTCTTGTTTTTGAGTAAAACTGACACTCCATAAAAATTCACTGTGTTTATTAACCTGTGGTTTCTTGTGTCTTCTGGTAGGTGACCGTGTACCCAGATTTGTGGGGCAACAAACAAGATAAAGTCCAGGTGTTTTTGCAGAACATAAAAAGCACAACAATCTGGGCCTTTGTTCTATCTTCCTCTTTTCTACCCTCCACATTGTTTTTTCCCCTAGATTGTGCATGCTTTTATTTATGTTGCTTCCTGTTATGAACTAAATATTTATGTCCTGCCAAAATTCATATGAAAAACTACCCCCCAGTGTGATGGTATTTAGAGAGATGAGGCCTTTAGAAAGTAGTTAGATCATAAAGGGTGTGGTCCTGGTCTGACAGAATTAGTGCCTTTATAAGAAAGAGACACCAGAGTATGCTCACTTTAGTGCTCTCTCTCTCTCTCTATGCCACATGAGGACACAGAGAAGGCAGCTGTCTGGATTTGATTCATTATAAATCATATTCTCCTGGGTTCCTACTGTTGTTTATTTTGTCTGGAAAAGGGTAGATGGCTTTGATGTTCTTGTCTAACACGTCTGATTTCTATACATATGAATAATACACTGAAAAATGTCTTCTCACCTGATTGGCTTGGCTTTGCAAGTAGACTCTTCTGGCATTCAGATCTTCAAAGAGAGAAGGTCTTGAGCTTCTATAAGGCTCACTGGTAATAACTGTCTCTTGCTGGAAAAGATGATCTTTCACTAGAGTACTGGGAGTATCCTCTTCTTCAGTTGCCTAATGGGAATAATCCCCAAATCATTAGTTGCCAGAATATAAAAAACAATAAAAAATTAGATACTTGGGGGGAGGTAGATGGGGTAAAGGGGGTCAAATATGTGGTGACAGAAAGAAATCCAACTATGGTAGGTGAACAGTGTAAATATATATATGCCTTACTGTTAAAGTGTACAGCTGAAACTTACTGGATTTCATTAACTAATGTCATCATAAAAAAATAAATTAAAAAAAAAATTAGATACTTCACTCTCTAACAGATATTTTGCAAATCAGTCAGAACACACCACCGCCGTCACAATGAATAGCAACTCCCAAAACTCAAATGTGTATGATTCTGAGCTAAATCAAAGTAAATTTCAAAAAAAAAAAAAAAAATTTTTAAATCGATTTTATGAGCAAAATGGGCTTTCTTACAGAAAAGAACTTAGGAAGAATTAGAAGGTTAACCATTCCATGTGTGAGAGAGCTAATTATAATGAAGCTTTTAATTATAACTAAAGGTGGTATCATACATAGAATATGAAGAAAACATTAGGAAGAAAATACAAATCAACAAAACTTTTGCAAGTCAAAAGAAAGGCATGTACCAAGGACTGCGTAATCGTATGTGATAGAGGGGATCAGAAGAAGACAGCAGTCCATGACCTTTTTGAATAATGAATGAATGAATCATGTAGCCTGAACTTGCTGATTATTTAGAAAAATTAAAATCACATGAGACTTAGGTAGGGGATATGCTCAATGACAGTCAGTAAAGATTTGCCTTTAAAATTTCATAAACAATAATTCCTGTGAAATAAATGTTAAATAAGTGAAACTTAGCACATTACAAAATGAAAAGTCCTACACACATTTTAATTGTTTCTTTTCTTTTTCTTTAAGAAATGAAATAACTATTTGATATAACTTTTCCCATTATCATATAATTATTTGGAAAAAAAACAGTGACATCCAAGTGAAAATGACAGAAACACTTCCACTGGTTTATTCTAAAATAATTTAGAGAAATCACGATAGGGCTAACAATTTTAAAGGTACAAATCTTTATAAGTTTTTAAAATAAAATTTTAAAAAATCAAAAAATTTTGGTGTTACTTCTAAAATTAAGCAATAAAGTTCATTAATGTCTAAGATACTTTAAATTTATAAATTCAAGTTCTAGTCTTTGCTCTGAAACAAAGTAACCTTGTGACATTTAATTTCTTTGGAACCCAGTTGTCTCAATTATCAAGTAATTATAATTCCTATACTCTTTTATGACATGGATTGTCATAAAAACTTAGTGAGATGAGAAAGAATACCTGTGAAAATGTTCTGAAAATTCAAAGCCATTATTTTATTAGGGAATAAGAAATTTAACTTAAAATATATCTGAGAATCTATTGTCACTTAAAACTAAATATGTCAAACCCAGTTAATTGCTATATTTAGCTAATTTTCATAACAGTTATCCAAATGTGTTTCGACAGTTAATGCTAAATTATTGGAAAGGAGCTGGCTAAATACTGGTATCCAGCATACATTCTTTCGAAATGCATGATCAAAATTTGGAAGAATAAAAACACACTTATTTGTTCTAGAGAGTTCTCAAAACAAATAACTCAAGCAATTGTCAAAAATTAAGCAAAGTGAATAGAAGAAAACACCAGGAATAAAAGGATTTAGAGTAAGGGCTTAGGTTGGAACCTTGTCTCATCCAACTAGGTAATAAAATTTAAGCAATTTACTCCTCTGAATCACAATTTCTTTTTATTATAAATTGGGTATAATATTCATATTAACAATCTCAGGGTTAGTTAAGATACTCAAAGGATTAAAAACTACAAAAAGTATTTACTGTTTTGTTATTAAATAAAAATGTGTATATTTGGGTAACAAATGATTTAGTTCTGCTTAAAAATTTTTACCAAAATAGCCGAAAATAACCAATTAACTAGAAGTATTTCATATCACACAGTGAATTCGAATATACGGCTAAGTGGGTCTCAGCTAATAAAATAACTAAAACATCTTTCATACGTCTAGTATTGTAAAAACAAAAAACAAAAACCCTCACTATTTGAGAATGAAGAGTCTACAATCTATAACAAGGCACATACTATACATGAATTGTGAAAAACAAACATTTTTAGAGAATCCTAAACTGGAAAAGAATATTTTCCTACTATTTAATTATGTATATTTCAGCAAGTTATGAATTTAGATGTATGTTAAATTGATAAAGTTAAAAAAAAAGTGGTGATGAATGGTCATTCTTTCATTGCTAATTCTATATACAACAATAAACCCTGCAACAACCATTTTGAAAAGCCATTTTAGTAAAATACAGCAAAAGCTTTTAAAATATTCACACATTTTAACCACTTCTTGAAATTAGTTTTTAAAAAAAGTATTACACGACAGAAGATTTAGGCACAATATATTTTTCTCAGAACTATTTTTAATAGCAAAAAAAGAAATAACCTTAATGTCTCAAAATAAGGAATTGGTTAAGTAAATTATGGTATGCCCAGTTAACAGTATTAAGTGGTCACTTGAAATTAAGTTTATGAATAGTATCTACTATGTGGGGAAATGTTTAGTGTTAAATAGTCAGTATACGTAATTTTATTTACAGCACTATCATAACCATAAAAATATAAAAGACTGATTTTTCTACTTGGAACCCTTCAAGGTCTCCCATTATAAAGCCGTGTTGGGAAATCTCGCACATACTGGAGAGGAGAGGAAAGACCATCAGTATTGTCTGAGGAACACTTCCATAAAATACATAATTTACACAATCCACATAAATGGGCCCTCTCCCCCTAGAAACATTGATGTACAGAATATAAGTCCAATTTTATTTTATAGGGAAAAAACAGACGGTAAGTATATGAAAAGATGCTGAACTTCTCTCAGCTAAAGACGTCAAAATATGCTAATTTTCTATACAGATTAGAAAGATGGAAAAGATAAATAGTACTCAATGTTAGCAAAAGTTTGTGAAGAAATAGGAATACTTTTACACTGTTGGTGGTAGTGCAGTTCTTCGAGAAGGTATATATATAGATATATATACAAATAATCACGGTAGCACTATTTTTAACGACAAAAAAGACAAAATCATATGGCTATATCAGCAGAGGACTGGTTAAAAAATTATGATATAAATATGATAGAATTCTGTGCAGACATTAAAAAGATCTGTATGCAGCACTCACAAGATATTGTTAAATGTGAACAGGCTAGGTACAGAACTGTCAGTATGGCATGATCCTATCTGTTTAACTGATAGACAGGTGGACAGATATTTTTAAATTTTATATCAGGAAGGATATACACCAAACAATTGATATTACTTTAAAGAAATATCGTAAAGGACTATACACATAATAGCATAAAAATAATGAAATGTGTATACGTGTCACCCAATATAAGAGAATATAACCAACACAAGTAACTCCTATGCATTTTTCCATGTTAACATCTCCCGTATCTACCACTTAAAGTGCCAACAGGTAAACAGTATCTTGAAGTTGTTGTATTTTTTCATTTTCTTACTCTTCCTTACAGTTTTCCCACAAGGTATTATCCATAAACTAGTTTTAGATGCTTTTGAATTTTATTTGACTGATATCATGCTATTTGGGACATTACAGGACTTGCTTATTATGATCAACTTTTTGGGGGTGAAACTCATTCATGTTGACATATTGCTACATGCTGACATGTAGCAATAGCTCATATTTTCACTTCTCTGTAGCAATGATAACTAACACATATTGAGCATTTTCTATGTATCAGACATTGTCCCAAGTACTTTATATGGGTTAACTTATTTAATCCCCAAACCCTTGGAGGTACATAGTATTATCATGTCTCTGTTCTATATGTAGAAACTAAAGATCAAAGAAACTACATAACTTGCCTAAGATGAAACAGTTAATTTTTTCCTATTTCAACATGTTTCTAAGAATATTCTTGTACAGCCCTCATGGTACATATGTACAAGAGTTTTTATGGTAATATATCCAAGAGTGGAAATGCTGGATTGTAGGATATACATATGGTCCAGTTTACATAATAAAAATTACTTTCCAAGTTGGTTTTAACAATGCATGTATCCACAAACAACACTCCAAATTTTCACCAAGACTAGACATTATCACGATTTCACTCATATATGTTTGTTATTTTAATTTCTATGATAATTTTTGTCTCACTAAAATTACATTATTTTCTTTACACAAACAAGAAATTTTGAGAATGAACAAAAGAACAATAATTGTTCCAACAAATGAATGAATGTATAGGTTTTACTTTTTACCTATTCCAAAGAGGTTCATTAATGGAAAGAATTACTTTTTGTGTACTTTGAACTTTTAACTTATTAAAATTAATTCCTTTGTGAGTGAAGATTTTTTTGTTAAGGAGTTCTTTTATTTTTAGAAATGTATGAAATAGTACATGATAGAGAAACCATTTCCTTACACATTTGCCCACACTGGGCAGTATCATTTACCAATCTTTGCCAATTTAATTAAGAAAAAAATTTTACTGTTATTCTCCAAGAAGATTATCTGTACCATTTCTATAAGTAAAATTAATAATAACCAAAACATTTCCTTAATTTGGATGTGAAAAATAAAAAGTTTTCAGGCTTAGTCAAGTCCGGATGTTTTTTTACTGAATTATAATCCTTAAAAAAAAAACCCAAACAATTACTATGGGGATGTGGACACAATCTAAAGTGAGGTGTGGGAAATGCCAAATATCTTTCACGAGAATAGAAAATTTAATATACAACATGTATAAAGACTGCACATACATTTGCATGATCTTCACCTTTAAAAAAAATTGTCTATAGCAGTTATATGATGCACACTCAATGCTTTTAGTATTGTGCTGCCATAGGCTCATCTGCATTATCTATAAAGTATCCCACGCAAAGTTTAATGTACAATGGAAAACTGTTTCACTATCAGAGGTTGGTATAATAATTATTCTCCTATGGTTGCTAAGAGATTGTTTAGCTTTTTCTTTTTCCAAGACTACTGTAGCAATTTTGTTTGTAGAGGCAAAGCGATGTGGGTAAAGCAATAAAATAATTCGGGCTGTAGAGAAAATGAAAACAGACTTTAGTTTTCTCCTGCCTTTGTCCTTTCTCCCTATGTTAATTCTGAGGCAGAGAAAACGTCCAAGTTGTTCTGCAAACCTTTTAATAAATAATCAATCAAGCATGAAAAAAGTGATATCACAGTCTACTTATTGCTCAAGAACTTCATTCTTATACTTGTACATCACAAATTAGGTTTGAAAATGTGTAGCTGAGTCATATCTAACAAATGAAGTTAATAATTATACTCTTAGTTTATTTTAGCATTATGAAAGAATTTTAAATGTTCTTTGATAAAGAAATCTTATATTTTAGCTCTGCATGTTGAAAATGTGACCAAAGCTATTTTTGGCATTCAAAATAATATACTGAAATTATGCAAACAGCACAGAAAAGGAAAAAAAATTACTAATAACTCCACGAGCCCAGCAAAATCATTATTAACATTTTGGAGTAGTATTCAGTAGCAGCAATTCAATGCATTGTCTCCTATTCGTTCATTAGATTTTTAAAGTTACTTTTGATTCGTTTAAGGATATGAATGAACTGACCCTTGAGTTTCTAATTTTGCATTTGTCTGTAAACTTTGCCTGAAAACATTAATAACATACACATTATTGTGTTTAAGCAACCTGCACACAGTAATCAGTGATGAAAACATGAAAGTATAAGACATTTACCAAGATAACATGCCTAGCAAAAAAACTGAAAACAAGTCCTTCACCCTATCAACAACAGAAAAAAAGAAAACTTAAAGCACCTTTCTAATGAAAGTTTAGTTTGGCTTAGAAGTGGATATTAGGTTTTCAGGGATTGTTCATTGTCTATAAATCTGTTTGTGTTAATAGGCAGTAGTTACATAGTTCTTGATAACTATATAAATCTCTATACAATCCTTTAACCGGCAAATCTACTTACTTCTAGGATTTTATCCTAAGGTCACACTCAGAAATACCAACAAAAATTAATTTAAAAGGCTATAGAAAATAAAGTAAATGTTCAATGAAACATGAATGGTTAAATAAACTGTAGTACAGTTACATGATATAATGGCTAAATCCAAAGACTGTGATGATAAACTGTGTGGGTTCAAATTTCATAAGTAATATTTCTTAAATGCCAACTACCACCATCACTCACTATAATCACCAATACAAAAATCTTATTAAAAACAATCAAAATGGAAAAGAGATCGATCCCAATGGTGTTTTTTAAAAAGATGTATTTAAATATAACATGAAAGAATAAAACAAATATACAAAAAAAAAAAAATCTAGGCAGGGGTACCTAAAATATTAATAGCAGTTACATCTGGCTGGGGACAAATGATTCCTGATTTCTTCTTTATAATTTTCTAACTATACAAAAATTGTACATAAAGATGTATTTGTCTAAGAGTCAAGAAAAAATTTAAATAATGAAAAATTGTTATGCAAAAAGGTTATATAGGTTTTGTTTTGTCCCCTCTTTAAATATTAAATAAAACTCAATCTAAAATGTACTAAGATGCTGGGAATTTAGCTATAATTACTTAATGTAGGATGGTGATTAAGTCACAGTAATATAAAATCCATTTTGCTAGCTAAATAAAACCTATCCAGTAACTTAGGAGTTTTCAGATATAGAGTCTTATTAAAATGTTACCACCTTTGAAAATAAGTACACGAACAATTTATACTCCCTTGTCTAAAGCAAAATTACACAGCCTGTTAATCTTTTTGGGCTCAGAATGGCATTACTAATTATAAAAAAGAGTAAGTTAGTCAAGTACTTCTCACTTCAGATCAACTAGGTATCATCTTCCTTCTGCCCCAAAGCATGAAATCTGATCTCTTTTCCTCTTAAAATGTGAAGTGTGTTGTGAAGTGAGTTTTTATGGGTTTTGTTACCAATCTAGTATATCTGAACAATTAGAGCTATTGTAACTGACAAATTTGGTGGGGAAGATATTAAAAATGATCTCAAAACAAATATAAGCTTGCATTAAAAAACTATCAACAAAAACCCTTAACTGGCTCATTAGTTTAAAAAAAAAATCAAACTTAAAGGTCATTCCTACCTTATTACTGCTTATGATTTAAAAAAATCCTAATTTTTTTAAAGAATTTTCTTAAAAAAAAAACCTTTCTTGAGTACCAGTTATGTATGTGATCAGCACTGTAATAAACATCAGGGATAAAAGATGGGCATGAAATGATTTTATTAAATTCAAATGATGTTATGAAATCCTTCAAATATAGTTATGAAATAGAAGGTAAACATCTTGTTAATTTATGCTAACTGATGAGGATATGGAATTGTTGAAAGCAGAAAGTTGTCCACCAGCAAATAACCAAATGTCTAGGTATTTATTGGCACAGAATAGGTACTCAAATATTTGCTCAATGAATGAATACTCAAAATGGAGAGGATTTCCACTCTGATATTTAATAACTTTGAGACACTTAAGATCTAAATATAGCATAATCATGACCTCCTCTGGGTTTAAAAATTTAGATAATAGGTTACTCATTTAACACCAATTTAATCACCAATAAAGTAAACATGACATAATCATTACCACAAATCAATTTGTACTCAAAATAATTTCAAAATGTTTATGCCAAGCCCATAGGTGAATTATGAAACAAAGATGTACTTTAAACCTCAATAAATTAGAATACTTTATACCTCCAATATATTATTCTAAAATAAGAACGAAAAGCAAAAACTTTGGCGTATCATAAAATAATAATGCAAATTTAAGAGTTTTCTTTGGTAGTTTTAATTCCAGACATTGGTTCTTTTAAAAAATTTTCAAATAAGATGTTCAGAAAATTTTAACTCACATATTTGCTAGCATCTCAATACCTCCCCACCCTTTTTTAGTATGTGTTACATGACAATGAGTTAGCTCCAACTCTTGGCGACCTCATGAAAGTGTAGTCAAATCTTTTTGACTACTTTCTTAAGTTGAATTTTTACCAAATTTACTTTCATCATAGGGAGCACTTCAAAATGTTTACCCATTTCCAGGAAACATTAAAAATTACAAATATGAAATAACATTTAAAACACAGAAAATATTATGTATTTAAGTGGAAAAAAATCCAGACTACAGTATAATGATATCATAACATATGTACATACACATTTATATGTATAGAAAAAAAAAAAACCACCAAAATCTATATTTAAAAATAACGATGGCAGTTATCATCTATGGTAACAATTTATGTTTTTTCTTTAAACTTTATGGAAACATATTTCTCAAATAAAATAAAAATATTTCTACATTCTGACTGTACATAAAGCATTTTTCCATGTCTTTAGGTCACAACTATTTTAATAATATGAATTACTGATCATTAATACAAGGTATACATAGAAATTTAGATTCTTTTAGTGTTATTCTAAAAGTATTAATAGTATTGCAGCAAGCTTAAAAAATATATAAAAGTACTAATAAAAAAGCCATGTAGCTCAGAATCCCATAATCTAAAAGTTAACAAAAATATTTAACATTTTAGCTGAGTAATAATGACATCATATAATTTTTGTCTGTTTTTATTACTCAATAACATGGCAAATTCATAAAAAATAAAATTTTAATGACTGTGATAAAAACATACCTTAATTAATTCAATCATTCTCATTCTCCTAAATAGCTTCTCATTTCTATCAATATTTTATACACACAGCCCCCCAAAGCTGTGTATAAAATTTTTTTGTGTTTCTTCCTTAGTGAGATTACTACAAATTGATTCACTGGATGAACAGGCACGAAAGCTTCTATTTTTAAGGCTCTTTTATACATATTACCAAACTGCTTTCTAGATAGAATCTACGAATCTACATTTTCTCTACCAGTGTTATCAATCTGTCAGTCTCATGGATAGACACAGCATGGGATAATATCAATTTTTAAACCTCTGGTCATTGTTAACCAAAATAATGTTAATGTAGACTACCTGCTGATTACCGGCGTGATAAAAGGGAAGGGTGTCCATATGGTTATTAACAACTTGCAATTCCTTTTCTGTGAATTTTTATAGAAGTATCTTGCCCATGGGAGGGGTATCTGTGGTAGTTAATAATATGTCAACTTGTCTAGTCTACAATGCCAAGCTTGGTATTTGGTTGAACACCAGTCTAAATGTTGTTGTGAGTCTACGGCCATGCTACCCTAAACAAGCTCGATCCCGTCTCATCTCGGAAGCTAAGCAGGGTCAGGCCTGGTTAGTACTCAGATGGGAGACCACCTAGGAAGACCAGGTGCTGTAGGCATAAAAAATAAAAAAATAAGGGATTGTAAGCTGACGAGGTCCTTGCAATCTATGAGGTCAACCAAGGGTTGCCTCGCCTAAAAAAAAAAATGTTGCTGTGAAGGTAATTTTCAGATGTGACTAACGTTTAAATCTGTAGACTCTAAGGTGATTACCTTCCATGAGGTGGGTGGGCCTCATTATAAAAACACTTAAATGACTGAGGTGCCCCAAAGAGGAAAGACTGCCTTCCTAATCAAGACCAAAACATCAACTAATGACAGTACTTCCAGCATGCCTGCCTACCCTGTGGATTTTGGACTTGCCAGCCCCTATAATCTCATGAGCTAATGCCTTCAAAGCAAAATGAAATGAAACAAAACCAAAAACCAACCCAAACTAAACCAAAATAACTCTCTATAATATGTACATACATACGTACATCCTGTTCGTTCTATTTTCTTGGTATTTTCCAACAAAAACAGTGTCAAAGAAATTTTCTTAAAAATTTACACAAGTTGTTTATTAAGGCTAGTCATCCTCTATATCCTTTATGTTTAGAAATTCCTTTCAGCCAAAATACTTACTTGTAAGTCATCTCCTGCTCCTTCAGTTTCATTTTTTAATGCTGGGCATCCTAAGAAAACAGGTAAAAGTTAATTAAATAAAGAATTTTTGTATTAGCTTTGTAGTATTACTAATTGAACATATCATCAGTATACTATAGGAGCATAATCAGAGATCAGTCTGAGGCCGTCTAGCAACCAGTCATGTTGGCCACTCATACTTGCCCCTCTCTTAGAAGAATAGAGAATAAAGTGATTTCCTCTTCTATAGGTAAATTTCCAGTTACTTACCTAAGAGATGTTTTTGTCAAATCATACCATTTCTAGCAAGCCTTGCTCCTGACTTCTCCAAAATACTCAAATTGCTAGACAGAGCATATGCACCTCCCACCTCCAGTGTTTAAGTAATCCCATGTATGATTTCTCAATTTTTCTAAATACTCTGAACCAGGAAACAGTATTTAGTACCTAGAGATAAGATTTTAGTTGTGTTATTTAGAAAAAAAAAAAAAGCCTTAACCCACTATTGATAGTTAATGGTCATTTGTACTATTGACCGTTGCGCATTAATGTCTCTGTATACATTTTCATTATGCTCAATATTTTCAATGTTTAAAAATAACAAGATAGGCTGAGTACTGCAGTCTACTCTGCATGGCTGGGAGTTTATAAACTTCTCATAAACTGTCTTTAAACATTAAACTCAATCTATTTGATCCTACTTTAAGAAGTATGTTGTTATGGGGACATGAGTGTAGGCAAAAATTAAGAAAACAGTCAAGAAAACTTACCTTGAGAAATATCCTCTATAGCTCTTCGAATACCTCTATCAAAAGCCCTAGCATCAGCAGGACTTTGAAAGGTAAGGCCAAATTTCTTGTCATCAATCTTCCAGTGGTGAAATGTTGGAGTGACCTTATTGTAAATGAGGTCTTTTTTAAGCATACATTCCAAAACCACCTGTCAAAAGTTAAATGCCAAAAATTACTATAGATATATCAAATGTATCTAATGTAGCTCTAAAAATACAAATTGAGGTGAGAAAAGAGCTATTATATTTTAATGAGTATTTCCACTATGTATTAGTACAGATCTTGTTACTTAACCTGTTTCACGAAGTTACTCAATACAGAAATTAAGATGGGATTAAAGAGGATTCAGACTAAGAAGCACCAGGAATCTGTCTCCCCACCCAGACAAGAACGGGACTGGCAGAATTTGTCTGATATAACCATGCTGGAAGTCTGGAGCCTGTTGAAGGCTTTTAACTGCCTTCAGTTAAAGACATGGACAGTAAATTGTGGTTAATTTCCATCCATTTTAGCTATTAGAACAGTAACAGCAACCCATCCTTCACTTCCAGCCACATGGCCAGGCGTAGTGCGTGTATTCCTGGAACAGCTTGTACACAAATCATAGGAGCCAAGGTGGGTAAAAAGGATCCTGTCCTCCAAATATCAGGTATCTGTGCTCTGATCACTGGCTGCTGCTTCTGATCATAGAGGTGAAGACAAAGAGGAGGGCAGCCACTGCTGTTGTACCTTGCCTCATTATTTCAAGTCTTTCCTCATGAAAATGAAGTGACTTGCAGGATATTTAAAGAGCCAGTACCTTTTTTTAACCTGTCATTTTTCACTTTTTCCCATTTTGACAGCAAGACATTAAAAACTAGAACATGCAAAAACAACTACATATATGTGAAAACTAAAAGGGACTATGCATACCTGGGGAAAGATTCAGAAAAGATGAGAAGACTTTAAGTTCATACCTCAGGCTGATCCTTGGTACAGAGGAAACCAACAACAATTAAAACAAAAACACAAAACAAAAAAAACAATAGTAAAAACAGCAAACCCTGGGGAAAGGAGACAATCTGATTTCCGGAGTTACCACATTATTAGAGTCAAATGCCCAGTGTTCAACGAAAAATCCCAAGGCATACAACGAAATAGTAAAGTAAGGCTGGCTGAAAGAAAAAAAAAAAACAGAAACTGTTCTTAAAAAAGACTTGATGGCAGATCTACTAGACAAAGGTTTTTTTTTTTTTTAAAAAAAAAGGTCTTAAACTAACATAATTTTGAATGTCTACTATAACTGAAAAAAATTTTAATGTCTTAAAGATGCTCACAGAACTAAATAAAGATATGGAAAAAAATCTAGAAAATGATTTATAAACAAAATGGAAATACTAGTAAAGAGATAAAAAAACCTAAAAGAAAAAACTAAAAAGAAATTCTAGAGTTGAAAACTGTAATAACGGAAATGAAAAATTCAGTAGATGAATTCAAAAATCAGATTTGAGCAGGAAGAAGAATCATTAAGCTTGAATACAGGACTGTCTAAATGATTAAATCTGAGAAACAAACAAACAAAAAGAATGAAGAAAAGCAAACTAGCCCAAGGGACCAGTGGGGCACCATAAGAGGGCCAAAATACATTTCGTGAGAGTTGCAAAAGGAGAAGAGAAAAAGGAGTAGAGAGAAAATTCGTAGAGACAATGGATGAAACTCCCCAAATTTGATAAAAGATACAGATACAAACATCCAAGCTCAACAAATTCCAAAGTAGATGAACTAAAAGACCTTCACACAGGGAATCCTGAAAGCAGTAAGAAAAGTGAATCATTACATACAAGGGATCCAAAATAAGGATAACAAAGGACTTCTCTTCGGAAACTTTGGAGGCCAGAACATAGGGCATATATATTCAAAGTGCTAAAAGAAAAACTGTCCACCAAGAATCCCATATCTGGCAAAACCATTGTCCAAGAGAGGAAAAAATTAAGGCACTCCCAGATAAACAAAAGTGAGGGAGTTTGTTACTACTAGATCTTCTCTATAAAAAAAGGTAAAAGGAGTCCTACAAGGTGAAATGATAGTAGACAGTAACTTGTAGCCATATAAAGAAATAAAGATCTCAATAAAGGTAAAAACATGGACAATTATAGTAGCAGTATTATTTTAACAATGGCTTTTAATTGCAATATTTGTTTCTGTACAATTTATGAGAATAATACATTTGAAGAAAAAAAAGTACTACTGTAAAAGCCAGTTATTAATATAACTTTGGTTTGTAACCCCAAATATAGTTTTCTATAAAATTCAATAGATTAACACAATTAAAAGAATTATTAGCTTATATTTCTGGGCACACAATGTATAATGTTGTAATTTTGTGATATCAACAACTGAAAGGGATGAGGATGAAGCTGTAAAGAAGCAGAGTTTCTGTATGTTTTTAAAGTTAAACTGGTATAAAATCAATTAATGTTATAACAAAAATTGTAATCTCTATAGTAACTACAAAGAAAACTATAAAATATACAGAAAAAATAAGAAAGGAATTTAAAGACTTGACTACAATCAAACACAAAAGAAGACAGGAATGCAGGAAATGAGCACTAAAAATGTTATAAGGCACATAATAATAAAAAAAAAAACCTCAAGGAAAGAAGTAAATCCCTCACTAGTAATTATTTTAAATGTAAATGGATTAAACTCTCCAACCAAATGACAGAGATTAGCAGGAATGGATAAAAGCACATGACCCAACTATATGCTGCCAACCAGGAACTCACCTTAAAGCCGGACATGAACAGGTTCAAATGAAAGATGAAAAAGATATTCCATGCAAATAAAGAGAGCAGGGGTGGCTTTACTAATATCAGACAAAATATACTTTAAATCAAAAAGGTCACAAGAGACAAGGGAGGACATTATATATTAATAAAAGGTTCACAAGAACAAGAGACTATGAGAATAAACATTTATGCATCTAATAACATACTATCAAAGCACAAGAAGCAAAAACTGGTATAATTAAGGGAGAAAGAGTTTGAAGCTAATTGAAAACTGCAATGCCCAATTCACAAAATCAACAGAACCACCAAACAGAAGGAAATTGAGGACTTAGCACAATAAACCAACTAAACCTAACAGACATATAAAGAACACTACTGAACAAAAACATTTAAATTTAAGAATACACTTTTTCTTCTGAAGTGCACATGGTAGGCCACAAATTAAACCTCAATATATTTAAATATATAGATATTATATAAAGCATCTTCTCTGGCCACAATGGGATGAAGTCACAAATGAATAACAAACAGAAAACTAGAAAATTCATTAAACTTAAGAAATTAAACAACTGACTGAAAAAGAAACCACAAGGGAAATCAGAAAACACTCAGAGAACGAAAACAAAAACACAGCATACCAAAATCTATGAGATGTGGCAAAAGCAGTGCTAAGGGGAAAATGCATAGCTATAAACGCTTATCTTAAAAAAAAAAAAAAAATCTAAAATCAACCATGTAATTTTACAATTTAAGGAACTAGAAACAAATAAACTAAACCCAAAGCTAGCAGAAAGAAGGAAATATTGATGAGAGTAGAGAGAGAAAAAAGTAGAGAACAGAAAAACAACAGAGAAAAGCAATGAAACCAAAAGTTTTAATCCTTCTACACAGAAGAAAAGAAAAGGCAAACCTTTAGCTAGATGGACTAAGAAAAAAAGGGAAGATGCAAATCACAAAAATAAGAAATCAAAGTGTAGGCATTACTACTGATTCTACAGAAATAAAAGGGATTATAAGAGTACTATGAACAATTGTACGTCAACGAATTGGAAAACACAGGTGAAATGAACAAATTACTAGAAACATAAAATGGACCAAGTCAGAAATAAAAAGTCTGAATATACCTATAACTACTAAAAATAATGATCAGTAATCATAAATCTCTCGACAAAGGAAAACCCTGAACCTGATGGCTTCACTGGTGAATTATACTAAACATTTAAAGAACTAATATCAAAACTCTTAAACTTTTCTGAAAAACTGAATTGGGGGAACACTTCAGAAGTCATGAGGCTACATTAATACCCTGATACCAAACCTAGATGAAGACACTACAAGAAAACTACAAACCAATATCCCCTATGAACACTGATGCAAAAATTCTCAGCGAATACTAGCAAACCAAGTTTGGCAGCATATTAAAAGGATTACATACACTATGATCAAATGGGACTGATTTCTAGAAATGCTAAGATGGTTCAACATATGAAAAGTGATTAATGTAATATGCCACATGAACAAGATGAATGAAAAAAAAAAACATGAACATCTCAACTGATACAGATAAAGCGCTTGATCAAATTCAGCTTCTTTTCATGATAGAAACACAACAAACAAGGATTAGAAGGAAAATAACTGAACAGATTAGACAACAGTGTCAAGACCATTTGATGGAGGAAAGAGTCTTTTCAACAAATGGTACTAGGAAAACTAGATATTCTTATACAAAAGAATGAAGTTGGACTCTTACCTAAATCACATAGAAAAATTAACTCAAATAGATCAAGGGCCTAAAATAAGAACTAAAAAAATAAAAGTCTTAGAAGAAAACATAGGACACCAGATTTGGCAATGATTTTCTTGGATATGATACCAAAGGCATAGGTAACAAAAGAAAAAATAATGGTATACTACTGCTCACTTCTTCCAAATTCCATATGCAGTGATGCTGTAGTGACTGAAATCAGTCGTGGTGGGCGTATGTATGTAAATGCTATAAATCACTGCCTTTTTTCCCCTGGGAGAACTGATTCTTAAACCTTTATCAGCATATCACTGAATATATGATTTTTTGATAGTAAGTCTGATTAATTCTGAAATAAGTAACAAAGAAAGTGATTAGATTCTGTCCTGTCTGCTTAGAGGCAAAGTAATAAAACTGCCTTATTTCCTATACTTTGATGATTCTACATATATTACAAAATAATCAACATTTATTCAAGGCTTTTATGTGTTTGCACTTTGTTACAACATTTTGTGCAGATTTATTATTTGTCACAACCATTTTGCAATAATAATAATAAAATTCATAATTAAATTAAGTTCTGGAATTAAAGTTAAAATTAATGTTACTGATTACTGTAACATTTTTATTGTATTCATAAACAGTAATATGTATTTTAGGAAACAACGCTAAATTGAAATTGTTAAAAAGACATAAAAAGATATAAAAAGTGACTTTGGTCATATTGTAAATATCACTAAATTAATTTTTAAAACATAGAAATATTGCTGAATCAATCACTCTGTTAAATTTTCCAAAGTTGTCTGCCAACTGTATTTTCTCAGATAAATAAAATTTCAACATGGTCTAAATACCTTTCTACCAATTGTTTACAATGGCTTCTATTTTCTAGAGGCTTCTAAAACACACAGAAAAATGAGTTTTAAAAATGGGCTTTAGATTACATTGAGGAAATGGAAGGGATAATGCACTAGCTCTGACTCACAAAAATACCTGAACAAGAATGCGTTCCACCTAAAAGTCATGTAAATGTTGAGGTTACATGCCATATCAACTGGTACAAAAACATGCCAAATGATTATGAACTAGATGTCAATATGTGTTAACTTTCATCTGTAAAATGATATTATGAAATAATATTTTACTGTTATTATTTATTTAATGTAGCATAAAAATACTTATTCCTTAAAAATGGCTATCATGGTGGTAGCTCTTCATAATTTAGGAACAGGCAGTGAGATTAAAAAAAAAAGGCATGCAATCTATAGGTACAACCATCACCGTTTTTTATAGATAAAACATCTGCATCACTCAGCATTTACATAATTTCAAGGCCTCCATGTCCAAAGTATAACAATTTCTCATCTAAGTCACACAATGTATTAGAAAATTGTTTTGCTTCTGACATTAAGTAGCATTAAAAATAAATAAATGCACTCTCATCACATTAAGGACAATGTACAGCAAACTTTAATGTACAGCCCACCTCAAATTAAAAAAAAAAAAAATCAATGAAATTAAAAAGTTGTATTTAAAAAAAATAGATAGAAAAATTCCTCGAAAGACTTTTACCCACCATGTAATCAATACTTAATCGGCATTCGTGAAAAAACAAAAACAATTTTAAGGGCTAGAAGGATTCTTAAAAATCAGTGAGTTCAGCTACCTTCATCTTTACATTGCCCCTCAATTATATCGGAACGATGTGTTCCAACTTTGGTCCACTGCAGTTTTCACTATACTAATTATGTATCTTAAGATAACGGTAATATTAAGTGGCATGTACTAAGCAGAATTCAATGTTTATCATAGTCATGATTAGCATATAATTAGCAACCAAACTACAGAAAATGGCAATTACATTTTTGCCAACAATTACAATCAACTAATCTAACATTAACAGTTGATTTATTTATCCTGAAGGAAAAACAGAGAATGGGATAAATTATTTCTGGCCAGTGTAGTAAACTAAAAAGTACTCTATAGACCTGAAATGGTTACAATCTCCCAGAATACATGACCTATACTTACCCTTAGAGCTTCTTTATAGTCTTAGGGTGTGTGTGTGTATATCTGGTACAAAATGAATAATCCTAAATTCTGTTAAGACTATCCTAAAGGCAAATGCCAGAAGCCATTAAAAATATAATCTGAAAATTATTCTGCATACAGTTGTTAAACTTAAAACACATCTATAATCCTAATTAATAGCTGAATATACCTCTTTCTGTGGTTAAAGAGCTCTTAAAGTATGTGAATTTCACCAGACTTCCATAGTAACTATGAAAGCCATTTATAAATTTAGAGTAAAGATAAGTTAAAAAGTAGATCAGTGGCCCTGCTCTCATTTCTACCCAAAAGAAGATAGTTTACATTAAATTAACAAAAAGAAAAGATATCCGGAGTGTAAATAGCCGATTGTAAAGTGAATATTAAATGTTAAGACTGACTCAACAAGAACAACTACAAAAGAATATGTTGCCAAAGTATTCTGACATCAATAACTCTTAACTGATCCATTAAAAATATGGCTAGTTAACAAGTAAGAACAAATTAAAGAGTCGTGTTTTAGAATCAGCACAGTACTAGAACCTTTTGAACTTGATCACCTATAAGTGTATTGGGATAAGAAATGAAGTATTATTAACAAAAAAATAAACGATCCAATTAAAAAATGGGCAGAAGACTTGAACAGATACTTCTCCAAAGAAGAAATACAGATGGCTAACAGACACATGAAAAGATGCTCAAGGTCACTAATCTTCAGAGAAATGCAAATTAAAACTACAATGAGATATCACCTCACACCTGTCAGAATGGCTATCATCAATAAATCAAAAAACAAGTGTTGGCGAGGATGTGGAGAAAAGGGAATCCCTTATACATCATTGGTGGGATTATAAACTGGTACAAACGCTATGGAGGTTTTTAAATTTTTTGGAGGTTTCTCAAAAAACTAAAAATGGATATACCTTTTGACCCAGCAATTGCACTTCTGGGTATTTATCCAAAAAAAACCCAAAATAATAATTTGTAAAGATCTATGCACCCCAATATTCATGGCAGCACAATTTACAATAGCCAAGATACAGAAGCAATGTAAGTGCCCATCAACAAGATGATTGGATAAAGAAATTATGGTTCATATACACAATGGAATATTACTCAACCATTAAAAGAAAATGAAATCCTACCATTTGCAATGACATGGATGGACCTAGAAGTTATTATGCAGAGTGAAATAAGTCAGACAGAGAAAGATAAATACCAAATGACCTCACTTATATTTGGAATCTAAGGACCAAAAAGAACAAACTAATCAAAAACAGAGTCAAAAATATAGTGGACAATTAGGTGACGGACAAAGGGGAGGGGGTTGGGTTGCTGGGAGAATGAGGTGAAGGGTTAAAGAAGTACAAATTAGTAGTTGATAGTTGGTCACAGGGACCGGGAGCAAGGCAGAGGGAATGCAGTTAGCATTAATACGATGGCTAGGTGAAGAGCCAGGGGAGGGAGGGAGCAATTGGGGGGATCATTTTATGAACTATATAGTTGTCTAACCAATGTACTATATACTTGAAACTAATTTAAATAAATAAATTTTAAAAAATGATGTGTCATTTATTATAAGCTAAAAAAACATATAATGAAAAATCTTAAAACTAGAAAAAGCATCAACAAGTTCAAAAGCACTTAACTGTTTATAATGATTGCATCAAAAATAATTTTTTTCCAGACTTCTACATACCAAAATACATGACCAGGTTTGAACAGATTATAATTGCTGTAGACTGACTAGAGCCAGCTTTAGGAAGGTGATTATAATAATGGAGCAAAAATACAACTATATAATGGATATTTGGTAAAATGGCTTTGCATTCCAATACAGATCTATACAGATTTGAGTTGGTTAAGACATACAGGACTAAATGTTTTCTAGCTAGATAAATACTTTTGGAACCATTAATTATTTTAATAAGATCTCCAAGTCTTTCAATCTAGTGGTAACAAACAATTTTTTTCTTTTGTTAAGGTTAGATAGATGTTAATTAAGGGAAAAATACAGCTGAATGGGTGAATTCTAAAATTAAGAAAATGGAAACTACTATTAGCATAAATATATTAAAATTTGATATAGATGAAGGGAAAGAGGGGAGAGAAGTGGTTTCCCTACAGTACCAGGCTAGGAGTTAAGTGAAAAGGGGGAAGAAGGTAGTTAATGAGAATGGGTGTTTACGTGAGTGAAGTGTCCAAAATAAAATGATTAAGGTATGAATAATAGAAGGAGTAGGAAGAGTGAAATTCACATACACTTCCCAAGAAGAAAACTATTAGTGCAGTTTAAGAGGAATTTGAGATAGTAATTAAGTTTGTGGGCTTTGCAGCTAAGACCAGCTGGGTCCCAGCCAGTCTCCACCATTCATTATCCATCTCACTTTTGAAAATTAAATGAGGTAACATACAGAGTACTCAAATACTGCCTGACACATAATAAACTTTCAATAAATATTAGAAGCAATGGTGATGTTGGTCTCTAGATAATGTCACTAGCCCATAATAGAACAGTTGCTATAAGAGACTGAGAGGTCATTATTTAAGAGAGGAGATTTTGAGGGGGAGTGGGGGAGTCTGAACAATAATAAAGGTACTCAGGACCTCAAAGAGCTAGTGAATGGATTCTAAAGCGCTTAAGTTAAAGGAGTCTAAAGACAGTGAAAAAATTTCAATCTCCAATGTTTTTCTTTCTTCTGAAAAAAATCTAGAGTGTTTTATAGAGGGGAGAGAAAAAGGAAATGCCACGGTCACTAAATAACTAAAACTTCTGAAGATATATTCCAAGTTATTTTGGAAAATATAGAACAAAACTCCCATCATAAAATTACTAGACTTTATGTTTTCCACTAGCATTTAAAATAGACTAAGCCAAAAATGGGTACAAGTGCATTTTTGTTTCACTAATAACAACTAATAATTTGGGAGAGCAGAGTAAAATGAAATATGTACTTTCAAACTACTATGTACTTTATTATAGTTGCTACCTTACAAGTATATAATTATATGTTTACAAATAGTATTATCTAAAAAGTAGTATAGTTCACAATCAGACCTTAATAATTTTACTAGCAACATTCTGAAACACCTTTGTTTCCAGGGAAAAATATCTTCATTTTGAAATAAAATTCCGAATTCAAAATATTTGATAACCAAAATCAATAATTGGTATCTCGAATAGTTGCCTCATATTATGAATTTTAGTCTTTTGGAAGATATAAAAATTAGTATCCATTATGAAGGACATCAAGGCATCCTATGAAATATGAAATTATATTGTTATCAAATAGATATTTTACTAATTATTAATAAAAATGTGTATTTAACACTGTGTTCTGAGCTGAGTGCAATTTAAGAAATTTTAAAAAAAGTAACAAAAGGAACAATGGCAGTGCTTCACGCATAATAGCAGTTCAGCTACTAAAAAGAGAGGAAGCCAGTATTTTTAAGTATGTCTGTCATAAAAAGAAAGACTGAGTAACTGCTCTAGATTAAAGGAGAATAAAGACACATGACAGCTAAATGCTACATGATCTTGCACTGAAGGAACAAAAATGTTATAAAAACATTATTAGGGCAGTTGACAAAACTGGAATATAGAATGTAGATTAAAGTACTGTATTTATGTTAAATTACCTAAATAGGATAATTATACTGTGATTATGTAAGAAAATATCCTTGTTCTTAGGAAAATTACACTGAAGTATTAAGGGGTAAAAGGACAAATGTATGCAACTTACTTCAAAAACAAGTGTGTGTATGAGTTTATGTACTGGGGAAGGGAGAGAGAGAGAATGATAAAATCAAATGTTAAAAATTGGTGAATTTGAGAAAAGGTGTATGGGAGATCTCTTGCTGAGACAGTTGACTCTGCAAAGACCAGTGGAATGAAGAAACAAAAGAAGGCACATAAGTACAAACAAACATAATTAGGAATGAAAAGGGACAAAACTAAAAGCACAGCAAAGATTTAGCAATTAATAAATACAATTTAAGGTTTTGGGACCCCAAATTTGGAAAACTAAGTGAAATAACTGATTTCCTAGAATATCTATTACCAAAACAGATTGAAAAGAAAATAGAAAACCATTTGTTATCTGTAACCATTAAAAAAATTGAATCAGTATAAAGTGAGAGTGAAAGAGGATGAGGGAATGGAAAGTAAAAAAGTGGTATTCTTTCAAAACTCAATAGAAAAACAAAAGTAATTCAATGAGAAAAATGGAGAAGGACATGAACAGATATTTCACTGAAGAAGGTACAAATAATGAAAACATATTCAACATTAATAACCATTAGGGAAATGCAAATTAAAACCACAATGAGCTATCGCTACATACCTGTCAGAATGACTAAAATAAAAAAGTGACTACACAAAATACTGGCAAGAATGCGTGGAAGCTAGATTGCTCATCCATTGCTGGTGGAAAGGTATTAATATAGTATAGCCACTCTGGGAAAAGCTTGTCAATTTTTTAAAAACTAAACATGTAACTACCGTACAGCCTAACAATTGCATTCTTGGTCATTTATCCCTGAGAAATAAAACAACATTGGTAGAAAAACTTGAATATTTATTGCAGCTATATTTGCAATAGCCCAAACTGCAAACAGCCTAGATTACCTTCAATGAGGTAACAATTAAACTTTGGTACATAGTTATCACAGAATACTAGTCAATAATAAAAAGGAACAAACTATTGATACACTCAACTACCTGAATGAACTCTCAGGGAACTATGTTGAATGAAAAAAGCCAATCCTGAAAAGTTACATATTACAATTCCAATTATATTAACATTTTTGAAATGGCAAAATTATTGCAGTGGAGAATGGGTGACTGGTTGTCAAGCCAAGAGGGAGGTGGGTGTAGTTATAAAAAAGAGTAACAGAAGAGAGGATTCTTGTGGTTCATGAACTGTTTTTATGTCTTTTCTATGGTAGCAGATACTGTATAGACCTAAATACACCCAAACGAATACAAGTAAAACGGAAAATCTGAATATGATGGATTGTATAAATGTGAATACATATTATGGTTGTGATATACTAGTTTGGTAAAATGTTATCATTAGGAAACTGAGTAAAAGGAAAACAGGATCTTTTTATATCATTCCTTACAAAAGCAATTTATAACCTACAATTATCTCAATAAAAAGATCAATTTAAAAAGTCTATGGAACATTTGCAAAACCAGATTTCAGAAAAATTAGTATCAAATTCTGATGGGACATAAGAAACATTAAGGACACTTCCTTACTGTGATAAAGGACATCTCAAAACAACAGCTAACATCATGCTTATTTGTACAACACTAGATATACCACTAAATTCAAACATTCACCAACATTATTTAATAGTATTCTGGAAGTTCCAGTTAGCACAATATAAACAGAAGGCAAGTTGAATGAATGACCTTTAAAAGATATCAGAAAACACCAAAAAAAAAAAAAAAATCATATACAATGGTCATAAAAATTTTCATGTAGGAAAAACCTGAATATATATACATATATATATATATATATATAATATATATATATAAATGTTTAGTGTTCTGAAAGAATGAGCAAAAATATACCAAAAAAGGAAGAGTAAAGACTAATGAGGAAAAAACTAGTATTAGCAGACAGATTAAAAAGTACAACTGTATAGGAAGTGATATGGATTGAATTGTACCCTTCTGAAGTCTACGAAGAGAGCTCTCAACAGAAACCAAGCCAATGAGCACCAACTTCTTGGATTTCCCAGCCTCAAGAAGAATGAAAAAACAAATTTTAGCTATTTAAGCCAGCCAGTCTATGGCATTTTTTTTATGGCAGCCCAAGTAAACTAATACAAGAAGTCTAGCAAATAAAAGGCACTCAAACAGCTATTGATTAATTAAAAGAATATCATCAACCAGTTAAAAGCATGCTACATTCAGATGATAATTTAGATTCTAACAGAGCAAAAGTAGTGAAGAAATATTGAGAAAGTTAATAAGTAAGACCAATAATTTGAGATCAAAGAGTATGGACTTTAATTTAGCTATTAAGGAACCTACTAACTATTATAACAGTTTAAAGGCAGCTCGACTGTAATGCAAGGGATGTGAAATATATCACAATCAGGTATAAAAGAGAAAGAAGCCACCAAGATAATCTTGATGGGCCTGACAGACCAGATCGATCAATATAAATCAATAATTAAAGAATAGAACAATATTAATTTAAGACAAACCAACCGAATAATAAAGAGGAAGTGCAGTATAGTCAGTAAAGAGAGTACTGAAGGAAAGTTGTGTTAAGCTGAAATTTTCTAAAAAGAGGCAAAAAAGCAACTAGGAAGGAAACACAAGACATAACTCTAAATCTTAAATTTTAGGAAACAGCTCCAAAAAAAAGATAATAAATATGCTAACAAGTGGGTTTTTTTCCTCCTCAGGCAATACTGGCAATATTAAAGAATTAATTGTTGTAAAACAACTGCCAAGAGAAAGTCACAAAATTTGTGGTTGTACGAAAGACATTAATAGTACAATTTATCTTTTCAATAAACTGACCCTAAAATGAACAGGTAATTTTGGACTAGATGAATGTTGTTGTTATTATTATCATTGTCATTATCATTTCTTCCAATTCCAATCCTTCACATAAAAACTGGTTTGCCCAAGGTACTTTCTAACTCAATTTTCCTATTTTCTGTGACTTACCCGTAGACAGTAAAAATGAAATTGTTCCTGCCATTGTTTCCTCAGAACTAGCAAGCTAACTGTATATATTCTCTTCTCCACATAAACTCTTAGTATGCTATTCTTATAGTTATTTAGTTAATGAAAAAGAGGGGTGGGCATTTCCATAAATTCAATGCTTGCTTCGGTGAACCATTAATAACTAAGTAAGGCAACATTATTGCAGTGACTGACATTGGAAACAGGCAGAGATTCAAGACAAAGGAAGTAAGGGACAGATTATAAAAGTTCCTCCCACAAAAAACTCCCTTCCCTTGATTTTTTTTTTATTGCCTACTACATAAACTTTGACATAGTACTTATAACTGCCTAGCATACTGTTCATTTTACTTATTTATTTATTGTAATATTTCTTTGTACCTCACCAGAATGTATATTCTCTCAAAAATTAGAATTTCTGTCATTTATTTACATATCCCCAGCCTAGAATAGTGTCTAGCACACAGTAGCTTATCAATATTACATGAAAGACTTGCCTTTAAAAAGAGTATTCTCCTTTAATAATGTAGGATTCAATGAAGTTCCTCTAGTGTAAAGTAAGGTAAAAACTAGGCAACATATTGTCTACTGAAATATGAATGAGTAGTTTTAAATGACTGACAAAAAAATTTTAGACTAGATTTAAAAAGAAAATAGAAAAAGATATTCAAGCCAGAGAAATCTAGTGAAATTGGGAAAAAATAGGAGGCACAAAGTAATAGAGTAAGCATGAAATTGTAAAGCAAGAAAAGGAGAATAAAAAAATGACAGGAAATTGTAAAATTCTTCAAATGGAACAGTTCTGGCTAACAACCAGATCCAGGAAAGCAGCCTGCTGAAATGAAGACCAGAAGGTCAAGACTGTGCAAAGCAAAGTAGCCAAGAATAATGATGAGGTTCAGATGTGGAAAAGTTGGCTCTAGGAAGGAACTGCTCAGGTCAATAGATGAAAACGAAAGCTAGAGGATGGTAATGTGAATGGTACACAGTGTCAGTACAGGGATTTATTTATATATGTGGGTGACAGAGTAATACTCTGTAAGGAGAATAAGGCACAATAAAAATGTGGATACCATCTCTACTTCCACTGCCACTTTTTTTCTCCCGCTAACTGTGATATTATGCTGAATAGGAGAACCAGTATCTTTAAAAAGACAGGCTGCCGAATCTTAAAGGGAAAACTAGTTAATGCCATTGGTTTTTAGTGGAGGAAGAGCTCTGTAGAAAAACTATGGTTCACAATGGATTAACTCAAAGAGGCACATTAGGAAAAGCTAAGCAAAAATTGTTGTTCTGTACTTTTATAAAGTTCAATTCAAGGCAGAAAGATGTTTCCCTGGTCTTTTAGAGATTCCTATGGTGAAAAGGGGATGAGTCTCATCTTTAATAAAGTTACTCCTATATTATAACTACTTTATTTTCTTCCTAGAAAACAAATACTCTTAATTTTGTTTTAGGCTCTAATTCTAATAACTGGAAAGAAATCCCATTTTTAAAATGTGTCATTTTAAACAGAACTATTATTTTATAGGCAACTTCCTAAACTTGAAATGTTTCTGGTTTTCTCTTTCCTCCTTTCATTACCTCTCTCACTATTAAAGTTTATAATGATAGCTATCTTATAACTTTGCTGACATAGCACAGTGACTTTTTCTTGTTTCCACATAACATCGTAAGTAATCGGATGTTGTAAAAGGTTCTACTGTATCCTTCTATGTAGCCTATTCCATTTTTTGTTGTCTTATGTGCTTTTAAAAAGCAATATCTTTAATTAAATTTTACAGCATTTTATTGCTCTCTACATAAAATTAAGAATATCTAATTTAGTAAATAAAACTGTTTCATAGTAAATATTTTAGCAAAATTTTAATGTCATTATTGACGGCTTATTCAGCCACTTATAAAGATGCTACGGGTATATGATAATAATGTTTTAAATTTACATATCACATACGATTCAGCTAAAAATGGTCAAATAATATAACCCATACATATGGTAAACTATCTGGATAAAATATCTGCTTATAAAATAGAAGTGTCATACTAACAGAGAAGAGCTGCTGTTGTATCTAATGAAAAGTGAATGCAAAACAAAGTTTCTATCATGGGGAATGTGGAGCTCTACAGTAAAGATTATCTATACAAGTTAACAGTTAAATTTCAGCTAGCATTTAAAAAAATGTGATCCAAGATAATACTAACTTACACTAAAGAATTAAAGGAAGAAATCAAGGCTATGAGGAAATGAAGGTTATAACTCATACAGATCAAGAAAGGTGGTTCTCAGAATCTATCCTTCTCAAAGACCATTCCATCCCCTAGTATTTGAGACAAAGGCACTACACTTTGATTATCTTAGGGTACAACAAGCCTGGTGTTTCTTTTTAATTCCTTCTCAACTGTCAATAAAGTATGAAAGCCAACTATACAGAGCAGTGCTTTCCAACTTTTTCCTAAGACATACTTTAAAAAATAACATTTATAAGGCAACCAGGAGAGACTAATTTGCTATTAGTTAAGAGGCAACCAGCCTGAAGGCTCCAACCACTTTTATTTATGGCACACAGCTTGGGAAGCTCTAATTTAGAGTATCAAAACAGTAACCTATAAACTGTACCATGAGGGTATGAGGGGCAGGTTATCTCACTTTATTTCTAGAATTTATCTAAGGTACAGGATTCTAAGATGTGACCTACAGACAAATGGATACAGAAACACAGTTTTTGACAAATATCTTTTACATGATTAACTATTACATAGGAACAAAATTAAAATGCAGTTTACTCACCAAGTAGAATTTTAAAGAAAACTATCATCTTGGGAACTTTGTAAATTTATAGATTCAACAGTCACAGAGTTCTTTAAGTTTAGAAAAATTAAAAAACTAAAACACCAAAAATGAATTAAAATAAACCCAACTGATAAATACATAGAGAGACTTGGGATATTAACGATTCCCCCAAAGCAGTCACAATGAAAAAGAATATATACTTTAATTCGGTATTGCTTCAGAAGTATCTTGGTCAGAAATCTATTACCCAGCAGAGGGGGCAATTAATCTACTTATTTCAATGTCATTGTCTTATTTATCTTGAAACACACAAGACTTTGCCATTTTCAATTTATAGCCATGCATTATTGCCTCTGTCTTTGATCATACAAGTCCCCAAAATCTAAAATGCTTTATTAGATAGCTAATCTCTATAAAAATGTCAACCTTTCAACAGAATGATTTTCCCTTTTTATCTACACTGAGACATATTTACCATCCCTGTTTCACAAATAACAAGCTCCCTCAAGAAGAAATGGTTAGGTGAAATAACAGGTGTTCTGATTCCTAAGTCAGTGCTTCTATCAGAAGAACATATTTTCTTGTTAGTCTATTATGATTCTAAACCCTAGGATTAGGTTATGGGCTATTTTTTTAAATCCTGTCATAGAGAATAAATTTGTGATCTTTTTGAATCCCAGGTTCATTCTCACTAGCTTTATGTCCGAGCCATACTCTGAACAACCACCTAATCCATCAGTCTGAGCTGTCTTTGATAACAAGCTTTTTTCTCAAATTCTTTTTCTGCCTTTGACATTTTTCTTCACTTTTTCTATCTTTACTATTAAAAAATGCCTTCACTATTAAAATTTACAATTTCTCCAACATTTCCCAGTTATCATTAGCTCACATGAAATGCATTATACTTTGGATAGATAACTATAAACCCTTTCTCGGAAATCTACGAAGACGTATTTTAAATAAGCATTAGCATATGCCAGCCACCATCTTATCCAAGGCCAGAATCACCTTTAAATATTTAAACTGTTACAGAGGACATATTAAATTTATTATAGGCACTTCTGAATTTAACTGGGGTTCCTTCCTATAATCCTAAAAGCACATTCTGATTAATTGCGATACACTGTCAGGAGTGAATCATAAACTCACAAAAAACTACAGTTAGAAGGTTTTCAAGAGGATTCAGGATAAATCTCCTTTTAACTGAGGCAGGAACTGGGGCAAGTTAGGCAACTTTCTAAATTACTGAAATAATTCAGTAGTAAAAAATATCCAGAAACCAAGAACCAAATTAAAAGTAGGTTTATTAAAAAATGTTCATATATATTAAAGAATTATTTGAAATTTAAAACATATTCAATAGAAATATCATGTATATTAAATAGGCTCACAAACCAGTCTACAAATACATATTTAAAGGAATTCTAGTTATTTTCAAGGGTCTTAAAAGTTTTGGCACTTTTCTCGTTTTTCCTCTAAGTGTATGCTCTCCTTTTACTTGATATAGGAATAACACTAACATTACTCAGCTTTTCAGATATGATTACAGAGTCGTTTTTTTTAGCTCACAAATGAAATAAAAGAGAAAATTTTCTACACTAATTAAAAAGTAAATAGCTAACATTACCAAAGGTTAGGTTCAAATTTAAAAGTACATGGATGTAAGAAAACACTCATCTGAATAGAAGATAGTGACAAAAACTAGGCTGGCCACCAGATACTCTTATAAGTCTAGAATAACTAGATTAATAGGAAATGAAGAAAAAGAACCAGAGAACACAGAAATCTAGGGTGACTGTCAGCAAAATGTTTCTGTTTAAGGGTTCAAATGTTTACAGTCTCTGTCGCAACTACTCAACTCTGTCATTGTAGTGTAAAAGCCTCCATAGACAAAATGTAAATGAATAAGCTTGGTGGCTATGTTCCAATCGAACTTTATTTATGGATCAAACTTTATTTATGGACACTGACATTTGCATTTCATATAATTTTCACATGTCATACAATTATTACTCTTCTTTATTTTCAATTATTTAAAAGTGCTAAAACCATTCTTAACTCATGGGCCATATGAAAATAGGTGACAGGCCTAGATTTGGCCTGTGGACTATAGCTTGCCAGTCCAGGGAACAGTGGGGAGAAGGGGAAGCAGGGTGTACCTGGTTTGATAACTGGGGTACTATCCATAAATGTTCTTGCATTAAACCTAACCAGAAAAGCAGCTTCCCTCTAACATGTGTTATATTAATGTCAGTCCCAGTTGCAAAGAAACAGGCTTATTTCACTGTCCTGAAGAGCTCCAGAAACAATCACTGTTCCTGGGCAAAAATCATTCTCATAAATTATGGTCCACTAATTGTAATTTTAAATAGATCATTATTTCTATAGAATCTTAAAATTATAGCAATAAATGCATTATTAATTACCATTTTGTCCCTGAGTCGCTCTCCGCGGATAAAAAAATCAGCACAGCCATTCTCTTCCTGGTGAGGGACTTTGAAGATAGTAACGCAGCTTAGTCCACTCCCTCCAAGTGGTAACCATCCACCACTTGAGTCATCCCGGGTCATCACCACAGCTCGCACTCGTGCATAACTATTACTAAAATAGATGCAAAGATTACAAATTAGCTTTTCCATAAACAAAAACCAGCCAAGCTGTCAGTAAAGACTACATTAGTTAATGGCTGGTAACTATAGTGTTTACTACTCCATGATAGTCCACAGAAAGTAATCGACTTGAAAGAGGTCAAAACCCACAAACTAAATTTAAAAGGTTAACCTTTATTTTAAGGACTAACCTCACAATAAAAAGCTACAGAACTCTTATTTCAATTCATCATCTGAATAGTTCAAGCACATTTGATTGCCATGAAACAAGTCATGAAAAACCCCAGAGACAAACACTGTCAAATTACACAGGCCATCATCAAACTTGCCTGTATATACTTACCTGCTGCAATATAATCAGGACAAATTACTGCTGTATTTTGAGACATTTAATAGTGACATCTCTAAGTTTCTAACTTTTCTGGAATATATTATAAATAAAATGCTGAAACTCAAATATCCCATTTTTCCATGTCTTCCAACGACTGGGAATCGAAATCACACAAATCATATAAAAGCAAATGTTCTCTTTCAGTAACTTATCAAGCAAGTTAGTGTGTAGAAACCTTTCATACCTTCTTTTTGGCAGACTCCATTCTTAAAGAAACTACATTCTAGTTCCATTCAGAATCATTTCCCAATATTAATCACAATCATTCTTTACATAAAATCAAAGAAATGTGTCTCATATACTAATGTTCTAGACAACTGACATCTAAAGCATTTTTGTTCTAAAACTTTTAATTATTGATGAAACCCTTCCTAAAAATAGTATACCTTGCTGACGTCTTAGAAAATTATACTAAATGTAACTTAAATTTGTCTTGGTTATTAGGACTATCAAACAAGGGTCTATGTAATAGTTCTGTGCTACTTAGTATCTCTGTACGTTCCAAGTATTAGGCTGTCAGTTATTCCTCTTGTCATAGTGTTGGTGTGAAATCTCTCCCTTGCTTTTTTACTTTACATATTTACTTTATTGAGGTATATTTTACACACAATAACATATACTGAACTTAAATACACAATTCAACAAATTCTGGCAAATGTATACATCTGCATAACCAACATAATAATCAAAATATAGAAGATTTTAATGACTTCAAGAAAATTCCCATAAACCTCTTTCCCATCAAACAGGTAACCATGGTTCTGATTTCTAATATAAACATTAGTTTTGCCTGTTATGAGACTTCATATAAATGGAATCAAACAGAATTACTACTTGCACCCTTTAGGTCTGACTTCTTTCACTAATTATGTTGTTGTATTAGTAGTTCATTCTTTTTTACTGCTAAGTAGTCCTCTCACTGAATAAATATATTACATTTCATTTATTCTTGTACATTAATGTGTATTTGGATTGGTCCTAGTTGTTGACTATTATGAATAACCTGTTATAAACATTCTAGTACTAGTCTTTTTGTAGACAGATGTTTTATTTCTCTTAATTACCTATGAATGGAACTGATGGGTCACATAGTAGTATATTTAACTCTAAACTAATAAACTATTTCCCACAGTAGTTGTACAATTATACATTCCTATCAGTAATGTATGATAGTTTCAGTTGTTCCACATCCACGCCAATATTTGGTATTTTCAAACTTTTAAATTTTATTCATTGTAGTGAGTATGTAGTGGTAACCCACTGTGGTTTTAATGTCCATTTCCCTGATGACTCATGATGTTGAGCATCTTTTCATAACCTTATTTGCCATTTATGTACCATCTTTTTAAGTCTTTTGACCATTTTTTTATTATGCAGTCTTTTATTACTGATTTTTAGAAGTTCTTTATATATTCTGACACGTCTTCTGTAAGAGAGCTATACACTTTTAAAGCTGTACTGTGCCGTGACTGAGTGAATAGTCTGTCCAACTTTCTTAAGTTGGATCCTGGCTCAACAACTTACTCGCTGTGTGACCTTGAGAAGTTACAGAATCTATCTTTAATAAATGTAAACAATGCCTGATATAATAAACACTATGTAAGTATTAGTTATTATTGCAATGAAGAATTTTAAATTGAAGTAGTTATCATCCTGGTAACTGAAAGTCAAGTAGGACCTAGGAAAAAATAAAATTTACATGATCAACTATAATTCTCTACTATTGGGGTCAAAATAATTCTTTAGGTAGAAGCTCTGAAAGTCTTTAGTTTCATTGGTATATAACTTAAGCTTTTTATTATTCAGTTATTCAGAGGCTCTAATTCTTGTTTGGGCCCAGTTCTTACCAACATTCAACTCAGAACTGGTCAATGAAGGTGTGGGTACATAAAGGGTGGGCTGACATAAGTATCAAACTGGAATCCTCCTGGGATAGGATGGAACAAGTACTTCTACTATAAACATGATATGCATCCCAAGAAGCTGGGGAAGCTTATTACAGTGGGAACCAAGTTGGAGGGATAGAATCAATACTAAATGGTAGTCATTTGGTTTACCAAGAATCTAAGTCTAAGGATACACCAGAAGCATAGCTCATTAACTTAGACATATTAGGTTCAAATTAAATGTCTATGAACTAAACTCATTCATTTAAAGCTCAACACATCTGAAGTTCAGTGAAGTTAAAGTAGGAAGGTAGAAGTGAGTCAAAATCTAAATTCAAGTTCCCAATTATCATTTAAGTGTCTATTTTACTACAGGATCCTGACTCTTCCTTCTCGTATAATTATGTAGTAAACTGGGAAATGTTAAGAATTTTATACTAGATTCCATAAGACTTAGAAGACCCAAGAAGTAATATACCCAATTTAGAAGCTCAGGGTATATTTTGACTGCAGAATGTGGGAGTAGTTATCCTCTTTAGGGCACAGATTCTTATTTCGTCATCTTTGAATCTTACTAATTTTCTCATTTACAGTTTGTATGCTTCTCGGGCATATTTTATATTTTAAAAATATTAAAATATGCACACTATTAAAAATATATATTTTAAAACACTTAGTGGTTATTTTAGGATAGTGAAATTAGGTATTTTCCCTTCATTTCTGAGTTTCTTCAAAAATTACTTAGTATTTATGAGTTAAAAGTAATTTAAATACATTAAAAACCCACATTCTAAACTGTGGCTTTACTCAAGATACTGTAAAAATTTTATAATGTTATTTTTAACAGTGTATAAATGTTTTAAACAAAAGTACCCCTAACATAATTCCTCTTACTGCCCCCATCTTCTTTAGTTATTTTACTTTATAAAAATGTGCCACCTAGACGAGATGTACTGTTCTTTCTAGGAAAATCAGATAAAGATTTCTTTACTGGAAGAGTAAGGTTGAGTGATTCACTGTTCACCTTAATACAACAAAAGAGGTTTTAAAGGTGGCCAGTAATTTATACAAACTTTTTTTGAATTTCATGTTTTCAACTGTACCAAATACAAGTTTCCCTTATCTATTCAAGTTGCTCCTTCAAGCTTTAAAGTAGTCCAGAAGCTTAGATAAATCTGTATTCCCCTACACCATAGCCTTCACTAATTTATAATTTAACAACTCAGCTTTCAATTTCATGACCTAAGACTAGACTACTTACCATAAAATTCCTCAAGTTGTTTCAGTAATGGTGGGTTTTTGTTTTTGTTTTTTTGATAGGCCTTCATTCTTGCCAAGGTTAATGTTTTCTTTCAACTGTGTTTTTAATCTCATAACCTCCTTGCCTTCAAATGTCCTTCTCTTTTCCCAAATAAAAGCAGTAACTCTTGTCTAAAACATGCAACCACTCACAAAGACTAATAGCAGCTCTTACAAACTTTGTCATACTCTGCCTTGTAGCATAAAATTTCCACTGATCATCCCTTCCTTAGATGAAAGTGACTTAAGAGCAAGAAATCAAATTGAATTCTTCTATTTAAAGTATTAATAAACTAATTCTCCTGACCATGTAAACAATAGAAGCCCAATTTAATGTGGAAAATAAAGAAAAATAAGATTTACCATTACAGAATTAAAAATCAAAAATCTGTTGAATTTTTACTCTCTGGGTTTCATATTTGCAATCAGTCTCTGACACAGCAGCCACTTAAAATGACAACTTACTCTTACTGCCAAAAAAAAAAAAAACCCTCAGAAATTTCACTCGAGTTTCTTTAAAATACTTAATTAAAAGGCATTTGTTCCCAGTGATTTATCTAAAGTCAAATGACAGTAATTAGTTCTTTAATATTATTTTCAAAAATACTTCAAGTTCTATTCTTCACTTGGTAATGAACTACATACATAACGACTTTTCAATCTAGCTTACATTCTAATGAAATGAAGAGGCTCTTATAAAATGTTGCTTGGTTTCTTTTATTTTATTCAAAATCTAAATTGTACCTCAACTGCTAATCTCTCATCTCATTTGAACAATTATACCAAGTATATTCTTTCACCCACAGTAGGGGAATTAGACAACTAATGTAGAAGTCCAGGTGAGAGGTAATGTCGGATTGGATTAAGGTGGTAATAATAGACACAGGAATAGACTGATTTGAATCTATTCTGGAGGACGAAACAAGAGGACTTGTTGATGGGGTTATAACTACAAATAAATATTCTAAGATATCTAAAATTCTTAATAGCAACCATGAGCTTTGTTTTCTAAATTTTCAACTGGTATTTCAATAAAGTTAAGGCAAAAAGAGAACCAAACACAAAAGTAAAATTCTGCCTCATTTATATTGATCCATGTAGTTTCTTTTGAAATAGCAATACTGTGTTATATATGATGTAGAATAACTAACTCTCAAGTTATACTTTATTGCATTTAATGGACAAATGCAAATTATGGTTATAGTTTCAAATCTGCATGTTGGCAAGATATTTCTTATTAAATTAAGGGTATAGTTATAAAAATTTTTACAAGCTCTAATAGTTGCAGCTGTCTACACGGAAACTGGCATTTTTTTTTTTAGTTTCTTTATTCCCTTGTAGAACCCTCCTGCTGTTATTACCAAGCCTATTATATATCCACCCAACTGCCTTCTTGCTCTATTCTTTCTTCCTATACTTATCTCAAATTTTCAACTAAGTGTTTGTTCTATTTATCTGCATAAATTCTTTATATTATAGATACTAATTCTTTGCTAGTTATGTGAATTATAAATATCTTCTTCCAATCTGTGGCTTCTTTTACTTTTTTAATGTCGCCTTTGAAGAAAAAAGTTATTTTACCATGGTCAAATATATTTCTTTTCCTTTATGATTTATGCTATTGACTTTTTGTAAGATCTCATACGTACCTATTTTAAACCTTTTACATCCTATTTTTTTTCTTTTTAAAGTGATTTCAGCAAACAGAATACTCTATTTTCTGTGAAACTAAGAAAGTCCCTAAAATCACCTATGTCAGGCAGAGCAAGTATTCATATATTTATACTGAATTATTGCACACACTAGTCCTTTTCCACTGCCCAGAAGTCAAATTCAATTTGGTCTTTGTTTCTCAGCTACATGTGATCTTCTGTTCATGTGATACTCTATTCTCCTGGGCAAAGGCACCAGGTCTTCACAGGCGCTGTATAGTGTGGGTGAACTGAGACCCCGTCTCCATTAATGTCTTCTCGTTTCAAGGGCCCATTCTGCTCAAGCATGGATTTGGAACAGAAAACTTCCCTATCTCACTCCTAAGCGAATCCACGTTCTAAACTTTTCTACCCTTCCATGCTTCCATGCTTTAAAACTTCCAGGTTTTTTTTTTTTTTTAACTTCATTGATATATTTAACAGTTAGTTCAAATAGTGCTCAATTATATCGTCACCAAAAAACTACCAAATTATTACAACAATGTTGATAATATATGTAATTTATATCCTTATCTAAGAAGTTTCCTACCAAAGGAGGGTATTTAATAAAGATTTACACAGCTTGAAAGTTTAAAAAAAAAAAAAAAGGCATAACAAGGAGAGACTGTGGGCAGAGATTACTACGAAAGTTATTATAACAAATTTTACATAATAAAATATCTTAATAAATATAAATAGTTACATAGATACTTGTTTATAGCACATTGTCTCAACATCAAACCTATCTAATACGAGAAGCCAGGAAATGTAGTCTGTACTTCCCGGTAACATGTACCCATCTAAAAACTGGAACGCTATTACTAAGTTAAGAGAAATGAGCAGGCTCTGTGTCTGAAAGGTAAAAGAAAAAAATTACAAGTAAGGACTTTTAACATCTTGGAATCAAACTGCCCTCAACATGGAGTCCAGAAGTGGTGGGATGGACTCCATGTTGAGGGCAGTTTGATTCCAAGATGTTATCTTTTTCAAAGAAAAAGATAGGAGAGAGTAACAGGAAAAAAAAGGAGAGAAATAGAAAGGAAAGTGTTTTAGAAATGTTAAGTTTAAGAACAGTTATAACATTATAAATGACCAACAGGCAATTAGAAATGTATACAAATTTAGGAAACAGATCTGAGAAAAAACCAGAGCAGTGTAAATAATTTTGTTGGTTTTGTGTAGTAATGGTTCTTAAATTGAGGTACCAGGGTAATTAATCATTGCTGCTGTTGCAATTGTGACAAAACTATATGAACTATCTTCCCTGAAGGAAAAATACATATGGCTAAAAACTTATATTTGAATACAATTTGGAGGTTTACAGTCCCTTCCAAGGAGTTCACAAACCTGAGATTAAGAACATTTGGTCTAAAGGGCAATGCTGCTCTGCAATAGATTTTTAGTTCTATAATTTATAGATTTATTGAGATGACATTTCCTAGCAAATTAGTTACCTGAATACTGATTAAGTGGAGTTCCATTATCCTCTCTCAAGGAAACCACAAAATTATTACACTTTCAAAGGAACAAAATATGTTAAGTAACATTAAGAAAATGAAAACAATAGCAAATGTAAGGTCAGTTAAAGTGGTTAAAGTGGGAAGGGGAGGCAGAAGAGGAAGTCAGAATAAGAGAAATTTTAAGATACTACGCCGATTGGCTCTGAAAATGGAAGAGTCATGAGATAAGGAATGCAGGCCTCCAGAAGCTGGAAAAGGCAAGGAAACGGATTCTTCCCCAGATCCTCCACTCAGAAAGAATGCAGTCCTTCCAATAAATACCTTGATTTTAGCCCAGTGAGATTATTTGGACTTCTAACCTTCAGACTATAATAGTATCAAACAAAATAACCCAAACTCTCAAAAAACAAAACAAAACAAAACAAAACAAAAAAAACAAAACAAAACAAAAAAACAAAAGAGGGAGAAAGAAAAAATACTTAGAATCCTTTAAGATTTGTTCAATACAAAAGAATTTATAATATTTCTCCAGAGAGGAATACTTACAGTGACAAAACATCCTATGTTCTCTACAATAATATTTTAAGTAAACATTACCATCCAACTATTAAACATTACTAGAAACTGGATATAAGAGAAGAGGGACACCTTTAATAGAAGTAGTTTATAATTTATAGTTTTCCCCAGTCGTACAGACTTGTTCAAATATAGCCTGGCATCCCAGCCCTCTCCACATACTTCTATAGAACATACCACGAATCACATCATATGCATGTAATTCTTCTAAAGATACTGCCTCATTTTACTAAACTTGAAGCGGTTGCTCTGTGGAAGGGTAGACAGCAAATAAGGTATTTCCTGAAAAAAAAAAAAAAGCTAGAAATTCTCATGTTCAATACACAAAAATAGGCATGACTTAAGAGAGGCGATACGACTCAGAAGACAAACAGGCACAAGAGTCCTCTTGCACCTTAGATGGAGACTTTGAGAAATAAACATCTGCTTGAGAAGGGTTCCTTGGTGATAAGAGATAAATGATTTTCGCCCTTTGAAAGCAGGCATAGGTTTAACAGAGAGTTATTCGTATAGACTCCAAGCCGAATTTGTACAATCTCTAAAATGTAGTATGTTATCTAGCTTTATTTCTTACTCTTCGGGAAGTCTCTGGTGCCTATCATTGAGTTAGGTACCCTATGTAAATGTAGGAGACTCAAATAATTGATATTTTATGGTTAGCTGTGGTTAATATTCTTATTTAAAGCAAAAATAGGAGATTGTTCCATTTTTCTAATTTAGACTAGGTACATGATATCTTGGTCTGTACCAATATGGAGTTATATGAGAAGTTCCTTTCCACCAGGTAGGAATAAGGTATAGTAGTCTATTACTCTTGTTTCTTGGGATCTTCAGTAAAATTATATTGCTTGGTCTTACCTGTGCTACCAGAGATATTAATGAAAAAACTGTGGATTCATAACTAAGATGAATATTCTTCTGACTGCTTTGGGGCAATAGCAAGAGCTTCATTGAGAGAGCTCTCTCTAGTGAGGGCACAGACTCACTGAAAGTCAGTTGACATTCCAGAGGTAATTCTTTCATTGTCAACATTATAAGATGGCTTTCACTAAGCAAGCCAACAGAATCCCTCATATTTAGTACCCACAACTTTTCGATATGTTGCTAACTCCTTCTATATGATTCTGTACATGTAACTTTGTTTAGTAGAAGTGAAGAGCACTCACTGTTTCAAAAGCACCTGGAGGCAAGTATTTAGAGTACAGCTTTACTCATGCTGAGAATGTGTATAACATCTTGGCATTTAATGGGAAGGAACAGAGGAATAACAAGGGAAGCTAGCAACCCTGCATATCTAGGATGCAAATTCTTCAGGGATCAGGTAAATGAGCCAAGGATGCTAAAAAGATATGGAGTCAGAGGCGGTGATCCAAATTAATCTGCGGAATAATCTCCTGAGAAAAAGGAAATACCTTCACATATAGCATTAAAAATCACCAATATCTAAGAGGCCCTTATACAGCCAAAATTGAAAATAAGTCCTAAAAGTATTTCCATAAAATAAGCATTTAATAAATACTTATACAGTTGAATCCAGAAATAAAAAAAAATCAGATGAAGCAAGAGAAATGCTCAGTTCCTCTTATAAATATATACCCAAGAGTGCTTTCCAAAAGTAGACAGCACGAGATGTCTTACTTGATCAAATGAGAATCTAGTCAAAATTTAGAAGACTTCAGCGATGTAGGTACATAATTACACAACATTAACCATGTTTCATCCTATACAAGAAAATTTACAGAGTTCCTCTAAAAATGCCACACTACTTAGGGAATAGAAAGTATAATGGCAAATAGCTAATCCTAATTGTGCAATTATAGGACCTTTGAAAATTTTAGATATTTTTCCCTTCCAAATGCAACATAAATGGATTCAATTTTCACTGAAAATGTGATACTCTACTGCAGTGATGTCCCATAGTGATATAATGCAATCCATATATGTAATCTTCAATTTTCCAGTAGTTCCATTAAAAAGTAAAAAGACGCAGTGAAAGTTGCTCTAAGGACCTCGCCCTTAACAGAAATACTAAAAACAGAGCAAAAAAATGTCAGGAAAAATTCTGTCAGAATTCTAGAAAAACAGTCAAAGGTTTACAAAGACCAAGCAAAGCTAAATTAAAAGGCAACTTAAAAATGGTTGGAAAGCTTTGTGGCACTTTTACTTGTCTTTGGCCTAACCCCACTCCCCACCCTTGCACATCAGCAGTGGTCTTGAATATGACAGACAGGCCTGTATTCTCAGCATGGGATCCTGGTTCCTGATTCTGGAGGGAGCAGAACAGACCTTAGTCTCAAAGAGTTCTGTCTAGAGCTATGTGAAGGACCAACACTTGGCACTTGCATTCCTCAAGCACACTGTAAAGCAAACAAAAAACCAGCTATGAACTACCAGTTACTGCTAGGGACAAAATATTACAGAGGCCAACAATAGATGTGCCAAAAGCCTGGAAGAAAAGCTAAGGAGACAGATTCTTTAGAAAATTAGAGCTGATTAAAACTGATCTCATATACTGGAGAATTTAGGAAGCCACATGCATACCCAGGGCAGGACACATGTTCTGAAAAGATCTGAGAAGACCCCAAGTTTTCATCTTGGTTCTGACCTCTAGGCTTAGCAAAAGCAGAAAGTAAGGGGTAAGGCGGGAGTTGTAAAAAGCTAAGCACTGAAGCAGTGCCTTGATCCAGAGATAATCTACAAAGATTGAGAGAGGTTTTCCTTTTTTCCTTTCCTTCCTTCTCCCCCACCCTGCCACCCCGCCCCTCTGCTTCTGGTATTCAAGGAAATCTCTGTCAAACCATGAGAGGACCACAGGCTAAAGACACTAAGACTCCAGAGACCACACATGGCAAAGAATAAAGACTTCACAAAAAGTTTAGAAAAGTAACTAAACAAACAACTACAGCCCACAACTAGCAACAAAAACAAACCCTGAAGATTGGGAAGTATGTAATTTCCAGAGTTATCACATTATAATATTCAAACTGTTCAGTTTTTAACAAAAATTTATGAAACATGAACATATGGACCAGTCACAGATGAAATTAACAGAAATTGTCCCTGAGGAAGCACAAATACTTTTACTCAACTGACTTAAATATATTCGAAGAAGTAAAGGAAACCAGGAAAACAATGTGTGAATAAGTGAAAAATATCAATAAAGAAATAATAAAAAGGAATCAAACAAATTTTAGAGCTAGTAAGTACAGTAAATGAAATGAAAAATTCACTAGAAGGTTTCAATAGATTTAAGCAGGGAGAAGAATCAGTCAGCTTCAAGACAGATAAACTGAAATGATCCAGTCTGCGTAACAGAAAGAAAAATGAATGAAGAAAAATGAACAGAGTGGAAGAAATCTGTAGGACACTATCAAATATATCAACATCTGTATAATGGAGAGTCAAAGAAGGGGAGAAGAGAAAGGGGCAGAGAGTGTATCTGAATAAGGGCCAAAATATTTTCCATATTTGATAAAAGATGTACACATCTACGATTCCATGAAGTTAAACTCCAAAAAAGATAAAGAAATCAAGACAAATAAATAATCGAGTTGCTGAAAGACAAAGAATCTTGAAAGCAGCAAGAGAAAAGCTATTCATATATGAAGGACTCTCAATAAAATGAAGAGCCAATTTCACACAGATAACAATGGAGACCAGCAGCAGTAAGAGGACATATTTAAAGTGCTAAAAGAAAAAGAACTGTCAACCAAGAACCATACACAGCAAAACTGTCCTTCAAAATGAAGGAGAAATTAAGGCATTCTCAGTTAACTAAAAAGCTGAGAAAGTTTGCCAGTAGTAGATCAGCTCTACAAGAAGTGCTAAAAGGAGAACTTTAGGATAAAATGAAAGAACACTAGACAGTTACTCAAAGACATATGAAGAAATAAAGAACTCTGGTAAGAGGTTACTACAAATATAAAACATTAAGGTATTTTTGTTTTTTAACTTCTTTTTGTTTCCAATAATTATAAATCTATATTAATAGGCTCATTAAAGTATAAAGATGTAATTTGTGACAATAACAACATAAAAGGGAGTGAGAGCTATATAGGAGCAGAGCTTTTATATCCTATTAAGCTAAGCTAGTATCAATTTAAGTTGTTATAAATTTAGGATGTTAATTGTAATCCCCATGGTAACCACTAAGAAAATATCTAAAAATATATAGAGAATAAGAAATTAGAAGGGAATTAAAAATACACTACATAAAAAAATCAAATACTTAAAAAAGAAATGGAGGAAATAAAGAACAGAAAAGGTATAAAACACAAAAAACAAACAGCGAAATAGTAAAAGTACTTCATTATCAGTAACAACTTTACATGTAAGTAGATTAAACTCTCCAAACAAAAGGCAGAGACTAGCAGAAAGAACTAAAAGGAAATAACCAAGACCCAATTATATACTGTCTATAAGAGATTCGATTTATAACCAACACCACAAAACAGATTGAAAAGGAAAAGATGGAAAAAAAGATACTCCATGAGACAATAACAATAACCAAAAGAGAGCTAGGGCTGTTATATTAATAGCAGAGAAGACAGTTTTACTAAAGGTCAATAAATATTGATAAAAGGGTCAATTAGTCAAGATGGTGTAACAAGTATAAACATACCTGCACCAAACAGCAGAAACCAAACTATAGGAAGTAAAAACTGATAAAACTGAAGGAAGAAAAAGATCTACAATAATAGTTGAACACCTCAATACCACACTATTAATAATGAATGCAACATCTATTTTTTTAAAAAATGAAGTACTGAAATACTACAATGTAGAACCTCGCAAATATTAGCTAAATGAAAGAAGCCATATCCATAGATCATGATTACATTTATATGAAATATCCCGAATAGGTTAATCTACAGACAGAAAAGAGATTGCCAGGGAACTGGAGATAGGGGTGGGAGTGGGAGGAAAAGGGGAGTAAGTGCGTAACGGATATAATTTTTGGGTTTTTGGAGTGATAAAAATATTTTGGAACTAGAGATGGTGGTTGCACAACAATCTGAATGTATTAAATGCCTAAATTGTACACTTTAAAATGGTTAAATTTGTGAATTTCATTTCAATTTTTTACAAATAACAGGTGAAATTAATATTAATAATATATTTTAATTAACCTAAAATATCCAACATATCATTTAATAATATAAAGTGAGATATTTTACATTTTTTTCATACCAAGTCTTTGAAAATTGGTACACATTTTACATATACAGCACATGTCAATTCTGACTAGTGCTTGATAGTCACATGTAGCTAACAGCTTTCATATTAGACAGAGAAATCTTACAATGATTATAAAAATAAATTGTCAGGTAAGCGTATATTGAAAGAAGATGGTCTAAAAATCTGGAATGTTCACTTGCTATCATACAACACTTGCAGCTAATCCCTAATGCCTTCTCTTTTTTTATAAATTAAGTACCTATCTAAGAAATAAACACATGAATATCCCTACCTTTGATTGTACTTTCTCTCCTGGAATGCTCTTTACAGCTACATAAAAGAATGGCATTTAATTCTCATTCTGGTTTCTAGAGGCTGTAAAGGCTTTTTCTGGTGAATTCAATGTATTTATCACTTATATTTTTCATTAGGCAATTACTACCCTTATGATTCTTCTAATATTTTCTATCTAACTTCAAACTTCTCCCATAGACCACATCTTAAACTTCCCTGTACCACCCATAGTGCCTCATATGCAGCAAGGACTTGATGTTCAATACTTACCTTATCTGTTCCATCACAACTTTCTCCCTACTACAACTAATGAACAATATTTCATATGCAGGTAATGATAATACCAAAAAGATGTCTGCTATATCTACTCTCAATGGGTTGTTTTCAGATAAACTAAAAAATCAAAATTCATAAAACCTGAATTAGGCTACTTAGCATCCTTAACTCAAAAACAAACAAGCAAAAAACCTCAAAACAGGACAGGAAACACAGTAGGGCAACTTCATACATACATATCTAATTTAAAGACGTGCTTGCTCATTATAATTCACTTTATTAATATCAGCTGAATATTAATATTGTTTGATTATAGGTAATTTATTCATTATAATATACTATATAAGAATAAAAATGTATTTTTAAATAATCTGAATTATAAATCTGAAAAGCACTGCTGCTTTTAACAAATAAGATATCCTACAACAGTATATCATCTAAAATGGCACTGACAGCGGTAGAAAAAATTCTAGTAGCATTTTATTTAAAAAGTGGACTGTGATAGAACATTTTTAAACAACACTGAATATGTGTCTGGAGTTGAGACGCAGAGCAGGTGAGACTAAAAGACCTGCCAGCCAATTGTGCTGACACAGAGTAGATTTATTTAAAAGTATAAAGGCAGGACATATGCTCCTCTGAATCAAGCCTTCTGAGGAGAAAGTCTTGGCAGCTGCCAATTAACCAAAAGAACAGAGATCCCTTTGGGGATCAAAACAAAGACACTCTTGACAATGTGTCTGCTGTTAGACTAAAATAACTAAAATTTAGTTTCAGCACTAGTTTTTCTTAGTGAGATTTCCTTAACCTCTCAATTCTTCCATACTCAATTATATACATAGTAAATAATAGAGCAAAGAATTAAATGAAGGTCTGAAGAGACAGCCTATGCTTTTTTAAATCACAATTACAACTAAGCAAATGCATGATTAATATAGCTCACTGATTAAAAAAAAAACAATATTCACGTTTATATGCATTCATCTATTCAAAACAATTATTTTATCTCATTCTTCAGGGTTCCAAGAAGCTGTTGGACTGCTGTAGAGTAAGTTAAAAAGCAATCTCTCTTGCACATGTACATGCACACATATACCCTTGCCTGGATGTGGACACAGTACACAACTGCCTGTGGGAAATTTAATAGGATCCCTGCCCTGCTTATTAAGTTGTTTGAAGTGTACAGACCATGCTTCGAACCAAAAGAGTTTTAATTTTAAATAAAATTGACTTCATTTCAAGTTGGTCTGGTTAAGTTACCTTATTTATCTCCTCCACCCCATTAGCTCTAGGTACACAAAATCCTTATAGCCACAGCACAAAGTGCCTCTTCTCAGAGTTCAAAAGTCCTGGAATTGAGTCTTACTGTCTGATTTGTCTGGCTTGGGTTACTGGATAAATCCCTTAACAAATTACACCTACAGAGAGTCCACCAAAAGGCCTAAAAGTGAAGATGGGCTGATTCCTCAAAGTAGAGTTTTTAACAGAAGAAGAATCAAGGTATGCTTGGCAATCCAAAATAACAGATGGCTATTACAATATTGAGGGAGGGAGCATAGGAGTTGATTTTTAAAATCATTTAAAGTAGGTGGCACGGGCACATCATAGAAGACACAAAAATATGCAATATATGTTATTCTTGCTTGAGCTGGAAGATTACTGAAGATAACTAGTAAAGGCCTTGGATATTCAAAAGAGAACTATTCTAGGCTTCTGGGGGGGGGGATATCATTAAATTGATATCTAAGAATAATTATATTGAAAAATAGGATCAGGAAAGCTTAGAATAGTCAGGAAGCAGAGATAGAAAGGCAGCTAGGAAGATGTTATTTGAATCCAAATGCTATTTCAATAATGAAGCCTGGGAATACAGCTGTGTCTTTATAAGAGAGAAGTAGCAGGCAGAACCCTAGATTTGTTACTTAAACATAATTTAAAGACAGAACGAGTACTATGAAAAGTACGAAAAAAAAGCGTACAAAAATACCGAGTCAAAGATAACCTCCAAGATTCTAAGTTTTGTAAAGATTCCGTCCAGTGGTGCTGCATATAATGTAAAAGATGTAGAAAAGCAGCTCTTGTCAATCTAGAATTAAAGAGTTCAGTTGTCAAGTGTGGCAAGAACACTTAAAAGAAATAACTAAAAAGCCATGGAGAGCTTAAGTAATTCAACACTCCCTGGCACTTAATAGATGTTTGATAAAAAATCGGATGTATGGATTGGATGTCTTTTACAGGCCAAATAATATACTAAACAAAATGTATCCAAAGATGAATAAAGTACAATCCCTGTTCTCAAATAATTTACAATGCGACTAACCCGAATAAATAATAAGGGCAATAATTTTTTTTAGCTGCCATCAGAGTTCAGAGGAACAAGTGATTATTTCTGGTAACAAAAGCTTCAAGAGTGAATCAGACGGCTGTGTAAAAAAAAGTAGAATATACGACTGAAACTGAGCTTTAGGAGAAGTACTTCTTTTAAGGAAGAAGAGAGGAGTCAGTACTTCTTTTAAGGAAGAGATGGGGGTCAGAGAGCTTAGGATGGGTGAGAAAATTTGAGGAATAAAATATAATGAAAGCCAAGTCAATGATTTTGTCTTAAAATGCAAAAAAGAAGCCTAATTTGAATGCAAAAGTACTAAAGAACTGATATCAATAAATATGAAACACTCATTTCTCCAGCAAAAGAGATTAATTAAAACAATTCAGATTTTGTTAATATCACTTTGTTAAGCCAAATCATTTTAAGATAGTCTGCATTTTAGAAAGGAATTAATAGCTATTAATACATGTTTGAATTTTCTCTTTTCATTTCACAGAAGATTCAGATTCAACCTATTCTAATACCTGTAATATTATCTTAGATCTTAAAGCAGAGGTCAAAACAAATATAAATGAGCAAATATTACTACTTTAAGTGCTTATAATACTTACACTGGTGGGGACTGTGACCATGTAAGTGGAACATTTAACACTCCACATTCCAGCAGCTGCCTAGAATGTAGGCTCAGTATTATAAGAATGTTTAGATCTTTTAGAGAAGCTGAAAATCCTGCCTATATGAAATCTCCTGATTTCTTAAATGCTGACTAATTTATACGCAGACTGGCTTCACCTGCTGTTTTAACTGAATGTTATTTTTCTTTCGTTTAACAGAAACATAAATTGGTTTTACCCATTTTCACCACTGCATGTATCTATTTAACTAGGAAATAGATACAAAATATACATAGCATATTTTAGGATCTCCTAAATGCAAACAAGAGCAATTAGCCAATTAACATTTTATCCTTAGTTCCTTAAACTAAATGCTACTTTAATATATTTTTTATTTCAAAGTGATGAATACACTTTGCTCTTAAACATGAAATACAAAACATAAAATCCCAACAATTTCATTTAATAATGACTACACAAGTGACCAGGAATCATGGCCAAACTTGTTCTAGATAAAAATTCTTCTGGTTCAGAGGTTCCTAAATTCACGTCTAAGGATTAGCTCTATGAGTACTGTCTGGAGAACTTTTTAAAAACACAGATTCCCACGGTCCACTCTCTGATTCCTAAGGGATGAGGCTTAGCAAACCTGTATTTTAAATTTCTGAAGTAGTTCTGATATATCGCTGTATTTGAGAATAGCTACTTATTCAGAATATTAGGAAACTATAAAACTATAAAACTAATTTTTAATTTGAATAAACAAAAAAGTGATCACTATAAAATTCTATTCAGAATAATTTCTTTCCTATCACTTCAGACAATTAATAGCTAGTTAGTCTAGTCTTGGGATTAAGATAATCTTTAAATTCCAAAGGAAAGCACTAACACAGGAACTCAATAGTCAAGGCAAAAATACTGATTTAAGACAGCCTGGCAATCTAAAATCTTTTAATAGCTCCTTGCCATAACTTAAAAACCTACACCCTCTTGGCTATCTCTGTTAGCTCACTCTCTCCAACCACGACAGCATTCTTTCCACCGCTTAAACAGTTTCATCCACCCCAGGGCCTCTGCACTTCCTGTTTCGCTTGGATGTTCGCTCCCCTGAGATATACTATTGGCTGCCTCCTTATGCATCAGCTAAGTGTCATGAATCCTCCTTAAAGTGTCACGCATCCTCCTCAAAGTGGATTCTTCCAATCTAAACTAGCCCCAATACCCAGCTTCCCTCCATCCTATTCTGTTATACTCTATTTCTTTTTCTGGTTTTATTTTCCTCGTAATGTTTATGACTATCTAAAATTATCTTATTTCTTTAGCTATTTATTGACTCTCCTATTAACAACAGGATTTATGTTCTGTGAGCAGGGACCTTTCTTTCCTTGCTCATTACTGTATTGAACAGAACATTACCTGAGATGTAGTAAGTGCTCACTATATATGAATTGTTTAGTAAATGAACAAGAAAGCATATAAACTCCCAATCTTACTCTCAATTTATTAATGTGACATATCGATGAGCCTCTCTAAAGACAACATGTTTTATAAAATTTTAGTCCTAAGCAAGATTAAAATAGGAAAATTTCAGTTCCCCAGCTTCCTCTACCTTCCTCCTCTCAGCTCCCTTCCTCACTCCTCTGTACTCTTATGGTTAGGTAATTTTTACCTGTGTTAGGTAAACATAAAAGACCCCAAGAGAAACTCTAATGACATAGAGAAGTGCAAACAAGGAGGTTCTTACAATCTAAGTAAAAAAACAGAAGATATATAACTTTTCTCAGATATGTGTCATTCTGAGAAGACCACCTTGGATCTCAGAGTGATTTGTCTTTCTAGGAACCAGGGGCATTCTGAAGCCTAAAAGAGCTGAAGGGTAAGTAGAGGTAAATTAGGAAAAGTAAAGGAAGGGGAAGAATGATTTTCCTGATTTTTTTTATACAAAGGACTCTTATTTCCTCAAGTTCACCCATCTCTTTCTTCAAAGAGTTCACTATCTAAATAGCATTATTAAATAACATTACAGACACTACAAGTAGCAAGAACAAATAAAAATACATAGAAACAAAGAGGAGCAGAATCTTAAATATAAATTTGACGAACTCAATAAATTGGGACAGTATTACTTTTAGTTTATACCTCAAGATTCAAAAGCTAAAAGGGGAACTAAACTGGGACCCGACAGGCACTGTTTTAGAAAAACCTTACTACCTTGAATAATGCTTTAAAAATCTATAAACTGAATGTTACTTCTTGAAATTATTCTTGTAAAGAAATATTAAAAAGATGCTTCTTTACCATGGTAAAGGCTGCTAAAATTCAATAAATATTTCCATAAAAATTCAATAAAAATGTCCATACCTCAGAGAAATACCTGAGACATTTCTATTACAGTTAAATATAAGACATTACTGGGAAGGCTTTAGAAATTTTAAGAAATATGATTAAAAGAAGAGAGAGGAAGAGAAAGAGAAACAAAATATAAATATCGATTAAAAATTATCCTTATTTGCAAATTACATAATTGTTTACCAGAAAGAATACAAGGAAATTTTTTATTAGAAACATATGGACTTTCAGTTTCCAATGCAGCCTGTAAAAAGCTTGGAAGCCGCCAACTTGTGCTAAGAATGAGTAAAAAGCTAAATAAAATGAAAAATCAGTAACTCTTCTTAGATCCTTAAAAGAAGTGAAGCCACAGGGCCAATTGCTGCCCCTAAAATTGGAGAGACAGGCAAACAAATACAGAGAATCACAACTTACTGGAGCAGATACCCAAAAAGAGAGCAGAGACCTCTGTGGGAAACAGTGCCACAGTAGGGAAATCTGATGTTCGACTGACAATTGCTGGAGGCTCAGTGTGGACAACCCTGAGATAAAAACTCCAAGAAGACCCAGTCACCAAAGTGCCCCAAACTTTTGTGAATTTTACGTCTTGGGAGTTCTACCAACTTCTTACAGTGAATATTGGAGAAAACCCCCCTCATGCTTCCAGAAAGGAAGAAGAAAAGAAAGCATTTTGAAATATATCAGAGTACTGTGTTCTCAAAGTTTGCCCTCAGCATAATTTAACCAGAGCATAACCTCCTGGAGTTTTATCAGCACCTAATTAGTCTAGGGAAAGCGAAATACCCAACTACAGCCCCCTCCAGCCATCCTGTCACACCTAAGAGGGGTTAGGAAAGAAATAAAAAGTACTTGAAAATTTCACAATCCAGATACACATAATCAAAAAAGACTAAAACCTAAGTAAATTCTGGAGATCAAACGTACAGCAATGTAATTATAGTTAACAATACTGTTACATACTTGAAATTTGCTAACAACGTACGTCTTAAGTGTTCTTACCACACAGAAATAAAAAAACGAAGAAAAAGAAAATGTAACTATATTCTGTGGTGAATATATTAATTAGATTGATTGTGGTGATTATTTCACAATGTATGCGTACACCAAAACATCAAGTTGTACACCTTAAGTATAAACAATTTCTGTCATCATACCTCAATAAAGCTGGGGGGGGGGGAGATCGAGAACTAATAAAGCACTTCTCATACCCCTACTCTTTATCACCACGTTACTAAGCACCTATTTACAGCAGTTCCAGTACATTAAGTTTGGCAATCAAGAAAAAATTACAAGGTATACGAAAAGGCAAAAAACACATTTAAAAACAGAGCATAACCAGATAGAAATGTAGGAATTATCAAAGCAAGAATTTAAAACAACTATGGTTAATATGCTAAGGGCAAAGTAAACAGTAAGCAAAAACAGATGAGCAATGAAAGCAGAGATGGAATCCAAAGAAAGAAACAAAAAGAAATGCTAGAGATTAAAAACGCTGAAACCGAAATTAAGAACGTCTTTGATGCGCTCATTAGTAGAAAGGACATGACTGAGGAAAATATCTGTGAACTTCAGGATATAATAGAAATTTCCAAAACTAAAACCCAAAGAGTTTAAAACAAAAAAAAACACTAAGACCTGTGGGAAAACTACAAAATGTTAACATACAAGTAATGGAAATACCAGAAGGAAAAGAAAGAAAGAAACAGATGAAATATTTGAAACAATAAGGACTAAGAATGTACACAAATTAATATGAGACAACAAACCACAGATCCAGGAAGCTCAGAAAAGATCAAGCAGGATAAATGCCCAAAATGTGCATCTAAGCATACTATTTTTCGAACTTTACAAATCAAAGGTAAAGGGAAAATCCTGAAAGAAACCAGAGAAAAAAACACCTAATTTATAAAGATAACAATTACATCTGACTTCTCCTCAGAAACCATGTAAGCAAGAAGAGACTGGAGGGAAATATTTAAAGCATTGACAAACGAGAAAACAAAAAACACCACTGATTTACAATTCTATACTTTGCAAAATTATCCTTCCAAAGTGAAGGGGATATAAAGACTTTCTCAGGCAAACAAAAATTGAGGGACTGTGTTGCCAGGAAACCTGCCTTACAAGATGTTAACAGAAGTTCTGTAGAGAAAAAAATAATAATACAGATTAAGAACTTGGATCTACATCAAGGAAGATAATCAACAATGGAACAAGCAAAGGTGAAATAAAAACTTATTTTTCTTCTTAACTGATCCAGCAGATAAGTGTGTTCAAAATAACAATACGTTCAACATGTTTACATGTACATGTGTGTATACATATATGAAACATAAAAATCAAGACATTTTAAATATTTTGAATTATATGAAAATGAAAACAGTTTGCTGAAATTTGTGGAATGCAGCGATAGCAATGCTCAGAGGAAAATTTAAAGCACTGAATGCATATATCAGAAAAGAAACATCTAAATCTATCTAAATCGATCATCTACAATCAATCTAAAATCAATCTAAGCTAACACTTTAGTAAAGTAGAAGAGCAAATGTAATCCAGAAAAGAAAGAATAAAAATTAAAGAAGAAATCAAAGAAATTGAATACAGAATACTGAATATTAATAGAGAAAATCACTAACACCAAAAGTGGTTCTAATAAAAGTTTAATAAAGTCAACCCAAGAAAAGAGAGAAAGTACAAATTACTAAGATCAGAAATTAAAAAGGAGGCATTACCAAAGATCCCACAAACACTAAAAGGATAATAAAAGAATACTATGAACAACTCTATGCCCACAAATTTCATAGCATACATGAAATAGATTGATTCCTTGAAAGACACAATCTGCAAAAACTCACACAAGAAATATATTACCTGAAAGGCCTATAAATCTTCTTTAAAAATTGATTCAATAATTAATAACCTTCCAAAGCAGAAAGCACCAGGCTCACTTGGGTTCGCTGATGATGCCCCCAAACATTTAAGGAAGAAATTACACCAATTTTCTACAATCTTTCAGAAAATAAGAGAGTATACTTCCTCATTCCATGAGGCCAGTGTTACCCTAATATCAAAACTAGACAAAAACATTGCAAAAAAACTACAGACCAATATCTTTCATGAACACAGATCCAAAAAAGTCTTCAATCAAATTAACATTTTAATTTTAGTTAAATCCCACAATGTGTAAAAAAAAAAACTTATACACCGCAATCAAGTGGGAATTATCTCAAGTATGCAGGCTAATTCTTCATGAGTAAATAATCAATGTAATCTATCACATCAGGTTAAAGAAGAAAAACAAACAAAGCATTTGACAAAACCCAACACCCATTCATGGTAAAATCTGTCAGAAAACTAGAAATAGATAAGTATTATCTTGATCATCTAACCACCTACAGCTAACATCATACTTAATGGTGAGAAACTAGAACTTTCCCACTAAGATCAGAAACAAGGCAAGGAAGTTCCCTCTCACCAGTCTTTTTCAACAACATACTGGATGTTCTAGAAATGCAGTGAAACAAGAAAAGGAAATAAAATGTAGATAGATTTCCCGACACTGTACTTAAAATTTCTAGTTAATGAAATAGGGAAATAAAAGGTATACAGATTTAGATGGAAGAAACAAACTGTCTTTGTTCACAGATGACACGATCATCTATGCAGAAAATCTGAAAAAATCGACATTAAAAATTTCTGGAATTAACAAGTGATCATGGCATGGTTGCAGGAAACAAGATTAATATACAAAAGCCAATCATTTTTCTATATTCTAGTAATGAACGAGTGGAATTTGGAATTAAAAACACAATGCTATTTACTTAGGCACCCCTAAAAAATAAACAAAAGAGGCAGAAATCTAATAAAATACGTACATCTATAAAAATTACAAATCTTTAATGAAAGAAATGAAAGAACTAAATAAATGGAAAGATACTCAATATTCATGAATAGAAAGACTCAATATTGTCAAAATGTTAGCTCTTCCCAACTTGATCTATAATTCCAATGAAATTCCAGTAAAAATACAGCAAGTAATTGCGGATATCGACAAACTGATTCTTAAGTTTATACGCAGAAGCAAAAGACCAGAATAGCCATCACAATATTGAAGGAGAACAAAGTTTAGGACTGACACTACTTCATGAGTTACAGTATCAAGACAGTATGGTATGGACAAAAGAAAAGACAAATAGATGAACAGAACAATATACAGAGCCTAAAAACAGACTCCATAAATGTAGTCAACTGATCAATCCTTTAACAAAGGCACAAAAGCAGTATAGTGGAGCAAAGATAGTCTTTTCAACAAATGGTGCTGGAAAAAATGGACACCCATGTGCCAAAAAACAAATTTAGACACAGACCTTATACCTTTCACAAAAATTAACTTGAAATGGATCACAGACTCAAATGTAAAACACAAAACTATAAAACTCCTAGAAGATAACAGGAGAAAAATCTATACAACCTTGGGTTCAGCAATGACTTTTAGATACAACACCAAAGTCATGATCCATGAAAGAAAGAATCAATGAGCTAGACTTCATTAAAATTAAAAATTTCTGCTTTATAAAAGACACTGTCAAGAAAATGAAAAGATAGGCCACAATCTGGAAAAAAAAAATTAGCAAAATATATATATCATAAAAGACTATTTTGCAAAATACACAAAATTCTTAAAATTCAAAAATAAGGAAAAAAACATTAAAAATTGTACCAAAGTCCTTGACATCTCACCGAAGAAGATACACAGATGGCAAATAAGCATATGATAAGATGCTCTACATCACCTGTCATCTCAGTAAAATGGGATTCCACTACAAACATAAAAAAAAAGAACACTGACAACACCAATTGCTGGTGAGGATATAGAGCAACAGGAACTCTCTCATTGCTTGTGGGAATGCAAAATGCACTTTGGATAACAATTTAGTGATTTCCTATAAAACTAAATGTACTTGTACCATACAGTGCAGAAATAGCACTTCTTGGAATTTACCCAAAGGAATCGAATACTTATGTTCACACATAAACCTGCACATGGATGTTAATGGCAGCTTTATTCATATTGGCTAAAACTTAAAAGATACCAAGATGTCTTTCTGTAAATGAACAGATAAACTGGTACATTCAGACAATGGAGTATTATTCAGCACTAAAAAGAAATGGGGTATCAAGTCATGAAAAGACATGGAAGAAGCTTAAATGTACATTGCTAAGTGAAAAAAGCCAGTTTGAAAGACTATACACTATATAATTCCAACTATATAACATTCTTCAAAAGGCAAAACTATGGAGGCAGTAAAAAAAAAAATCAGTAGTTGCCAGGAGTTTGGTTGTGTAAGGATGAATAATATGAACACAGAAATTTTTAGGGCAGTGAAACTACTCTATATAATAATGTAATGGTGCACACATCACATCACTGTAGATTTGTCCAAACCCGAAGAATATGCAACACAAAGGGTAAACCCTACTGTAAACTAAAGACTCTGAGTGATAACTATGTATAATAATTGATGAACCTAATAATTCTGATGGGGGATATTAACAGTAGAGGCTGGTCAGGTCATATGACTCTTGTTCAAAATCCTGGAAAAGCTATATATTTCATTCATGGTAACCCTAAAGACTCAATTTTGGAGAAATAAAAAGATAAAATGTATATAATATGCCCATGAATATGGAAAAATTTACAACATGATGTCATCATGGCTATCCCTTAGCAGTATTAAGAGATTACCTTTATTTTCCACTTTTATAATCACAAACAATAAAACTGCCTAAAATGAAACAAAGCAAACCAAACTGTAATAATAAACATTTAATAGTAAACATTTATCTAGCTCATATTATCTGCCTGCTCTCTTTTGGGTGTTTGGTGGTTCAGAATTATTAATTCTGATAATAATCCTGCAAAATGGTGTTATTCCATATTACAGATGAGGAACTAAAGTTTCAAGAGGTTCAAAGTGACTTGCATCACTTGTAGGTAAGCGAGCGAGGATTTAAACTCCATGCTGTTCTCTGCAACTTAAAGAGCTGTGACTAGAAAGAAACAAAAGTTGCTCTTTACCCTCAGCTTCATTTATGTAAGAGTAAGAATATTTGAAGTCTCTTATCAATTACGTTTTTCATTTTTCTACAATTTTGTGAGTCTAAAATGTAAGCTCATATCTCTACTGAACAAGCAGGATTCCATAATCATGACACCCTCTCCTGCAGAGAAACAAATCTCAAAACCTGTAATTCTATTTTACAGAGTAAAGATGCCCACTTTGACAACATATCCTTTATATAATACCCATTATCCCTCAATTCCGCGCCCTCCAAAAATGTTCAGCAACCCAGTACATCTCATGAAAATACTCTAAAACTTAGGAGACCTTTTGTAACTATGAATTTTAAATCAGCATCATGGTTTAAAAAAACAAAGACAAAAATGAAAGCAACATACTGCTAAGGCCCTTAAAACCTACAAACCATGGTCCTTACTTGGAAGAAATAATAGGCAATGGTGAAATAAAAACAACCATCACCAGAAAATTTTAATCATCATCAGACAAAGTATAACCTATAAACTATAATCTTTCATTTCAAAAGTTGTAATGAATAAAAGATTATACTAAAGATATACAGAATTCATTTCTCATTGATATTAGGAAATAGGCATAGATAAGAATTTTCAAGGTCCAAAAACACAAACTATTCTAACATCATTTATCCATCTAGGTCAGTAGCTTCTACATGGGACACAGCTGAAAAAAAATCAAAGACACTTTCCATGGCTTCTTTAACAGAAAAAGGAATGCTTAATGTATATAAAGTAAACCCACACCTACTCTCCCAAAAATGTATTATAATAGAACATGTATGGAATATTATGTACCATGTATATAATCTCGGTAATGCTGGCGTCCAATGAAATATAATTCAGAAAGCATCAAGGGTCAATCACTTAAAACAAGAAGTGAAAGCTTTTTCATTCCATAGGTAAATTTCATAGAGATATTCCATAGATAAATTTAAAACAACCAAAAAATCATAGTCTCTTTGCTCTCTAAGAGCTCATGGCATCTACTAAAAAAAGTATGTGGAAATGGGTATCAGTTTTACATTTAAAATTTTCAGGAGTTGCAAAAACATAAACTGAATGTGTGTTTCATTTTAACCAAAAGGTTAATGAGGACTGACAATTTTTCTCCATAAATCTCAAATGATAAGGTTTCCAGAAAATGATCACTTCAAAACCACTATAGTATTACATGCTAAAAATTAAAAGCTACACAGATGATCAATCCTTTGTCTCAACTTGAAAATAAGCTGAAAAACTCCCAACTTCACGAGACAGTCTATTCCATTATCAGTCAAATCACATCATTAAGAAATTATCTTTTGTATAAGACAAATAGTTATATCCTTTCTCTTTAACCTCCATCCACTGATCCAGTTTTACTCTTAGGGACAAGAGAGTCTAAGTTTACTCCTTATATTTTATGAGGTTTTCAATTATTTGGAGGTAACTATTATTTTTCACTGAATAACTCTTCTCCAAACTCAAACTGACAAATTCCTACTTTTCCTCATCTAACTTACTTTCTAAATCTCTCATCACATTGGTAAATTATGAATTTATCATAATGGTTATGTGTGTATGGGAAAAGAATCACAACTTTTTAAATATAGATATTAGATGATGAACTACCATCCATTCTATAATTATATTCCTGAATAATGGTCAAGATTTCACCATGTATTTCTTTTAGCTGTAAGAGATGATAAACAATTTGCACTTATTCATTCTATTTCATTTGGTTTTGCAAATAATTGTTATTGCTTATAAAAGTAAATGTAGTTTGCAGGTTCACATACAGACTTATTAACTTTATGAATACAGTGCCCAACCAAATGTCCTATTAAGAATTAAGAATGAAACATCACAATATTTTCATCTCTTATCTCTCTTTAGGTAAAATAAATTTAATAGCCTAATTGAATTATAATTACCACCAAAAAATAACTTAAAAAAAAAAAAAAAACCTGTGACAAAGATAACAGTGATTAATTTTGGATAAGGATATTGATGACTATTCTTTGCATTTTTGTCTCTTAAATTTCTAAAGAATAAACAAATAAGCAACTCACTCAAAAGCTAAAAAAACTATTTCTTGCCAAGACCCTGGTAGCTAGCATGGAAATCTAAACAATGTGCTTTTAGAGAAGATTTTTCACTGACCCGTTGCTCATGTTAATGAAAGGATTCTGATTAAAAGTATTATTATGCTTATCATACTCCCATAAAGAGGCAAATTAGATATTTCTCTTCCAACTTACATTGGCTACATTTTAGAAACCAGTGTTGATTACTGGTATCAATCATTCCTACAAAGGATGACGTCTCCAAATAAATTATTTCCCTTAATAGAGATTAGGGTTTCCAGGGACATACTATGAAAAAAAAAAAAAAAAAAATTGGCAGTGGAGAGAACAGTGAAACAGCCATGAAGCCAAAGTTTCCACTTATAGAGTGACACATGTAACTGTAATATTTTGGGGCAAGTTATTTCATCATTCCAGGCCTTACTACCCTCATCCAAAAAATTAGAGACAAGATGCTACTTAATCAAAATCCTTTCTCATTCTAAATTTGATTCCATGAAATACCCAAGACTTGTAAAATTATCCCAGGTAGTCTACCATAAATGTTTGTGATGTATTATTTAGCATTTATAGTATGAACTTTTAATGTTTCTTTTCAACAAATTATTATCATCGTTTTACAGATGAAGTTTTTAAAAGTCCAAGATCACAAAACTGGTTAAGTGACAAAGCTGAGCCTTCAACTTAGGCAGAACAAACTCAAAAGCCCCCATAAAGGTATACAGAGTAGATTTGTTCACCAAATCCTCAATATCAAAACTAAGGAATATTCTGAAAGCCTGAACAAAATACTTATATAACAGAAACAGTTATTTCACACAGTAAAATATGTAAAAATTAGATTTAAATTCGCCTTATGATATTTATTAAGCCTTATGAGCTTAGGCAAGTCACTTAATTTAAGTGTCTCTGCTCACTTGAAATATGAGACAAATATCAACTCAAGAAACTATTGTAAGAATTAAAAGCAAAAATATAAAGGGCTTAAGTGTGTTTAGCAAAGACATATCATTTAATGGTTACATAACATTACGGATACTATGAAGTGACAGTGTAAGAGGTACATAAATACATGTAAATCTAAATACCACATATATTTATACACAAAATAAAAATCACTAGACCTTTTAGATTCATGGATAATGAATTTACAATAGCCACATCACCTACCTTTATGCCTTAACTACATAGAAGGGAAAAGAAGGCACAGTTAACAAATTTTCAGCACAATGTCCCTCCAAAATATATATGCCCACACATACCACCAATGTCTAGCACAATGCCTCATCCGAAGCATGCATAAGAAATATTTTGAATCGCAATGACTATTTTGTTTTGAAATAGCCATACCGATGTTAGCAAATAACCTTAAATATTAGAATTAAATATGCCCTGTCCCTGCCAGAAAAGACAAATGATAAAATTAATGGAAAAGACAAGTGTAAGGAAGGATTATGAAAAGTAGAAAACCTGGACTTAGGACTGAGAAGGACTGAGGACTGAGAAGGCCTGAGTATATGTATCAACTCTATCACTTTTACTTGGGTGTCATAAACAAGACTTTAAACCTTCTGCTTAGTTTTCTTCATTTGTAATTTTTACCCTAATGCCATGAGCACACCTAGTACCCGGATCATAGTTTCTAAATATAACTTTCCAATAAATGGAAACAGAGTTCCTTAGATCAATGGGATGACTCTAAAGCTGAGGCAGGAAAAACATGAGATGAGCCCAGAACACCTTGTGAAGCCTAAAAGGAAGTGCTCAAAAAATAAAGGAACATGTCAAAAGAGCACAGAAGTCAACTTGATGGGCTCCCAATGACCAAATCTGGGACACTGAGTAATCAAAATAATGACAGTAATGGATTATAATCCATTCTGACAGAAATAAATAAATGTGGGGAGAAGAGAACGCTTGTCTATAGCATTCCAATTAATAAATGTGGAGGAATGATGGAAATAGAAAATCACCATTTTGCAAATATCACAATTGTTGCAGGCAAGAATCAGCAACAAATAGTAGAAATAGTGGGCAAGTGTTTAATAGGAATTAGGATGTTTAGTCTCAAAATATCTCTCCTCAGAGGATGCTTATTACAAAGAAAACTTACCAGTCAGATATCATCTTATCCACATGATCAAAGTTCACATCATCAGTATGAGATATATCAACATCATGCACCTCCAGATTTGAAGGATGGAGACACCAACACTCTCTAGTATTGTTGCCCAAAATGCTTAACTTGAATTTAATCAAGAGTGAACATCAGACAAACCCAAACTGAGGAACATTCTACAAAATACCTGGCTAGTACGCCTCAAAAGTTTCAAAGTTATGAAAGAAAGACTGAAGAACTGCTTCAAATTAAAGGAGACTAAAGAGACAGGAATACTTAATACAGTAAGAGATGCTGCACTGTATCTTTAACTAAAAAAGGACATTAGTGGAACAACTGATGAAACTTGAATAAGGTCAATAAATAACAATTTTATATCAATGCTAATTGCCCGATCTGGCTATGTTAGTTAAATGTTAACATTTTGGAAAGCCAGTTGAAGAATATATGGTTGAATGGTAAAAGGCAATGACAGACCAGCATGTTTACCTAACCCCTTCACTGCTTCTACCTTGACCTCTCATCCATAGACATCTCCAAATTTTAGTATAAATAACTGAGAGGAAAGGGAGAAAAATCAGTAGATTCAAGACAAGTTATTGAGGAGTTTAGAAACCACAACTGTGTACCTCACCTAAAATGCTCTTTTGTCTTCCAATCAGAAATCTAGGCTGTTTGAATCATTTGTTTCTTAGAATGACATGTCTCATGCTCTTACATTAAAGCTTAACCCAACAGAGCTAATTCGTTACAAATTACTTGTTTCAAAGCTTTGCTTAGTGAAAAAAGGAATTTTTTAAAGAAAAAATTAAGTCATAAACATCTCATAAATAATATCATTCACATATAAAAGTTTATTTACACTGCTAGTTATAAAAAGACTAAGTTCACAATATTAATCTGATCCTTAGCTGTTATTGACACTAAATCTTTTACCTTTCTCACACAATCTATCCTGCCATACAATCTTCAAAGTAACAATCTTCAAAGTAAATCAAAGACAGTTAAGACTGTAGCTACTTTGGTCAGATCACAAAACTATAAAGTTAAGCGTAACCCATAAAGATGCCTCCTCAAAATGTAGTTATTTTTACTTTCGATAGTTTTCTCACTCTTTGGGAAACACTATATTTTCCTCTAGCAAGAAATCAGTATGTCCAAGTCCTTCATCACCAAAGATCGAACCATTTGTTTCTAATATCAGACTGAGAACTCCTTGAGGGCAAAGATGCAGATTTTATTCATCTACATCCCCAAAGCCTACTGTCTTAACACCGCAAATATATTAGTTTTAATTCTTCTCCGGCATATAACAAATGCTCAATAAACGTTTGCTGTAGCTGTTTCATTCAGTATCTATGTTAATGACTGTGCCAAACCTAAGAGTAATGTAAAATCCAGAAGACGAACTAAATTTGACTAACAAATGCTGCGATATCCTGATCTCCATCTGGCTGCTTCTATCAGCCTACCACTCCAACACACAGTGTGATTGATCCTTTTGTGCCCAATGCACTGAGACATTTAACTACCACTAAAATATGCAGCATACACATAATGGATTTGAATCACACTCTTCCCTAAGGAAAAGACCTAAACACTGTTTTTACAGAACCTAAACACTTTAACATCTGAGGTTTAGATATTATCATACTTTGGCAAGAAACATGAGTAATCAGGTATTCAATACTGGGTCTAGCACTTTGTCATTCAACAATTATTAAGCAAGTAAGTTCACATCTATCAATAGAATTATAATTTTAAAATAGTATTTTATCTTAAAACTCGGTACCTAAAAGGTAAAACAAAAAACGTCTCTTCAGCATCTAGCAGATGAGAAACAAAGATAACTGGCTTAATAATGAGCTACTTAAAGGACATTACCTAGATATGATAAAGGAAAAAATTTTATTCAGTTCATGATGTGTACAAAAGCTTATATGGAGATCAGTATATATTCAAATCCGCTCCAGAATTTTTAACTACTTAATACTCTTAAATACTCTATTAAAAAATAAATTCAATAGAAATATACAAAGAAATAAATCATAATAAATTGTTTGACATTTTAATATTAAAAAAAGAGAAAACACAAATAACAGATTATTCTGAATTTAATAACGAACTGTATAGATTAGGTTAAATTACAAAATAGTAGAGCCAAAAATTCTAGAACTCATCTGAGCCATCTTACTCATTCTAGCAATGAGGAAACCGAGGTTCTATAAGAGACTGCTTTTTAAAAGAAGGCTGCTACACAACAAACAATGCTAATTCATAATATAAGGATAGTATAATCAGCACTCACCATCACAAGCACATAAAGGCCAAGAAATTGATGGGCAGGAGGAAAGGGTAAGAGAATATGAATTCACGTTCAAATATGAGCATTTGGAGAGGTAAAATATACTATTAGTTAAGAGGCTGGACTCTGCAGCCTGACCTGACCAAGTCTGTCATTTACTAGCTTAACCTCATAGAGCCTCAATTTTCTCATCTATAAATGGATATAACAGTACCTACCCAAAAGGGTGGTTGTGGGATTAAAAGAATTTATAAATTCATGTTAAGTCTTCAGAAGTATCTCGCACATAATAAACACTCAAAAATTTTAGCAAAACTCATTATCTTTTATAGAAAAAATGCAAATAAAGACAATAAAGTACAATTTTATACCCATTCTCTTACATTTCTATTAGTACAAATTAGAACTACATTGGGACACAATCTGGCATTATCCTGTAAACTTGAAAATTCACATGTCTTGCAAACCAACTATTTTACTCCTACATAATACTCAAGAGAACATTTAGCACATATGTATCAGAAGCATATTAATGTTCACAGTAATAATGCTCATGATAACGAATACCTGGAAACAACTCAAATACGCTTAGATAAGAGTGTCTAAACTATAGTTACTTCACACAATGGAATATTATATGGCAATGCAAATGAATAAAAAAGTATACCTGAAAAATGGATACATCTTAGCAACGTATTAAGGAAAAAAAATCAAATTCCAGGAGTTGACGCATAAGTAAATAAAATATTTATTCCATTTCTTTTATAGAGTTCGAAAATAATGAGATGCTGTTTAGGCATACATATATGTGATTAACTCTATTTTTCAATAGAAATGGAATGGCAAACACACAACTCAAGTTAGAGTAATCTCTGAGAAGTCAAAGGAATATGATAGGTACACATTAGAGGCAGATGTTAGTTATCAATAATGTCCTGATTCTTGGACTGCACAATGAGTGGGTATTTGTCAAGTAAATAAAAAATTAAAATAGACTTCAGAGGTCCACAAACAGACCAATGATGACAGTATGAACCAAAATAAAGATCAGCCCAATTCTAGGTACCAAAGGATTTTCTTTTTATTGTAGTTGACATATATTATATTAGTTTCAGGTACACAACATAGTAATTCAATATTTGTATATTAATGAAGTGATCACAATAATGCTGCCACTGTACATGGTTATTACAATATTATTGACTATATTCCCTATGCTTATATATATATGATGTGTATGTATATATATATATTTTTAGGCAAGGCAATCCTTGGTTGACCTCACAGATTGCAAGGACCTTGACAGCTTACAATCCCTTATATTTTTATTTTTTACACCTACAGCACCTGGTCTTCCTAGGTAGTCTCCCATCCAAGTACTAACCAGACCCAACCCTGCTTAGCTTCTGAGATCAGACGGGATCGGGCTTGTTCAGGGTAGCATGGCCATAGATAGACATTCCCTATGCTTTAAATTACATTCCATAATTTATTTTATAACTGGGGCACCAGAGATTTTTTAAAAAAGGATTGAGGGTTAACTATAATCTGCCTTGGAGTGAAGAATTAAATAATTCATGTTTGACATAAAGCAAAATGCTTAATACATGTTAGCTGACATTTTAAATGTTATGATCAGAAGTTATTACAGAATAAAACGTATTTAAAATTTTAAATCACTTCTCACTCTAAACCAACCTCTTCCCTTTTTGTCAAAGCAGATACCTTACCTAAAAAAGACAGACACTGAGACTCAGCAAACTAGTGGCACAGCAGTGCTCTTGATTCCCTATTAATCCAATTTTTCTGCTAGATAGGTATGTCACAATCTTGTTTTTAACATTCACTGCCTTCATCAATTTTCTGCCTTATATATGTAGCACATATATTATCCAAAAAATATTGTTCCAAAAGAAAAAGTTTTAATCATTATAGTCAATTAAAAAAAAACTATCGTAAGCCATATATAGTAATCAGATAATTAATACAGTAAAAATCAAATAGTATGGCTCCTCTACCAGAGACTGAGATTGATATTACTACTTTCTTATTAAACACACACATACATATTTAACTTAATTAAAATGCAAAAAGTTATTGAGAAAGAAATAACTTGCCAACTTAATTTAATACCATGTCTGTGATAAAAGTGAAATTACCTTACATACAAGGGCAAGTTCCACACTTTGGAAAAAGCTGCACTACCTCAAGCTAACTCCTTATTCAAAAAAATTTAACTTTCTTCAACAAATTGGCTAATATCTAATAGAAAACATTATTTTCAAAAATTTGCTGAGATTCAAGAATTAGAAACACTCAGTATCTGTACTATCCAATACAGAAATCATTAGCCGCATATAGCTATTTAAATTAAATTTAATTTAAAATTTAGTTCTTCAGTCCCTCAATCCATTTTTCAAGTACTCATTAGCCAAATAGCCACATATTTGCTACCATACAGGATAGCACAGAGTATTTCTATCATCACAGAAAGTTCTACTGGAAGAGATGCTTTAAATTGTCAAAGGATTCTGATAAGGCCTAAATGGTAACAAATGAAAATAAGGAAAATTTTAGCAGGAAATAAAAGTATCTTTCAGTAAATAGAAACATTTTGAAAGAACGGTGAGAGAATGAATTAAAAGCTAGTAAAAATATTTTTTTTCTACAATTCCTTTAGTTTGATGATTTCAAAAGCTGAAGATGTATTAAAGCAAGTTGGAATCCCTTCCCAAATAAAATGATAGGATTATTATTACAACTGAGGAATAGATTTAAACACTTAGAAAATAAGGTTAAGAAACTGAGGTCATATCTGAATGCATATTGGCGAACAGTGCTTACTGTGTATCAATCAGTTTTAACACATGAGCTTATGAAAACTCTTAATTACATTACCTTCGTTAATAAAGCAATAAGTATGCTCAAATAATGGACAGAATATCAAATCCATCCTTTAAAAATAAAGGGTCTTGCATAATGAATTGTCATTTACCAGCCCCTGATCACTTTAAAATGTTTAGGTTCTCCCCCTGCCCCACCTATATGATCTCAACATCCTTGTGAATTTGTTTTGTTGCAACTAATATTTTTAAAGGGAATTTTCCAGTTCACTTGATACACCACTCAAATTTTCAGACCGATTTTTACTATGTAGAAATTTTGAAACATCCCAAAATGTAGGTTATATAACCTATGAAGATACTTTATATAACTTCCTAATATACACGTTATATAACTTTTAACTTAGCTAATAATACTCCTTATACAGATCTCATTTACCTCTCAAAACGGGCCCAGACATTTCAAATCTAAGACCAACGTTCATTTTCCTCAGCTTTCTTCCTCTCCCTAAGGTTTAATGAAAATCATTTACTTATCTGTCTGCCTTCTGCTTTATCTCCCCGTTTTTTATTCCGATCCCCCAGTAAACCCCCTTCCTCCCCTATAAGAAAATCAACTTATACAGATAAATCCATTTATACATGCTTTCCATACAAAAGTAATTTATAGATGGGAAAAGGTTACTGTCTTCATTAGCACAGATGCTGAGATAGGAAAAAAATCTGCTCTAAATCACGTAAGTAAATAGAAAAACTGAGATGAGAATCAGTTTCCTTTTCTACACATCACTGCAGAGTTTTGTCTTTACAATACTTTTAATATAAATAACTGCACGAAAGAAAATTTCTTTTGTGGGTAATTTCTTATCATTTTCCAAGTTTCCTACGATGTGATTATATTTTCATATTTCAAGAAGTTTATATTAATCTTTGCTGAATCTGTATGTTCCTACTTTTTGTTTGAAAATGGCAACCACTGTAATTACACTGCACAATCCTACGCTTGTCTCAGGAGCACACCCTGGATGCACTCCAAATGCTACTTCTAGAGAGTATACTTCCTCTCAGGAATGGGCTAGGGACACATAATGCCATAGGACACAAATACGCAAAGATTTCATGGTTAAAGAGTTTCCATTTTTCCTTAGCATAATTAAAAACATTTCATATTAGAAAAACTACATTATTGATCAGAATGTAATATTCACATGAATCTTTGAGAGTTTACTAGATTTCAAAATAATTACATACTTTTTAAAGGCTGATTTTGGGATGCATTCTCTTATCTTTCAGAGAAGCAATGATGTAATGCTTATATTCTATAATCTAGCTACAGCAATTCAAATCCTCCAATTCCTCACAACCTGACCTTGAAATGCACTCCTCTGAGGATCCTGTACCTTTCAGTATTCTGTTATTTCATGAAATAAGCTGAACACAAATGTAATCTTCAGTCCAGTAAGAGATACATCCATAGAGGACTATATCCCATATACTGCACTGTAGTTCAGAACATGGGATTTTTAACTGCAAGAGTCGTGACCAGCATTATGTTTTTATATAGGAGTACAAAAGTCAGCCTATGTCATCACAGTAAGTCTAAGTTGTTTTATAAAGGTTTTCTCTGTGTGTGTGTGTGTGTGTGTGTGTGTGAGAATTCAAAATGTGCTCAGATGTTAAAGTTGCTTTCATTAACAAGCTCTTGAAACCTATTCCTTTATAACTAGTTGTATTAAACACCAAATACAAAAAATTGGCTAGAGCTTGGTCTTTGCTTTATAGTGCCTTTTCCAACACTTATATCTACCTCATCAATCAGTCTTTGCTCAGAACATGGAGGAAGGTGTTCACAATATAGGTTTATATTATTTTCTGCCTGTTGGAATTTTTAGATTTTAAGTTTTTTTTTGAAAACATGCATTTTAACATTTAAACTGAAATACAAATTTTCCAGCAGGTCATTAATCCTTTTTTAAAAGTATCCTTTATCTATAGGCTAAATGAAAATGAGCAGTGATTATTTCATGAACATAGTACCTTTCTTCTCAAGAACTAAAAGTTCTTTTTAATATTCCCTTATCTCTAATCAAAAAAAATGTTATTGGGGGAGAGAAGATTAAATTTATTTTAACATTCCTCTGAAGTAGGAACATATTATCCTGGTTTAACAGATGGAGAATCAAGCACAAAGACAGGTTACGTGATTTGCCAAAGTCTTAATGCAACATTCATCAGTAACCACAGGATCATGTTCATTGTGAACACCAAGTTAACTGTAGAAATTTAATTAGTGAATTTTGTTTTGAAAAGACCTTTCTAACCATATTAAGATTGGTGTACCCAAAGAATACAAAACCTTTCATCAAAGAAAATATAATTTATTTGGATAAAATAAGTCAACATCTTGGTTAGCCTCTCAGAAAACCTTAAAGTTCTTAATAAAATCCAAATTTAGATAATTTATTCACATGTCTATCTTCCCTTCTAATTCCCAACATCTCTAATCCCTGACAGGGCCATAATTACATGAGATCCTATCATTTCCAATACTCTCAACTCCTCCCAGCTATACTCTTTCCTTTTCTTATCCTCCTCCCCAACACCTTCCTCAACCTCCAACTCCGAAATCTTTATTCCTGTCTCTTTAAACTGCAGAGGCAGAGGTCAACATTCATACTCCCACTCCAAGCCGTTCATCCCCCACACACATTAAGTACTTTGGCACTGGCTCAGGATTCCTCTCCACCTCAACTCCTGATACCAACCCAGCAACTTGAACAGCCACATTGCTGACCTTTTTAAATATCTTAGCAGATCCTGGCTCCTCTACTCCAGCAACCTGTTTCTACTTTAACCTTCCCTCATATGTCATCACGCTGGAGTCTGTGTTCTCTAATCAAAAGCTATCTTTCTATTTTTCCCACTTCCACTCTACATGCTCTTTAACTGTATCGAAACTTCCAATCCCTCAAAACAGCTGTCAACTCTGTCTACTTATCTACTTCGAGCTTAAGTTTTTATTTAAAATTAAAATTATCTAGTCTTGTATGAGGTACAGTATGGTATAAATATTCTGCAATTTGAATCTCAGTTCTATCACTTACTCCCTTGTGTGGCTGTGGGCAACTTACTAAACTTCTCTTGTCTCAGTTATCTCTATTTGCAAACTATTGTTAACACCTAGCTCACAAGATTAAATGAGAAGCAGTGAAACAGTCAGATGGACTCTTCTCCTGGGCCTTAAGGGCTCTACCAATTACCGGTCATTCCTTAAAACTTTTTTTCTTCCTCTCTAGTACTGACATCACTTCATCCAACAAATAATCTCAACTCCTAACTTCCCCCTGAGTATAATCTTACTTTGCTATCGCATTTCATCACTTCCTATTTTGCCTTTAACACTTTCTCTCTGAACTCTCCTACCTCTCAAGATTGTCTTTTGGTGTCTCTTCTTACTCTCCCTTAAAAATGCTGCTGTTAATCACTATTCAACTTTCCATTACTACTTAATATTCTCCTTCGGCAATTTACCACTAGCTTTCAACTATCACATATGCTGAAGATATCACCTTTAACTCTACCCTCTTATCCTTCTTTGGGCACCAAAACTATAATTAAAACACCTTATGGGGACATTTTCTACCCTGATACCTAGTAGGCATCCACAATTTAAAAGATCAAAATTGAGTTATTTTCCCCTTAAAAGCCTTCTTTGCCTTTTCCCATTTCATGTAAGCTTCGCAGCAGCCCAAATTTAAAATGTTGAAGTCATCCCACACTCTTCCTACTCTTTCCTTCATATCCAGTCATGTAATCACACTAATTGTAAATCTCAACTGCCCTACAAATTCATCCTCAATAATTCCAAATGCACTATTTCCAGCTGTTTTTTTACCATAATTATTACATCCTCCTCATCAACTGAAGTTCATTTTCTTTTCCTTTGAATCAATTATCCAAACAAGCCCTAGTATTCAGCTTTCTACACAAATTTGACATCACTCCCTCACTAAAAATGGTCTCTACTGCCTACATGATAAAGACTTAAGCTGCTACTCAAGAGTTATGGTGAAAAGTGAGGGACGTTAGCCCTAAGAACAAATTTTCTTTGGATGCTTACTGCTTTAACTGAAAAATTAATGAGAATTCTGTTCGAAATTAATGTTATTACTGACCAATTATATAAATTTTCCTCTACTTTTTAGAAAAAACTTTTGAAAAAAACGTTTTCAGGAGCTTCTGTCACATTCATCTTGAGAGTCTCATGCTCCAAAGCCTAGCCATCACCCTTTACCACAAGGTTGCTGATACACAGTAAAGCACAAATCTAGACTGCTTACAATCTGGCTCACTGACACTTTTATTATCTCTCCACTACTCCTCCAAACAAGTGTATACAAAAAGTTATTGCTTTTCTTCACTTTCCTTTTCTCTTTTTATGCTTGTTTCTATGGCCCCCTCCCCCTTTCTTGGAATATACTTTCCCTTTCTATTCCCCACTTCTCTGGTTGATTCCTAAATTGCCAAGACTTTTCTGAAGACTTCCTTCACACGTAACTCATACCCTGGCATCCACACCCACATTGAATCACTATCTCCTTGAGCCTTAAAGAACTTCATAAGCAGAGTACTCATCACATTTCAGAGGGATCTGGTTCCCTTGCTGGATAGTGAAAGCAGTTATCAGGCTCTACTTATCTTTGTATCTCCAGGGCTGAGGAAAAGTCCAGTGCCTAGTAGGCACTCAAATGTTACTGAACTGAAATTCTCAAAGAAAAAGTTACTAATGATATCTGTCCCAAAAAACTGTAAGAAATTCATATATATGATCCAGCCACTAAAATTCTGAAATGTTTTCACATATTATAAAGGGAGCAAGCCCAGAAATGAACCCTAATTTCGATCTCAAAACATCAATGTAATTTACAATAAACGATTAAAAAAAAAAAAAAAGGTTTGGTGACTTTATGCCAAAGTTACTAAAACATTGTGATGCGGTGAAAGTTAACTTTAAAAAGTGGCCTCAGAAGTCATGATTCACTAAATTTCATCTAAATGTTTGGTAATCCTATCATATGACACTAACAGAAGTCATTAACAATTACTGTGTCTTGGCGAAAATGATCTCGAAATGTGAATAAACAAACAGGATGTCTCTTATCATATGCAAAAGTATCATTAAATACTACCAGGAAAACAATTATTTTCTACATTCCAAGCCATAATAGCCTTCATCTAACTTATAATCCCTGTTACACAGATAAAATTTAGAAAATTATAACAGTGATCAGATTAAAATTTAATTTTCAATTACTCTTTAATTTACTAAAGCTTATTCTTTGCACTCTAAATGTGGAAATACTCTAAATTTATATTTATGAAATTTGCATTACAAATATAAATTATGAACATTTACTACGGGCAGAGATTAAATCTTAATATTGCATTTCCGGCATTTATTAAGATTGTATCATTTCTCTCCCTTAATCTTCAAATATGATAAACTACATGGATTTTCTCATGTTGATGCATTCTTGCAATCTCAAGACAAACCCAGTTTAACTGTGAGGCTTTGTCCTGTGTTTAGTTCACTGCGTTGGGTTGGATTTGCTACTTGAAAATTCTCAGCCATTATCTCTTAAGAGTTCCTCTTCATTATCTCTTTTTTTGGAAATGTTAGTCATATGTTAGATTTGTTCATCTTATCCTTCATGTTTCTTTTCCTATTTTATATCTCCATCTTTGGGTTCAGCCTTCTGGGCTTCAGTCTATAGCAGGAGATTTTAACCTTTTGTGCCATGGACCTCTTTGGCAGTCTGATGAAGCCTACAGCCTCTTCTCAGAACAATATTAAAGAGTTAAAACAAAATACATAGAATTACAAAAGAAATCAATTTTATTAAAATAATTACAAAAGTATTTTAATTTTGAAATAGTAATACAGAATATGTTAAATATATGTGCTTCTTAATTAACATTAAAATAAGTTCTAGCAAAGATTTGATAACTATAACTTCAAACTAGTGATGGTTATTAAGTGCTATTTTAGATATCTATAACCACCGAACTATAATTGTACTATAAGAAAAAAAAATCTGATTTCTATGGGTGTTACGGGTTGTATTATATCCTGCCAACGATAATAATAATAATGAAGATAATCATGATGACGACGATGATGATGAAAGCCAAACCCCTCGTACTTCAGAAAGTGACCTTATTTAGAAATAGGGTCATTTATAGATGCAATTAGTTAAGAGGAAGTCATACTGGAGTGAGGTGGGCTCCTAATCCAATACAACTGGTGTCCTTATAAGATGACCATGTGAAGACACATAAAGAATGCCATGTGATGATGAAGGCAGAAAAGGGAATTAGGTGGATGCAAGCCAAGGAATGCCAAAGTTGCCATCAACCCCCAGAAGCAAGGAAGGCAAAGGATTCCCCTACTGATATCCGAGGGAGCATGGCCCTGTCAACACCTTGATTTGAGACTTCTCACCTCCAGACTTGTGAGACAATAATTTCTGTTGTTTTAAGCCATTTAGTTTGTAGTACTTTAAGGCAGCCCTAGGAAACTAACACGATTGCTATCACAAGTAGTTCTAATTCTGCTATGATTTTTTGGTGTTTCCTTCAATTATGAATGTAGACAAGTTTCAGTTAAAAATTAGTAAAAACGATCTTAATTCTGAAAACTCTATGTCTAAAGCAATTTTTAACACCTTAGTCTAAGGTCCATCACTAATGTACTGTTTTAACGAAAGTAATGAACTATGTTTAAACGATAGTAACAACAACAAAAAAAAATCAATTGATTTTCTTTTTTCATTTCAAACCATTCTGAGTGCCACAAAATTAACATCTTAGGAGTTTTTAATGACTTTGGTTCTGGACTATAAAATGAGATGCTACTATGACACAATCTTTGTCATAAATAGCAAACTAAATCTAAATACTAAAGAATGAAAATATCATGTGTTAATTTCTTAAACTAATTAAATATACAATTATCCTTCAGTGTTAGGACATGATTTCTATGAATAACCAAATGAAAAGACTTACGTTTTTGGCACATTTTGGCCAATTAAAGCATGAGTCTTGGTATCTTGTTAGTGTAAGTATTCCTCTTACAACTACTCAAGTTGGTGTTCAAACCCAATAACCTTAAAAAGAGGCTTAAAAAGAGCCAGTACAAAGTTCTCCATCTGTGATGCATATATATGTTATCGAAGACAAATGGCTATTACGCTCAAAATAGGAAAATCTTAAAAGATTATAAACATACCAATTGTTTCCAAACTTTTTATTTGAGTTCTTCAAAACTCATGCTTTTACTTCAGCATCCTACTAGATTCTCTATGTCAAAAACAACATAATAAAATTAATCAATTAAAAAATACGTATGTTACAAGTCTAGAGACTTGCAATGCGCCTATCATATTACTTTATGGTCATTTAGCACAGGAAGGGCCCATACAATGCTTAGTTCAAATACTGTCATTTACAAATGAGCAAAATGAGGCTCACAGAGGCTGTCACTTGCCTAGAATCACAGAATAAATTAATGACAGGTAGGATAGTAAAGCATCTCCCAATTCCAAGTCCAATGTTCTTTACACTAATACCACACTGCATAAAGGTTGGTAAAAGTTAAATAAATTATCTGCAAATGCCTTTCATATGATCACATTAATTCTATTTATAATATAGTATTTTAAAACAGTCCAGCAGTTGCCCAAAAACAACCTGAAAATTTTGTTATTTTAAAAAAACAATTTCATTTACCATCCAGCACATTTTAAAAATAGGCAAAAGATCTCATTTCCACCTTCAAAATTGGCAAAAATTTTTGCAAACAGAATTAGATAGATATTTCAAGGTATAAGTACTCTCATACACTGAGTTTTCCTTTTCTAGAGAGCAATCTGGCAGAAAGAATAAAATAACTTAAAGTTTGCATTTCTTTTAATTCCATTCCTAGACAATCTCAAGGAAAAAGTAATAGATTTGGTTAAAGACAGAACTCAGGATCAAATGCAGCACTGCTCAGAAATAATAGATATATCCAACAGTGGTAGAATGATTAAAACTAATGCATGTTATGTTGAATATAATGTAGCCATTAAAAATTATGTTCTAGAAAATACTTCACGACAGAAAAATACTCACAATATATTAGCTATGTTAGACTCTACTATGTAATTCCATTCTGTCGAGAATACATGCATATACATAAATTATATAATACATGTGTAAAGCATTTATCATAGTGCTTGGGACATAGTAAAAATTCAATAAATGAGTATGATTCATCAACATCATAGGAAAATAAAGATTTGATTATATATCAAATGTTGAGATGTTATCTTAGTACAAATGCAAATAAATTATTATTCACTTAAAAGACCATTTTGTACATTACTTGAAATAAATTATTATTCTTGCATGGAGGGAATTATTTTTTTAAACTGGCACTTTTAATTCAGTTCTAATTCCTACTGAAGGTTAGAGAAGAAAATCCCACTTTTACCAATACTTCCCCAAGTCTGACATTGCATAAGACAAAGTCTTACACATACCAGGTCCTTCAATAATTCCCGATTAAATATATACTCACAATTAACCTCTGGGAGCTTTCCATCTCTCTACACAGAACTCTTATTTCAAATAATAGAGCACTACTACAGGATTTCAAAATGAGGCCTCTAAAAGCTTTACCGGACTTTACCACAATGGCTAGAAAAGATTAAGGTTTCTCAAGATAGTAGTGATTTTCGCTTTTTTTTAAAGGTTGAAATCGGGTGGAAAAACACTTGAGTGCTAAAAACAGTCTCTACTGCAATTAAATTCCTATTGATTGTGGCTTTAAAAAAAAGAGAAAAGAAAAAGGAAAAAATATATGGAAGGATTTTACAAATAAAATCCACATTACAGGGCAGTTTTAAACTATGCTAAAAGGGCATCTGCTATATCTCTTTTGTTTCTTCATAATATATATAAATAATAAATTGCCATTTTAAAACATTATAAAGATGAGAAATATAAATTATCAGAAAAAAAGTTACGTTCCAAAGAAGTTCACTCTTTTTGGTTTAGTTAAGGCACAATATTGGCCCTAATAAAAATGATTACCAGATAAACATCACTCTCTAACATAAAAAATTCTTAAAGTAAAACCCCAAGAGTTTGTCCCCATGAAGAGTTAACATCTAACGGCAAAATATTATATGCTAAAACTCATTCTTGTCCTACAAAAACTAACATAACAAAGCTCCTTGGGAGTAACTTATTAATAATAAAGTGAGATAAATTTGTGAAAAAAGAATCCTAAAAGTCTAGGTAAGTGAGGCAATTTCCAAGTTGTCCCATACTAAGTACATTAAAAAAAAAAAATTTTTTTTTAAAAGCTATCCTCTCAGTAAAAAATCCCATTTGGTATTTCAAACATCAACATGTTTGGGATTCAATCATTGAAAATATTTACTCATTTTTCGTGTAACAGATGCACTGACTTCACATCAAAAACTTGCATTCTCAATATGCCTATGGCGAGTATTACAAAAAGTGCCCATTTAGAAACAATATTTCATACAAGTCAATTCACATTCCTTCGTTTTTCTATTAGCTGCATCCAACAAGAAGGTATTCAGCATTTTATTTCAAATGTGGTATTTTCTCACCCCTAAAATAGAACTTGACGTTTTGATCCAAGCTACTTTCTTAAAAGATACTAGTAAAAATTATCGTCATTCCGTTCATAATTTTAGCAGTTTTTCTCCTATCTAAGCGTTATCAGAGATACAGTACTTCTTGATCTCTTTCAAAGTAGGTCTAATCTACGGAAGGCAGTGAGACAGTGTACTGCACTGTGAATGGACAGCCAGGTATTTTATGAATGGAGACGATCACGTGATCCCAGCACCTCCCCGAACTGATATTTCCCACATAACTGTGTCAACATTCTGAGAACAGGGGTAGTTGTTTGTGTGTGCGTATGTTTTTGAATTTAACCTGTAACTTCGAATTCTCCTTACTTCCTGAACTCAAAAATCTACACGAAGACCGACGATAAAGCTTCGAATATTTTCCTTGGAAAATCCTTTTAAGATGTCCAAGGTGATGGATGTTTAATTATTTTTTTATGAATGAAGAGTGTGCTATGCAAATGAGGGCGATTCACAAAAAGGGAGAGAACATGGCGGCCACTTCTGCTTCTAGGCTGCACTGACACTGCAGCAATCTACCTTCTCCCACAGCCGCTCATCAGAGGAGTGTGTTGGGGGGGAGGGGAGAAGGAGAAACACTGCTTGGCATTTCTCAAGCTATTTTATGTTAAACAGGCCTAAGTATTAGACTTTAAAGTTCTCTCAAAAAATTCTGACTCGAGGAATGCATTTTATTTAAAGGAACGCATCCTAGGACTAGCCCTCACTTAACTCTTTCCAACCCTCCTAAGATAAACAAAATTTGAACTGAATTACAAGAAAACGGAAGCTAATATTCTGCATGGAGTTAAATCCCGTCTCAATAAAAAACTGTTACCGCACCATCATTCCTCCAGGCAGCTGTTACATTAAAAAATACTTAAAAGGCAAAGTATTTCGTCTGGAAAGCATAAGGACAGCCAAAATAAAAACTTTAACCGGGATAGTCTAGAAGTTAATCAACGAAGTCATCAACATGTTCAGCAATGTAAATACTGTTAAATCAGCATAAATGCTGTATTTTAATATAGCTGAAGTATCAGAATTAGCATTCAAAATTCTTCTATGCTCCTGATAAAGACATGTCCAATGTTCGCAAAGGTAAAATATAGTAGTTCACCGTCTCCCACACTCCATGTATCTTTATCCTATTAAATTCTAAAAATGTTTTCCTAGCCCCATTTTTTACAAGAATCTTACAGGTCATAAGTTTAAAAAAGGAGGGGAGGGGGATGGAAGCTAAAACGGTATTTAAGAGTCACTGACTCATCGAATTAAGATTCAAGAGCAGTTTGCTGCAGGAGGTGCTCCCACACATCAGTTTCCAAGTGAAAAAGCTATAAAGGAAGCAGGATGGATATTCAGGGTATGCTGATTGGCATGCTAAAGTAAAAAAGGACAGGCCAAAGGTCTTCCAGGCAAAGGGGTAATTTCTACCCCGCCTCCATCCATCCACAATACTCCATCTCCTGAACATAAAACTGCCATTCAACCCCAACACTCAATACCCTTCCCCAGAATAAAGCAACTAAAGGTGGGGACCGGGAGAGACAGAGTAGGGTGCTGCCATTAAATAAAATGGCTAAAGAAATCAAATGTTATCGGCAGGACAGGATGCACCGAACTCTCCCAGGTTGCAAGCCTTCCGGCACCCAAGTCTCGGAGGGGTCTGGGGGACAGCGGAGAAAGTGGGGGGGGGGCGTAATCAAGATCAGTGAAGCTCTTACTCGTTGTCAGAAGTCGCCGTCTCCTCGCTCATCTTTCCCTCACCGTGATCCGATCTGGAGATGGAGGAGCAACAGCAGGCGGAGGAGCGGCAGCAGCAGCACCGAGGGGCAGGAGGCAGCGGCGGCCGGGGGGGCGCGGGGGCAGCGGCTCAGGGGCCTCACCATGGTGGATGTCTCACCCGGAACGGTGCCCCCCCAGCCGGGAACTCCGGCCACCCCCGCAGGGGGGTGGCGGCAACAACCTCCGCCGTGGCGACCCCAGCCTCTTCCCCCGCTTCAGCGCCCAGCCAAAGGATCCGAGGAGGCCGGGGACGGTGGGTGGAGAGGGAAAAAGGAAAGGGGGCTGCGAAGGATGACTGGAGAGCTGCTCCTCCGGCCACTGGGGTGGAGTGCGGCGGGGTCCGGCCAAGAAGGAGCGGGCGGGCGGAGAACCCGGGAGCAGAGGCGGCGCTTCCCTCAGGGATGCGGCGAGGAGGAAGCAGAGCTCCCCTGGGTGGGGGCCGACAGGGGGGAGCCGAGCCCAGGCTCCAGGCAGCGGCGGCACGGTCCTGCGGGAGCCCACCCCACCATCTCCCGCCTGGCGGCCGGCTGTCCGCTCAGCCCTCGGCGGCGACTGGGACAGTCCTCAGGAACGAGCAGAACCGGCGAGGGGCCTTGCGGCGGCAGATTCCTCCAGACACGCTCCTGCCGGGACGACTCCAGAGGAGGGAGGAGGGGACGGCGGGGAGCGTGTGAGGCGGAGGCAGGCGAGCCGATCGCCCCCACCCGGGCAGGCTGGGAGCAGGCGCGCCCGGGGGACAGGGTCCCAAGAAGCGGCTTGAGAGCGAGGACTGCGACCGCAGGTCGCCCGCCAGCCGGTGCCCACCAGCAGCTCAGCGGGCCAGCTCCTCACCTACTCACGCCCGCCAGAGGGGAGCTGCGAGGGGGGCGGCGGAAGCGCTCACGCCGCCCGCTCCTTCCGCCGCCGCCGCTGCCCGAACCAGGGGCGCCCGCGGGAGAAGGAGGCGAAGTAGTCCCTGGCGACTTCTCCTGGCCGCCGACTTCCCCCGGGGGCCGAAGCGAGCACGGGGTGGGGTTGCCGAGCGGGGTGCCCGAGCTGTGAGGGCGGGTGGGTAGGAGGACCAAAAGCAGCGGCCTCGGGGCGAATCACTGCAACTCGAAGTCGTGTGCAGCATAGCAAGTTTCAGGAAAGTAGTTCCCTCCTCCCTTCATTTCCCAAATCGTTGTCGAGCCACTGAGAGGGGAGAGGGAGGAGGGAGGCGGAGGGATACGCTAGGCTCCGTGCTCGGTGTGCGTGCGCGCGCTCCAAACTCTTGGCACGCTGCGAAAGGGGGCGGGGGTGTGAGCTGCACAGGGAGCTGCTTGGGAGGTTGCATTGTTGCGGTGCGGTACTCCTGGTTACTCGTTTTGGAATATCCCGGTGGTTTGAACGAGGAGACTAGAATGATACTGTGCTCAAGGAGGAAATTGGAGGCTACTCTGTTCTGCCGTGGTGTGTGTGTGTGTGTGTGTGTGTGCGCGCGGGCGCGCGCGTGTGTGTGCATGTTCCTGCAGAGCAAAGAATGGAACTGGCATGGGTTCATTAGTTAGTGGGGGTTAGAAGAGGGACTGTACAAAGAGAGCTCCGCCTGCTGTCCCTCTGGTTGCATTGCTGCAGTCTCCTAGCTGCATGCACAGCGGAATTGTGTGCGTGTGTGTGTGTGTGTGTGTGTGTGTGTGTGTTAGAGACAGAGGAAAAGAGTGTTAATACCTTGGATTATTACTGCGCAAGGAGTATGCTGTGCAGGGCATTCATCTCCGAAAGCTAAAGTGGTTGTTAATGGAGAACGACTTCCATTGAAGCCCGGGGTAGGCGTGTTCCATGAATCTGGCGCAGCCAGAAGCACAGGAAATAACTCCCGCTGCGAGTGAGGTTGCATAACTATAGCGCAGAAGATGCCTCTGTGGCACGAACTGCTCTAAACGGAGGCGGAACGAGTATTGAATAGGCAGCTGTCACGTTTGCATTGTTAGAGGACAATGTATGCATTCATCTGAAAAGGTTTTTGCACAGAAATCTGCTGGGGTTGTGGGCCGAAGTATTGGGTCTCTCGGATCAGCGGACTCAAGGCTCTACAAATTCTATTATCTCTTCTCTACCTAGAAAGACAACCTTTACATGATTCGGCCTGGGGGACTGAATCCCAAGCGCTCCGGTTTCTGACGCATCTCCCTAGAATCAGTCTACCTCTGAGCGCAATGCTCTGCTCTTCATTCTCGGGTGTGTGCGACCTGAGAATGAAGGTTGCCTCTCCTTGCGGGGTAGAGCAATTTCTAAGGAAGAAGAAAGTGGGAGAACCTCCCAAACACGCCAGCGTTCCTCTTCTGCCATCTGTTTTCAGAAAGTGTCAGGATTGCTGTTTTCAGGAGTGCATACACTAGCCAGTTAACAGTGTTTTGCACATAGTAGGTACTACTACTGCTAACCACTTAAGCTGCTCAGATTTGAATCAAGTCTCAACAGTTATAATTTGTGTTATAAACAAGTAACTTAAACTCTGTACCTGTGTAAAATGGGGATAAGAGTACCTAACTCATACAGCTGCTGTACTGATTAATGAGGTAATGATATACATTAAGCACTTAAAACAGATTGAGAGCTCAATGTGTCCTAGCTCTTACTATGATTTTGTAAAACAGAGATGGTAATAAACTCCATGACAAGGTAGTGGCATTTGCTCTGAAGGTTTAATGTAAAGCATTCAGTAGCCTTGTTTACTCATTCAATAAATAATGGGTTTTTCTTCTGTATAGCACTCTCGCTAGACACATAGCCTGGCCCTTAGTAAGCTATCAATAAATGGTAGTTTTGAGTTATGATTAAGTACAGGGAAAGTTGGGTCACCTGCAAAACCTTGTTTTCTTTCAAAGAAGATCTGTATCTGTTTGAGGTTCAAGCGCATCAGGGAAATTATCAATGACAGACTTTGGAAGAAGATATGAAAACTGTCTTGGCTGTTGTGTGCAAGGCACTGTGCTGGCCACTTTCACACATGTTGCTTACCTAAAGGGGAAGGTAATGATCAATAGCCCTCATTAATGCTTTTAGATTGTTCCCAATCCCATGACCAAGACACAGGCACCAGTTTTTATTTTTAAGCAGTCCTCAATGTCGATGAGGTTTGACTTTAAGCAAAACAACATATAACAAAATCAGTTTACCATAGGCTAATTGATATAACCAAGGGTTAAGTTCCTGTGGCATGTCATCAATGTTATAACAAAATGACACTGAGCAAAATGATGTTATTCAAGGACCTGCTGTACACTGCAGGTACTGCTTTAATGCAGATTCCTAGATCCTACTCCAGAAATTGATCAACAGATCTGTAATCTGCTTTTTCAGAAGTATGCCAGGTTCCTCTTAGCCTTTCACAGTCTACTCCTCGTTTCCTTGCAACTAATGTCATCACATATCTGAACACACTAATTGAAACCTCTATTCCAGCAGAACACAAAAGAGTGTGGCCCAAGCTATATCATATGCTAAGGTTGATAACAGTCAAGGCCAGAGAACTGACTCAGCTAAGGAAGATGGATTCAACAAGAATTGAAAAGCTGTGTAAGAAGGTAAATACAGATCACAGTTTCACTTTAAGTTCCAGCAACATTCAGTTGGTTGAGCACTAGTCAAGAAGGGTTCTGTGGCCATATCAGGGTCAGGAAGGCAAGGGACCCTTGTATTTGCTCAACTTTATTTTATTTTTCTCAAGAGGGTCTATGAGAAGGAGACTGGTCACAGTAGTTGGTGCTCACAGGTGGCTTTTGGTACTATTGTCCTCAGTTTAGGAAATAGCCACAGCCACCTGACACTTAACAAAATGTTATAGATGATTAATTATCTAAAGCATCCATGAGCCAACAGTACAACTGCCAAGTAATTGCCACTGTAAGACAGCATCAAAGTTAAGAAGGTACAGATGAGTTATGAGTTCCAGGTAGGTATCAGACCAGAGTTCACAAGGACAGAAAAGTGGCCTTTTCTCATTAGAGGCACTGGAAGATGGCATGGAGCACTCCAATTCAAGACTTTCTCCCTCTTTCCAGACTGTTTGGTCCATAGTGATCATCTTATGAACTCGGAACTTGTCTTTTCAAATTATTTTTGCCTTTTCTATTTTATACCTATATTAATGATTATAACTCTCTGTTCTCTTTTTATTTTGCTAATCGACTTTTCATGAGTTTTTTTGTTGTTGTTGCTTTCCCAGTTTCATTTTAAGAGACTTGAAGGCAGAAGCAACATTTCATATTTTTTGGTGTTCTCTTCAGTATTGGTTTTAAGTAATGGAAGCTTTTCAAGTGAATGTATAAAATTTATATGTATAAAAATGAAGCTATGTTGACTGACACTATAGTGTAAATCAGGAGTTGCCTTATTAAGACTTAAATACTACTGCGGTTTAGCATTTCACATGCACCATGCCCTGTACTAATAAGTTCTCAGCAGATACATGTATACTTGAAAAGCCAAAAGAGGAGACAACCATGCCAACATTTGAGGCGCTAACAGCATATAAAATGCATGTACACATTTCCATTTCTAAAACTACTCCTAACAGTAGTTTTTGTATTTTGTATTTTAAAACTGTAGTTAATACGTGCCTAGATCAAAGAGAACACATTTTCATGCCGTACTTTGTTTAATGAACTTTTTTTTTTTTTTTTAAGTGTAACCAGTCTCTTGGCTAATGAGCTCTGCCTCTCAGTGGAATTACTAAATGGTAACCATGTTTCTAAATAGTTTCCTTGCCTCTGGCATGAGTCTGTTTCTCCATCACTAGGGTTTCCATGTTCTTCCAAACTAATACAAAGTATAGAGGAGAAGTATGCTATTTTATTCTTCTCCCAAAGGACTGCAATTGTTGGTCTGGTAGTATCCGGTGAGTGTGAAATCAGTTTACATTTAATGCTATAACTGCCTTTTACAGGAAGTTTCCACAAGATTACAACGAGTACAAGGGAAATGAGCAGTCTGCGATTTCCTTTATTTTCAGTATAATCTTAGCAGGGAGGATGTTTACTAGGCCCCATGCTACTAAATAAAGCACTTCTCCCTAGCCATCATTCTCCCAAATGGCTTTGGCATGCTCTTTCTTTGAAGGTTATATCCCATTACAACAAATATAACTGAAATATCTGTCACATAAGATTTCCAAAGCCATGTGCATGCAACACAAATTCAGTATACAACAAAAGTATCCAAATGGTTGCTTGGATTTTGGTTTAAATATGAATTTGACTTTCATTTTAGTGAGTAGTGATAATTAGCCATTGTATAGGACTATAAAACTTCTGATGCACCTCAGTAACTTACCTTTTTAACACTCTGGTCTGCTAGGTATCATTATCAACTCCAATTTACAGAGAGAATTAGGAACTGAAAATCAGAGAGGTTAGGTGACTTGCCAGAGGTCACACATTAGTAAGGATGTAGCTAGAGCTCAAACTCAAATTTTCACCTTCAAAAGCTGGTGTGTATGTGTGTGTGTTTACATGTGTGTTAATATTATATATAACTTGTCAAAGATGGGATCCCTGGTGGGATGAATACAAGTACATGTAGGTGCCAAGATACTCGAGGCTATTTTAGCTGCTGGGAGGCCTGCTTTCTGGAAACTTGCAATCTAGCTGGGGATATGTGGAAAACCAAAAGGAAACATTTAGAAAATACAAGATGTTATATGAATAAATGCCATGACAAGTAATAAAAATAACTCGTGTCGTTTCCTCTAATGATACCTCATTAGCATTCTCAAATATGTCCATTTTGGAATTTTATAATAACTTTAATATCTTTGTATGAAAACTAAAATATACACCACATTGAAAAGTTCTGTGTTTAAAAATTATTACACGCTAAAAACTTCAGTTCCAGTGACATCTGGCCAGTCCTTACCTCACTAGATAAAGATGGTTTTATTCTTCATAAGATTTAAAGTCCTAAGAAAACACTGACTTTCCTTCATACTAGAGAATGCCACCTCAGCTCTAAGCCTTTATCAGAAGCCCATAAACACTTCACACTCTTATTGTCATCTGGGTCTTTGCCAGTCTTTGTTTATTTCCAGTTTCCTTCCTTTGTTGGATCATCCCAGTCTTCCTTCTGGGTCTCCTGCCAAGCTGTGCCAAGTACTTTGAACAGTCTCTCTTTTCTTGCCTTATTGTCCTTGCTTATTTTAAGTACATCTCTTGGTATTTTCCATAAAGCTTTTTAGGATTGATTTTGGGGAAAAAATGATTTCTACAATCTTATAACATTTGGTCCAATCTACATCTTAGATATGTTCCATAATACTATTCTTAACTATGTATTTGTCTAATGTCTATAGTTATATATTGTTTCTAAGTTTTTATAAAACCCAAATATATACACATATTTATCAAATTATTTTTGTACAATAACTTGTAAAGTAAGATATCTAATAGGTGCTTATCAAACATTATTTTACGAAGTACTGGTAATTTATTACTCTAAAAGGACAACTTTTAATTCCCATTTTCAATTTATGTCTCTGGAGCTCCTATCCATTTAAATGTATAAATGACACCAGAGATTTTGCCAAATTTTCGTTCAAATTCATAAATTCTATTTATATATAATCTCAGTTTCTCTTTACTTTTCGTATACCTACGATGTCACATTTCCTTTGAAATCACTTGAAATGTAACTCATTTAATTCTAACAATAATTATTTCTTGGTTCTTTATTCTTTTTCATCACCTTTACTTCTGAAATTGATCTTTTATAAAACTGAGAGTACACAGTAAAGGATAGAGAGAAATTTCAGAAAACTGTCATGAGAATTCATTAGAGAGTGGTGTTTAGGTCCAACTCTCAAAGGATTCATCTTCAGTAGACTCACGGAAGATATCTATACTAGAAATATTAATTAGTTAATTAATTTTATATGCCAGGTTCAGTAATAGAGATGAAATTAAAGCAGTCCTTGACTTCAAGGAACTTATGTGTAGTGAAGATGTAAATTGATAAATTACCATTCCCATGGTAATTACTCTGGGAACAACTGATGTTACTTCACATAAAATAGAGGATTAACAGTAGCTGAGTTACCATAAAACATTGTGAAATGTAAACAAGAACAATGAAATGAAAAACCATCCTTGAAAATGGTTTCATGGGTGTGTTCAGGGAGAGTGTGAATAGAAAAAAAAAAAATGTTGATGGTTGTATAACTTCAACCTCTAAAGCAACAATTAGAGCTGAGAGATTTGATAAATGTTTGCTTCTTTTTTGTGTGTACGTTTATAAAATAACAAGGCCAAAATGCTGAAGATTAAACCCCATGAGGATAAAGCTTTCACAGCCACTCCTCCAACCTTCAGCCTATTTAAATATATTACCCTTTTCACCACACCTATCTATCTTCATTTTCCCTGGGAGAATGCCATCCACTGACCTGATGAATGTTTATGTAGCTAGCTTGTTTGTTTGTAGTTATTTTCTGGCAGTTATTTATTATACAGGCCCTTGTATATTTCAGCAATCTCCTAATTAATACTTAAATACTCTGAGAAAATAATCTTTTACATAATGCACCTCGTTTTGATTCTCAACTCAAGAATTGTTTGTGGTTGCTTTTTGTGTACTAAATGCCCAAGGCCACCTGCTCTGCTTCTCATTTCACCCATCCCAATGTAGTTTTCACTGGGCCTTCCATTTCTCTTGTCTCTTCTGAATGCATGTAAAAATTCTATGTTGGACATATTTTTGTTGTGTTTATTTGATTTCAAACTATGTTCTTAGGTTCCTAGTTTATGTTCTGAATATCTAATTAACAAAACAGAGGCCTTATTCCTTCTTCAAATGTCTAGTATTGTACCCTCGACAATGTTGATAAATAAAAGTTGCCTCCCCAAATTTGAAGGACGCTCATGTAAACCTGGGTCATCATGTGCAATTTAAAACAATAATTTTAAAAGGCACAAAATAACTAATATCAAGATGAAGAAATCTGAAGATTTAGTTACCTCAAATCAGATATTGGAGTTGCAATTTTAAATGGACTTTTCTTACATCACCAGTAGTCCCCAGATGCACAGCCAAAAATACTAAACTGTCTTTTGGTTCATTTTTAATTTAAAAATGTTCCTTGTAAAAACTTATAACTCTATAGAAAAGTAGCAAAATAAATGTGAGGACTCCAATTCTACTTGCCTCAAAGGTGACCATTATTAACACTTTCGAATATATCAGTCTTTTCTATATATTTACACACACAATATACACATTTTAAATTTATCCTATTTCCTTTTTAACATGCCATGTACATTTTCAATATTAGTGTTCATTCTTTTAAATATCGTTATACAGTATTTTATAATATAAGCATGCTATAATTTATTTCTCTTTCTCTCTATAAATAGACATCAATCATTGATTATTTCCAGACTTTGTTTTTTCTATTAGAAACAATGTTTCAGTGAGCATCTTTGGGCTTATAAAGGTGAAGATTTCTCTCAGAAAGATTTATGTAAGTGAAATCACAAGGTCAAAGAAAATAAACATTTTAAATAATGAAAGATAATGCCCCATTGTCTTCCAAAAACACTTTTCTAATTTTCATTTTTTTCATCAAAGTGTAGGAGAATACCCTTTTCTCTATATCCTCATTCAAAGTAGATATTAATCTCTTAATTTTTGCCAGTGCAATACCCCTCCAATGTGGTATCTTACTGTTGTTTTACTTTGTATTTTCCTAATCACTTGGTTTCGTTTTGTTATGTTTCTTCTTCAGTGAAGTCCCTAATCCATCTGTTTCTCATTAGATTCTCTTCGCCTCAATTTCCTTAGCTGTACCTTTACCTGAATATTATTATGAAGTAAGTGTTAGGAGAATGCTTATTTATTAAACACTATTATCAATGGGTCACTGTCTTTTCTAAGAAAAATAATAGATAAAAAATAAAGTATTGTGTAGACTTTTCAAAATTATCTTTTCTGGATTTGATATTTTATTTTTATTTATGTAATTTTTAAAATTGCCTTTTCTCCAGTCACACAGAAACACTGTATACATTGCATGCAGGCTAGCAATAACAATACATCAGGGAGAAGTTCAGTGAAACTATTTATATTCTATTACTATAAAATGTACATTTGTTCATAGTATTCCCCCAGCATAGCTTCCCCAGCACAAAGGTGTTAAATAAAATGAGCATTATTCCTAAAAGTGTTATGAGACAGATACCTAACTTTCTCTTCTCCAGACCAGTAATATTGAATAATCCACTTGATAAATACAAATGTGCAAATGTTGCTGGACTCTGGTGAAGGATATAAAGATAATTATAATAGCTAACATTTATTGGGTGCGTACTGCATGCCAGTTGGTGTTCCATGTGTTTTACATACATGTTAATGCTAATCTTAGCATGAGATAATTACCATTAGTATCATCTCCATTTTAGTGAGGAAGTGAAAGCACCCAAGGTTAAAATAATTTGGCTTGAGTAGCTTTCACAGCAAGAAAATAGAGCCCAGGTTCAAACTCAGGGGTTCCAGAGTCCCACTCAGAGTCACAATGCAGAACTTCCATGACAAGTGTTTGACTAAAATAGTAACAAAGGGGGAAGAAACAATAAGAAGAAGGACATGAACAAGGGGGAAGAGAAAGAAGTGAGGGATAAGAAAAAAAAAAGGGTTGGAACCAAAATGGCATAGCTGATAGAGGCTCTGTTCATCCCTCTGGTGACTAAATCAAAGTTTGGTCAGCAGCAAGGAAAAATCACCTGGGATCTTGATGAACAAGCCATATAACTAGGGAGAAATCCAAGAAAGCACCCTACAATGGCAGAAGGTAGGATGGGGCGAGGACGTGGGGCTGCCCAGTACTATGGACCTGCTCGCTCTGAGCACCAGTGCCGATTTGGCTGTGCACAGTGGGCACCAGGGACTTACAGGGAGACATTGTCAGAATGAGGGTCTAGGCGAGACTCGCTCTGTACAGAAGTGCCAGCGGTATCCATTGTTCCTTGTTGAGCCCTACCCTCCACAGTGCGCGGACACAGCACCTTCATTGCCATGAGATCATCGGACTGGATAACAGAGGTCATTCTGCCCAGAGGATTTCCTGAAACCCCATTTCCCCCAACTTGCAGCCCCATCCAAGCCACATCCAGGTAGATCCTCAGAGAGTCAGGAGCTCCTTGCTGAGCAGCACCTAGACTCACACTGGAGGCAACTGGCCTCGATTTCTGGTGTGGCCATTTGAGGCAACTATAAGCACAGAATCTGTGGGGTGCTTGCTGAATCTTAACAGGTTGCCCTGGAGGGGCAGAGTGTTGGGCTAAATTTAGCTGAATCCCTCTCAGGACTGTGCCACTGGACACCTACTTCACAAATCCACACTAATAACACTAGGAGACTTAGGAGCTTTGCTAGTACATAGAAACAGACACAGAAAGGTAGCCGAAAAGGGAAGACAAAGAAACAGAAACCATATGAGAGAGGAAGACAGAGATCCAGATATAAGGGAGTCAAGTCATCTAACAGATGCAGAGTTCAAAACACTGGTTATAAAGATGCTCAATGAACTTATGGAAAGGGTAGATGAATTCAGTGAGAACATCAACAAAGAGATAAAAAACATGGAAATGGAAATCATAAAAGGGAACCAGTCTGAAATGAAGAACACATTATCTGAGATGAGAAAAGTATATTAAATGGAATAAACAAAGGAAGAAACATAGTGAATAGAGAAAAGGATTAAATGCCCTATCTAGAGGATGGGAAAGCCAAGGACACTCAATAGAATGGCAAGAGATAAGATGGCAAGACTACAAAAATAATTTAAGGAGCATGTGGGACACTATTAAGGGTCCAAATATCTGTCTGATCGGTGTAACTGAAGAAAATCAAGATGTTGAATAGCTGTTTGAAGAAATAATGATGGAAAACTTCCCTAACCTGGTGAAGGAAATGGACATAAAACCCCAGGAAGCTCAGAAAATTTCAAAAATCAGGGATCCAAAGAGACCCACACCAAGACACATCATAATTAAAATGCCAAAGGTTAAATACAAAGAATGAATATTAAAAGCAGCAAGAGAAAAACAGATAGTTACTTATAAGGGAAAACCCATAGAATGGCAGCCGATATCTCAAAAGAAACTAGGCAAAAAAATATTCGACAGGATGAAGGCCCAGTATCTACAACCAAGAATAATTTATCCAGCAAAGTTATCATTTAGAGTTGAAGGACAGATAGAGAGCTTTCCAGACAAAAATAAGCTAAAGGAATTTATCACCACCAAGCCCATATTACAGGAAATGTTGGAGGGACTTCTTTAAGAAGAAAAAGCGTATCAAAAACAGGAATAAAGAATGATAACAACTACATTTCTATCAATAAGTACCTCAAACGGAAAAGAATTAAGTGCTCTAACTAAAAGAGTAGATGAATTGAAAGGAAAACAAGACCCCTACATGTTGCCTTTAAGAGACTCACTTCAGACTAAAAGACACAGATTAAAAGGAAGGGGATGGAAAAACATCTTGCTTTGATGGACCTAGAAGGTATTTAAGTCAGACAGAGAAAGATAAACACTATATGATTTCACCTATATGCAGAATTTAAGGAATAAAAAGAACAAACTAATCAAAAACAGACTCACAAATATAGTAGACAATTTGGACATGGACAGAGGGCAGGGGAATTTGGGGGGCTGGAAGAATGGGGTGAAAGGTTAAAGAAGTACGAATTAGTAGCTGATGGATGGACACGGGGATGGGGAGCATGGCATAAGGAATGCAATTAGAATGAATATGTTGGCTAAGTGGAGGCTCAGGGGAGGGAGAGAGCAAATGGGTGGGGGACTGTTTTACGAACTATGTGGATATGTAACCAATGTACTATATACTTGAAACTAATTAAAATAAAATAAAATAATTTAAAAAAAAGAAAAAGAAAGATGAAGAAAAAGAAGGCAATAGAAGAGAAAGAAATGGGGCACATTACCTTCTTACCCTTTGGTGCCACCAACTCAATGGGCAACTAAATGGAGCTTTTCATAACAGCACCAAAGAAATGAAGCACATTGTGGGTCCAGTATTCTTCATGCTCCCTAAGCCCTTCACCCAACCACCCCATCACACTCACATCAAGGCATATTTCTCACTTTGGGACATTGTTTTGTTTTGGTATCTTTCTTTGCTGTACTTCTAAGATTCACAAACTGTATCGATGTGGACCCTTGCAAAGAAAGGTGGGATTGATACCACTCGTCATCTGATTTTTGCTTTTAGGCATAATATAAGTTGGAGGCCAAATATTTACAAAATATATTCTTAAAAAAATTCTAAAAGAAACAGCAAAATTTAGATTTTGATTTCAAGTTCTTTCTAATTCATTAGACTCACTTCATCTTCAGCACAGTAGAAAAGATAATGGGGAGTCATTACGTGACAGTGGTACTTAACTTGGGTGATTTTGCTCCCCCTGCTCAGCCCCACCCCTGGACATTTGGTGATGTCTGGAGATATATTTGGTTGTCACAAGGAGATGGAGCATACTACTGGCATCTAGTATGTAGAGGCCAGGGATGCTACTAAGGATAGCCCCTCACAACAAAGAATTATTAGGCTCAAAATGTCAGCAGTGCCAAGGTTGAGAACCCCTGTTCCGTAAGACAGCACTACCCAGGCTCAGGTTAAAGCTCCTCTCCAGTGGGATGAGAATTTGTTCCCTAACAAAAATATAAGGACAACTGGAACTTTTCTTTCCAGCCAAGTTCTACTTTTTCCTTCCAACTCCTTCCTGTCTGGCTTAAGTCCAGGCCATTCATGAAAAAAAAAAAAAAGTACAAAACAAAAGTAGTATAAAGGTCCAAGCCAAAATATTTGGGTGTATTCTTGCCAGGATTTTCTACCTCTGGTCATAGACTGTTTTGCAGAAGGATTTTGTTGATGATATTATTTGTGTGTTTTTTGTAAGGACAGGGATTGAAATGAAACTGAGCAGGTGTTGTTAGGATAATAATAGAAGTAAAAAAAGGAAAACCTTTGAATCTGCTGAAATTGCTTGAGGGATAATTATTACCCAATAGTTTTGACTAGGATACTTGGATGAATCTTTGTTAAGAAAACTCACTATACAGATTTGAATATTATCTTTTTAATGTGTTTATTGGTGATAACATGTGATATATTTAGAGATTCTAAGAAAATCAAAGTGTTTAATAATATACTTGAGATTTATGTATTATTTAAAATTTTATGTACCAAATACTCTGCTCAGTCTTATGTATATTATCTCATGTAAGACCTATACACTCGTTTAACAGATATGGAAACTGAAGACTTGAAAGGTGAAGCTCTTTGCCCAAGCTTACATACCTAGTGAGAAGGAGACCAGAATTTGAATTCATGCTCTCTGACTCTGACCAAGTCTAGCCTTATTCGTATCATATAATTCTGGTTATCTCATTATCCCTGTTCTGAAGGCCTTTCAAAGAATAGAATATATCCTTATTGGTAATTTTAAAAAAGCGTAGCCCAAAATAAAATCATCGTATAAAGTATATATATATTCTATTATATTAACATAATCATTATTAAAAAAAACACCTAAATAAAATTTAAAAACTGAACGAGATAAAGAACAAGTCAAATAAGAGTTCTAATGCTTTACTCCTATACTGCAACGGATCTTCATCTTGTGTGCTTCCTGGAATTCTCCCACCCACTTCATGGGTCACTAGTGTTATGGGGTCAGTTCTTTGCTCTATGGGTCAAACTAGGAGACCTGCATTTTTGGTGCCTCTTCAATGACTCCATTAGAAATGGCTATTGTCAAATCAGTGTTAGATACCAATTCCAGTTCACAGCCATACTTAAACCAAATGACACAGCAGTAACAGGGGAATATGACTTTAATCTATGAGAATAGTGCATGAAGAATATGGCGGGAAGGAGATTTCTGCCTCTTATCATCATCAAGGTAAAAATACAGGGTGGCAAGGCAAATATACAGCACAAGATTGAAAGCTTCCCAGCATTTCATTATGAAGTTCTTTATCTCAGAGTCACAAGGAAATATGCTTATAAATCCTCTACAGTACTTCGTCCATCATAGTCACTCAACAAAATACATACTGGGGTCATTCAGAGAAAATGTAAAACTATTATACTATAAAGTAAGGAAATCTTGGGGACACGAATTATATGCAGGAAGGTAAATTCTAAATATACCATTTAGTAGTTACTTTATTTAATTTGACTTAAGATGCCAGTAAAGCTGCTATAATTTTCTTCTATTTAACTTCTTACCAGTACCCTTGCTTCCTCCCTTTGTGTAGATGGGACTAAGCTAAAGTGAAAAAAATATCAAAATTTTAAGTAATGACAGAGGACACTCTCTTTTAGCTTTTCTGAGATTGTGGAAATAACATTCATTGTGTCTTGTTTCTCCTTACCTTCACATTTAGACTGGTCAATACTTCATTTAACTTCTTGATGTACTGAGTGAAATATGCCTTTGATCCTCGCTCCAGGAAATTTCACATCAGCAGAACATCTTCTGTTTTCCAGTCTGCTCCAGTTAAATTGCTTTCTGTCAAAGTATAACACTCTTATCTGGCCTCCCTGCAGCCTTCATAATCCTTAAATCTTCAACTTATAGAAATGAAAGAGACATTAGAATATAGTGGATGTAACTATTTTTATCTCAATCTATAGATAATGGCTATTATTATTAATGGCTAAATGACTGATTTAATTTTTTTTTAAATGGAGAATTTAATGTGAAAATTCGAAGGCATATAAAGGACAAGAATTCATTGGGCTTCGCATTCAACCAGAACCGTGGATTTAAAAATAGTTTCTGTCTTTTTGCTCAACTTCTCTGTCTGCTTCTTTCTTCTGTCTTTTGGCTACTCAGATGAAATTGGGGAAGGTGGCCACCAACCAGTTGTGGGTTTGTATATTCTCAGTTTCGGCCACCAGAAAAAGGCTGATATTAACTTTTTGGTTCCAGTTCTGAAATTCCTTGAAAAAAAAAAACAAAATACTCATATTGGCCCAGCCTAGGCGTGCCCATGCCTGGACCAATCAACAGTACCCCTGGGCAGGGTTAGATTTGATGCATTTGGTGATTAGTAGTATGATCTCATACTATGGTCTCATAAACATACAGATGATGGAGTTGAAAGGAGCCCTCAATAAGTGAGAGCTTGGCAGAAAAAAGTATCTGTATCTACCACAGAAATAATTTCGTCTAAGCCTTTCATGTAATAGATGATAAAAATGAGACTTAGGAAAGTGGGCTGACCAAGGCTAGCAGGAAAGCCAGAACTAGATTGCTGGTCTCCTCAGTGCCCGGCTCATGTTCTTTTATTCAACAGATATTTAATAAGCATTTATTATGTGCCAGACCTGGTTTCATGTGCTCAAGTTGGTTACAACAGTAAACAATAACCATAGAACTACTCGTTCTCACTATACTGCTTCTTAGATCAAACGGATTACCTTCTGATCTCCCTTCTTCTAAACAAAAGTTTTTCTTTTTTTAATCACTGCCCCAGCCTTCTTTATAGAAAACTCCAGAACCCATTCTCTCTGCCTCTTCATTGCTTTCCCACAATCCAATTGATTCTGACATTAGCTTTTATAATGAAGAGTGATTGATTGCTCTGATAGACATCCAGTCACAATATAACACATTTAATATACACAAGGCTTTTAAAAGGGTAGGGATGTTTTCACCACAGAGGAGGCATGTGGTAAGTAGAGAGGAATAAATAAACATCTTTATTTAGTTATTTAGTCATGACGCCCCATTTACTACTTTGCCTCAAGGGAAGAACATTTATATGTAATGATTGCAAATTCTTTGGAAATTTTTTGGGAATGCCAAAAGGAAAGAAAAGAAAGGAATGGACACTAAATTGAGTCTTGGTATATAGTCAGTCAGACATCACGCTTTCCATTTGCTAACAATGTGATCTTCAGAAGTTCACTTAACTTCTCTGTGCCTTAATTTCCTAATTAATAAAGTAAGAGTGGAGACTAGACAATTTCTACTGAAATTATTTATAATTCCTACTTTTACTATGTTCTTAAAAGGATTGGAGGAGCCGATAAAATTTAAAATTCATTCGTTTCAAAATTCTACACTTTCATGATAGCAAATGGTTTTACTCTGCTTTATGCAAAGGTGATTAACCCTGCATTTCACTATTTGGACACAGATTCCAAGTGATCTAATTATGTTCATTAAATCAACCGAATTTCTTTGAAAACAAGATGGCTTTGTCTCCCAGTGCTAGCATTATAATGGGTTGCTGCTGCTGTGATTTTTAAAATATCTATTTAGGTAGCCAAGAAATCTCACACTGGTTTTACATGGGAAATCTCACACTGGTTTTACAACTTATTTCTTCCTCTCCATATTGGAAGGCTAAGATCTAGTATGAACATGTAATTCATGTTATTCGGAAGTCTCCACACATTTCATTCCACAAAAATCTAAGAAAAGATGAATGGGAAGAAAGGCATTTTATTTTGCTTACTGGATGACTTCAGTATGCCTGCCTGATTAATTTTTTTAGGTCTGTTTTAATTCCTTAATTACCTGGGCACACAGTGGATATATATATATTTTTGTCTGATATTAGAATATTTTCATACTGAATTCTATGAAAAATGATCTTGGATCCAGCAGTTCCACACTGCCCTGTATTCCCTTGACTACCGGAGACAGTTATGCCTTGATCGGCCCCAGAATGGACAGCATGTGAAATGTGCCAGTTCCCAGAAACAGCACACAGTCTCTGTGGCTGGATTCTGGATAGGCATTCCTGGAAGCAAACACTCAGGAGTTCTACTTTTAGCAACAATAGCAGCTATGATATGATGCACCAGTCAGGACATTGTGCTGTATCTTTTATACGTCTCTTGAATGAAGCACTGTTTGTGGGTGCTTATGGAGCTGATAGCTGAATGCTAGTCTTCATGTAACATAGCTAGCTGTCAGTGTTTTCTCACTCAAAAATAAATGCAGAGCAAAACTTCTGAAGTGGCATCTTGGCAATAGGCATCAAAACCCTTAAAAATATACTAAACTTACCTTAGTAATTCTACCTCAAAGAAATGTTCACTCTAAGAAAATGACCAAAACAGTGTTAAATTAATTAAACAATTTGGCTATTAGACTGAGATGGCTTTAATGTCTTAGTAGCCTACATAAACAAACCCAAATCTGAAATGCTTTGAGGCGCAAAACTTGAAACTTAATGACAACCAATCACAAATAGTCAACGAGGCTTTTCCAAATAAGGCAAATGCTTAAGCTACAGTCAATCAAATGATTTCCTCGCTTTGCTTCTTTCCACTAGCTCTTGTTGGCGAAGCACTCCTATCCACTTCCGGTTTGTCTCTGCTGGATTTGAATCAATTTTTGCTCAAATAAAATAAAAATTTAATATACCTCAGTTTTTCTTTTAACAGCAGGACTTGTTTTCTTCCAGATGAATCATTACTTCAAAGATCAATATAATAGATTATATTAACACTGGAAATTCAAAGGTATTCCTAACTTCTGGGTATTCCTTGCTTCTTATTTTTGTCCCAAACCATCAGCAGCAGAGTGACTCAGTGAGTACTGATATATTAAATTTTAGAAAGAGGGTTAAAGTCCTAATTTCTTATTCCTTCCCACTCAACAACTTCCCTAATAGCAGCAGTTTACAATTATGTAATGCTGATCTGTGCCAGATATTGCTCTAGTCACTTCATCTAGGTATACATTTACTTATTTAGTTCTCACCCTGTAAGATGGTAGCACCATTATTCATCCCCATTTTATAGATGAGGAAATCTCACCAGGTAGGTGAAGGCACATGCCCAAGATCACATAGTTATACACAGATAATCCATAAGGATTTGAACCCAAGCATTCTGAGAGTCTTTGCTTGTAACCTCTAAACCCTGATCTGAGGTATACTATTCTAAGGCAGACTTTTGCTTCAACTTCCTGAGAAGCCATGGGTAGAGGAGAGAATGCAAATGGCTGAATGGTTCAAGGAAGTGCTTCAGGACAAAAAATGGGAGAGTTCCAAAGGTTACAAGTGGAACTATGGGAGAAGGAGCCTGGTCAGAAATCCTGCTCATCTCTGCCTCTGATTGACTAAGAGCACTTGGAATAGATATTTCATTTTTCTGAACCTCAGTTTCCTATTTTGTAAAAGCTAATGATAATAGTACTTTCATCATGTCCTCTTAATGAAATAAAGTAATATATGCACAATAGGCACAGAGAAACCTCGGCTGTCACCTATCCCATCTCTAAAGGCTAAGAAAGAAATTTGAGGTCTTTGAATTTACTAAATTGGAAAGACAGATTTCTAAATAGACTTTGCTAAGGACTGGAAAACAAAACAAAACAAAGAAATGAAACAAAAACAAAAACCTAAAAAGCAGGCATTTATAAACATTAATTTCCATAATTTCAAATGTTCATTTACTGCTTTCTTCATTTTTTTCACATTCTCTCCTATTCCTTTATTTCTTCCTATTCCTTGTTCATTTTCCCCTTCAGTTCTTAACAGAATATTTTTTGAAAACCTCCAGTTTTGACTTTGCTAAGAGAGAAAGAGGTTACGTTTCTACTGAAGCCAGAAATCTATGGAAAGCAGAGTGCCCTGGGGGACACCCAGCTGCAAAACAAAAACACAAAAAAGCTGGCTGAGCTGGGGGATGAATATTCGAGAGGAAGTGTTGGGATGACTAAAAATTGCAGATTCTTTCCAGCCTGGGATTGACTTTCCCAAATTTTACTCTGTTTATTTAACGTTGATTTACTTTACTAAAATGTGGTCCTTTGTGTAGGCCATCTTATATATTTCCTTTTATATTCCTTTAGAATCATTTAAGTTGTTTCAGGCCCATCTGCTTCATTTGCCATCTATTGCTCGTTGGAATAAGAAAATACATCTTCTTCTCCTTTGGTTCTGCCTGTGTGTGAACAGGAAAGAACTGGGCTTTCGGATCAAGAAGCCATGGATTAAACTTATTAGTGAGGTGACCTTGAGCACATCACTTAACCTTTCTTTCTTCTTTTGTAAAGTGGGCGTTATGCAGGACAGGGCAAATTTCCCCCAGTGAAAGGGAGGCCAAGCCCTGTACCAAGAGAAGAAGGTCCTTTGGTAGAGAGTGTAGAAAGAATTCAACACACAAATCAAAGGTAGAGTCAAAAGTAAAGCTTATTAGAAAAGGAATAACACTCCACAGACAGACTGTGGTCTCCTCTCAGAGGCAGAGAGGGAGAGGGACAGAGTAAATGCGTTGAGAGGGATCTTGAGTGTTTAGAAATTTTAGAAAATTTTAAAAGACTTTTTAAACCCATTTCCTCCGAAAGGGATACACAGCCAGGAAGGGGAAAGGGAAAAGTATGCAGTGTGAAAAGGTAAGAATATGTAGAGTGAAAGGCCTGCTGGATGTTCGCAACCTTTAATCATAGGCTCCCCCATGGTTTTAGCCATAGGGAATGACTCTTGGTTCCTGTTTCCCCTTCACAGGAGTGGGGAATGGGTTGTTAGTAATCCCAGTAGAAATCTTCCTCTGTCCTGACGGTGTCTTCCTGGCCTGGCTGCAGGGCTAATCAGCACATAGCAGTTTCTGATTGTGGCTTTATTAACATTTTTAATTCTCTTGCCTCCTTCCTACATTAGGCATAAGAATAGTAACAGCCACATAGGTTTGTTTGATTGAGATAATACATTTAAAACACTACTATAGGAGTGGAGCCTAAGAAATATTCATTAGGTGAACACACAATGCAATATACAGATGATGTATTATGGAATCGTACCCTTGAAACCTATATAATTTTATTCATCAATGTCACTCCAATAAATTCAATGCAAATAAATAAATTTGAAAGAGGAAGAAAATTCTGACATGTTATAGCATGGATAAGCTTTAAAGACATTATGTTAGTGAAATTTTTAAAAAGTGTTTATTATATGGTAGTTACAATGATTATTTTTCAGTATATTTTTCTCTTTCCCACAAGTGCCTAACTATGCCACCCAGTGTAATAAGGGCTTGTCAGGTGAACTGTATGAGTGAAACAAAAATATACGATCAGTTGGGGCAAAAGCTTAGTTCTTTCCAAGAGCTTGAAGAGTTTTAATATTCTAGGTAATGTTTTAGATGGAACTCAGAAGAGAAACATAGAAACATGAAAATAAATACAGAGTGATATCCTGCACAGTTATCATAGTGGTTAGGACATCTTATTTACATAAATAATTTCTGATTGTCTTAACTACATTAGTAGAATACCATATCATTTGATAAGTTTTTTTAAAAACAGGGCCGTTTTCATTAAACTAAAAAAACTAATTTAAAATTGAACAATTCAGTTCAGTTTTAAAGATTGAGAGTACTTAGATTCCCACCCCCTGCCTTTTTGGTTGGATGAGGCTACCCAGAAGGTATCCTTCTGCCTCTAAGTGACTTGTTATTTTCATTCCGCTTCAGTTAAATAAATATTTAATTTGCATATACTTTGTACTAAGGACCTGGGATTCACAAATGAGCAAGCCACATTGTAACCTTGAAAAATAAAAAAAATAAGATTACAAATGTATTGAGTGCATAGAAATTGTGCTTTTGAGTTGTGCTCATGTCTGCTTATTACACAGCTAGAGTATGATCAGTCTGATCATTCCTGTGTCCTTGTTATAGAATTCCATGTCCATATATATTTTCCAGGTTGTTGGTTTACTAGGTTAGGCAGATATTTATTTTTCATCTTGTGAATGACAGTCAAAATTTATGCCCCAGAGTCAGAAGCCATTTGCTAGGGCCCTGAAAACCACCTTTCTCTGTCATACAAGCAGTTGTTGTAATCAAATTGGCTCCATGCCTAGAGCAGGCTGTGTGACTCAGTGACAGTTGCAATCAGAGCATGGAGTTGGAGACAAAGAAGTCATAGATCAGAAAATCGCAGTGACGATGGCCAATTAGGATTGGATGTTTTCAAGTGAGTGGAGTTTTTTTTTTTTTTAAGAAATTAAAAAAAATATATATCATTCTTAAAGGACACATTTAATCCTGTTAATTTTGCATAAGATTGCAACAACTCTTGTCCTAGTAATAGTCTGTTCGACACTACAAGTAATTCTGTACTAAAGGAAAGCTTTAAGTGTTATAACAGCTATTCAGCATTTCCAGTGATTTTAGATCCATATTTGGTAAGGGCGTATATCCCTCCTGTCACCTGAATTAGATATACTTTTTGAAATCATTCTGATTTGTACATCAACCCCAGGCTAGATCCATTCATTCTAGTGAAGACAATAGAATTCATTTCCAAGAGAAATCTTAAATCAGAAGTCTTCAAATGTTTTAAAGTCCGCAACACATATATTTTGTTTAAAAATGGCTGAGCATTTAACTTTCATATTTATCAACCTAGATATTAAGTTATAAATGTACATGACAAATGATAATAAAGATATAGATTTATAACTACTGGCCAACTTTAAGGGGAAGAAGTCTATAAAATTAGGAAAGGACAAATAAGAGTATGAAGATGTGATGGTTATAATACAATTTATTTCTTCTCTTTTTGCAATGTCAGTTACATGGTCAAACAAGGTAGAAATACTCTGGTAACATCAGAGACACCATCCTTAGTTGTGGTTGGGTAGAACTGACATACTACAAGATAAGGATGAGTGCAACCTGGAGACAGTAACAGAGAAAGCACTAGATTCTGAAATAATATCCTCACACAAACTTATAATTTGGGGTGTAGGAGAGCAACTATTTCACACTGTACTTGGTGTGCTCTTATAGCACCTTAAAATGGAATGCTAGGATTCTGTGTGAGACAGATTGAATAAGCCATTGAAAAAGGCCTGAAGAATTGTGATGCAATTTGAGACAGAACACGGATTTATTTTTTATTCTTCTTTTCTCCCCAAGGAATTTTGTTTTTGTAATTGTCCATTGTTTGAAGGTAAAAATTTTGTATTTTATTAGGAACATACCTGTCTATAGTGAGCTATATCTCTTCTTTGTGGTTGTTATTATTATCATCAGTATCTATCATCTGCAGAAGCATCACTCAACAAAAACTTATTGACCACCTATTATGTTCTAGGTGCTTCTCTAGGATCTTGGAGTACAATGATGAATAAAATGGACAAAGATGCCTGCCCTTGTGGAATTTGCATTTTGATGTGGGGGTGATTAACAATAAATATTAAACCTAATATAAGTAAATTAAATACTATAGAAAAATAAAACATTATAGCAGTGTAAAGGGAATCAGGAGTGTTGAGGGGAAACTGTTGCCATTTTAAATAGAACAATCAGGGTAGGGCTCATTGTGAAGGTAACAAATGAGCAAACACTTAAAGGAAGTGGAGAATTAGTCTATCTACAGGTAGAGCATTTCTAGAAAAAGGGAATGGTCAACGCAAAGAAGGTCCTAAAGGTCATTAATTTCACATGGGTCACTGTCTTTATTCAAAGTGTATGGCCTGCTCCTCAAAGGGAGGTTATTGTATTCTACTTCATGGGATTGGGACAGAGATACACCTTTTCCCAAATACCCCTAATGCCTCAAACTGCCATGATTATTGACTCATAGAGTGACAGTGGTCAGTCTTGGTCATATTTTGTAGCTCTTGCTTGCCTCCTTGAATGTGTATAGCATAGGGAACCAACTTGATTATGGAGTATTAATTTTTTTTCCTGTTAGACTGAACAGTTTGAGAAAGAACAATTGTCGCTCACCATCTCTATTTAACATCTATAAGGTGAATGTAGCATAAAGATAATTGTTATCTCCCCAAAATATAATTGATGAACTTGGAAGCATCATAACTACATAGTAAACGGATGGTATGGGGGACACACATACATACACACATTTTTTTCTATGTGACATTTTTCTTTAAAATTTATTCTTTGATAATCTTTAAAGTGCATGTGTTGTATTGATATTTAGTATTTAATATCACTTTCAGATGCCAAAATGGTATTTCATACGACATGATAAACTCTGAAATAAAACATTTCTGTGGCATCGTGGCACCATTAATATAAACAAATGATGATAAACTATTACCTTGTGTTTTTTTATGTGTGTATATATATGTAAATATGTGTGTGTATGTGTGTATATCTATGTATATATGTGTGTGTATGTGTATATATATATATATCTATAATTGAATATACCTGCATACATGTGCATGTATGCACACACATATAAGAGAAAAAAAAGTACAAAGAGAATACTTTATTAGGCAAACCATAAAGATCATTAATATTTATTGGACAACTATTGTTGGTGGCTACTGTGGCAAGGGCCCTTGTTCCATTATAGAACTCGAATTAATTCTGCTTCTAAAAAGAGCACAAAATATAAACAATAATAACAAACGTAACCACCACCTTGCACTGCATGCTAACTTGCCAAGGAATGTGCTAAGTGCATGTACTTGCATTATTGTATTATCGCAACATTGCATCGTTTAAACCTATGCAATAAGTACTATTACTATAGGCAGATGAGAGAGCAAAGGCTCAAAGAAGCTAAAACTTGTGTAAAACCTTAGAGCTAGTAAAGTCTGGATCAAGGGTTTGAAGCCAGGTATTCTGTCTCTAGGTCTCATAGGCTTAACCACTGTAGTGTGTTTCTTGAGAAAAATCTCCGAAATAGTGTGAGAGTACTGGAGTCAGATGAGACCCAATTTTAAATCTTATTTTTGTCTCTTAAGTGGACATAGACAAGTTATTTAAACTTTGAGACTCAAAGGTTAATAGTATAGATACTCATATATATACAGTATAGTATCTATAGTACTATAGTATCTCTAAATATCTGTAGATACTAATATCTATAGTACTAGTATCTAATAGCATAGATAGTAATATGTACTTTTCCAAATTGTATGTGCCTACCACATGGTTGGCATTCAATAAATGATAATTGTTGTGATTTAAATGTTATCTCTGAGTCTAAACAGAGTCATACAGGAAAAAATCTATGTCAGACTCAGGATTACACCTAAACTTTTCCTTTTTTCATTAATCAGGGTGCTTGGTGGCTACTTGATAACTTGTCCCTAGAATCAAGTGTAACCATTGCTAAAAGAAAGAAGACCAGGAAGTTCATGCTCCTGTATTTTGCACAACTTAGAAAAAAATAAAGCCAGTTTATTTAAGTTACACCAGAGCTTTGGCACTGAGTAAAGTCTTCCTCTGGATGAAACAGACAAGCTAATGTCTTATGGAGGGAGAAACAATTAGCTAATTCATGAACTAAGGTTATAGTTACAATATACTCTTTTGGCCAAAGATAGTAATTTTTTAGCTTAAATAATACAAAACCAAGATTACCAATGTTACCAGGGAAAGTGCTGCTTAAGGATAGATCAAGTCATAAATTATTAAACTGAAATTCAGAGATATTTGGGATGCTCAGAGATATTAGGATTTACATAAGAGATTTTGCAATAAAGATAGAAAATCAAGCCTAATAGAAGTATAATCCGAATCCTAGTTAATGAGAATACTAGTAATTTTTAAGGATAATAATATGATGTCAGAGCTGGAAGGGCTTTTAGAGCTCATTTATTCACCCTCTTCTTCTTCTTCTTTTTTTTAAGTGTGGAAACTGAAAACCAGAGAAAGGAAATGTGGTGGCCAGGTCTATATGATACAGTAAAATGTTTCTCATCTTGATTTGCTCCTGGATGAGATGATGGGGCTTAGTGAGAAGCATAGTTTATAGGGGTTCTTAAAGCCAGAGACCTGGCTAAATTTAGATTTGGTTCTTGCTTATGTAATTTTCCTTGTGTTTTCAATTATTTATACAAATACATTATTTATATATGTCTGGAACTTGTGCTTTTAGCACTCAATAAACAGGAATAATTTATAGGATTATGGAGTGCTTCCTGTCCTTACCTTTCAGACCACGTTCTTTTGCATTGTTAATTAGTTGTTATATTTCGGCCTGGTGCAATTTCCTTTCCCAGCAGTCTTGTGGTAGTACTTAACTAGCCAGAGAGAGCTATGTTAGGATCTGCCTTTATCTTCATATGCCAATTCAAAAATCCAGGTTAATTATTCTATTAGCCATTTCCCTAGCATAGCTACCTGTGGAGGCTTAGTGGCATGACCCAGAAGATTATGCTCCTTATGTAGAGCGAGACCACACTGAAAGAGGAAGCTGGTTTCTAGTCCTAAATAGAAGTTGCTTCTGTCTCAAGTTTCTTCTTTGCCTTTGCTTTTCCTTATTTCTTTCTTTCCTTCTCTCCTTTTCTTTCTTCTTTCTTTCTTTCTTTCTTTCTCTCTCTCTCTTCTTTCTTTCTTTCTTTCTTTCTTTCTTTCTTTCTTTCTTTCTTTCTTTCTTTCTTTCTTTCTTTCTTTCTTTCTTTTCTTTCTCTCTCTCTTCTTTCTTTCTTTCTTTCTTTCTTTCTTTCTTTCTTTCTTTCTTTCTTTCTTTCTTTCTTTCTTTCTTTCTTTCTTTCTTTCTT
>NW_011888800.1:4564490-4602637 GCF_000151845.1 Pteropus vampyrus | reverse complement strand
GGAGTGGTGCTAGTATGTAAAGAGGCAGGGCTGGGGCTGGGTAAGGTGGCAGCACAGCCTCTGCTTCTGTACCTTTTCTTCACAGCTTCCTCAGCATTTCCCAGTACAAATGAAAGGAGGTCCTTGGTTTTTTCTCCATGAGCCTAGAGGATGTAGATCTCTCATCAGCTGGAGAATATAGCTCTCTAATCAGTTTTTAGAAGAGTAAATATAGTGAGATATATAAACTTTCCCTCTATGGAAAGAAAGGACAAAGATTTGCAAACTGAGATGGATTGTCCTTTTTGCTATTATCCCTCAAAGGTGAGAGACCCTGGGCTGTGGTTTAGGCCTTGAAGCATGGTCTTTCTTGGATTTCTTCATTCTCTTTTTTGGAACTACCAGGTGAGCAGCCCACTCTCAAACTGTTTAATCTGAAGGCAGGAAACCACCCTGCCACAGTCATGAATGATTATGAAGATATACCACATACATTATGGACTTGATATAAAGGACTATTGCAATGTAAAAAAATAATAATAATTCTTAGGAAAAGGGGCCATTGAGGGAAATTTATTTTTTCTCAGTATTTCAGCAATTTGTTTTCTACCTTATGGCATGGTACATACTAGTCAATCTTAATACTAAGTGTTGGAATGTACTGAACAAAGGATCAATAGGTGGATGAATGACCATCTCAGCTGAAAATGTGGACCTGAGCTTGTTCACACTGGGAATCCTTGCGATACTTTATATATGTGTCAGGAGTTCTGACAATATCTTCAAAGGCTTAAAAAACACACCTGGGGATGTACCTAATTCTGTAAGACTGACTGGCCACAGCATCAGCTGTCAGGAGTCTTCGTCTTAGGGCTATTTGTTCTCTAGCATACTTGGATGGATAGATGCCAGAGGTTCTGGTACATATGGGGCCAACTAGGTGGCCAGGGAACTCCACCCAATCCTAGCTGATTAGGCCAAGTAGGTGGTAGTTAACTGTGTTAAAGGTGGAGAGGATTCTGAGAAAGAGATTATAAACACCCCAGGCAAAGAGTTTTCATAAGTTCATCTGGCTACAAAGTGTGTATAAGCTCCATTTTAAAACAACTTAAATTTTAAGAGTGATTTATGTTTATTGTAAAAGATGCAAAAAGTATCAATGAATGAAAGTAAGTCCCTCACCTATGCAACGCCCTATTCTCACACCTTGAGTAAGCATAGCTAAGAGCTTCTTGTTTATCTTTTCAGGAATGTTTATTGCATGTAGCACTGGCATATTAAATGGGCTAGACTAAATGGGGGTGAAATCAGAAAAGTAGCTTTATTCTTTCTCTTAGACCTGATCCTGGTTCAGAAACCTGCAGGGAGAAAGAGCAGTGCAGGATGTGGTTATTCCTTCTCTTCCACCTTGCTTTTCCACGCCTCTGGATCCAGCCCTGAACCCTGCTGCCCCTGGCTCCTCCAGGATAGGGCTGTGGAGGGCTAATGGAAAGTCAAAGGACAAGGCCTTGATCAGTGGGTATTATGCTATCAGATATCTATGCCCTCTGGGTGGTTGATACCTAATGCTGGCTTTGTCTTACATAGGATGGTTCTGTGGGTTTTTCAGACTCTCTCTGCCTCGACAGAGACTCTGCTCTCTGTTCTCTTGAGCTGTTTGTTATCTGTGGTGGAAGATGCTCTATCAGCCCAGCTTCTCATGACTCTCACTCAAGTGCAGTCTTACGATTCCTTTCCTCTTTCAGAATATTTCTTCTGAGGTTATCTTGCTCCAGCAGGCAGGGCTCTGGGGTAAGATCTTTTCAAGAGGGCATTAGCTTAGCTATATTCCAGGGCGAGAGGCAGGCACCTTGCTCTGTGCCCTCAAGTTCTAGAGAACACAGATTAACTTTACCTAAGTGTTCCCTTACCACATTCTATTGCACAAGCAGCGTGGAGGGATCCTTCTTAATTTTTGTAGATTGGCAAGCAATGAGATGGGGGTGAGATGCTTTTTCTCCCTCTGACAGGCCCTGCCATTCTTTCTTTCCTTCTCTCTTGGTGCTCTGTTTAGCCTCTCTCATAAAAAAGAGAACCCATGGAACTATTATGATATTAAACCAACATCACTTATCCGAGCTCTCCTTTTCTTCCTCACTCTAATCATCCTCTAACATTCTCTTCCATAGAGACTAAAGGTGGATGATGAGCTGAAGGTCATAGTTTAGGGTGTTGTTTACCTTTTTGTAAGCCCCACATGGGTATTTGGAATTTTGGGGAACACGTCACTTACTATTATTAATGTTGAAACCTCAGTCCGATTCCTATACAATGCAGTTGTTTTAAGCAAAACACACATGCACACACATACAACACACATTTCTAAATATTATAGATCCTTTCTTAACCTCAAATGGGAGTATACTATGTTCACTGTTCTAGAACTTATTTACTTAAGCACATGTCTTAGACAACTTGTATTGTCAGTCCACATGGATCAAAGAGAGTATTACACTATATAGCTGTTTCCAGATTTCTGTTATGACAAATAATGCTAAAGTAAAGAGTCTTTGTACATTTTTGGGAGAACATCTGCAGAATAAATTCCTAGAAGGAGAATCACTTTGAATTCACAAGTAAAATTTTAATATATGTTGCCAACTTGCCAAGTTTTTAATCAGTTTTCATTCTAATCATTGAAATGTGGAATGCCCATTTTTTCACACCTCTACTAATCAGAGGATTAACAAGTGCTTAAATATGTATCAATCTGATAGGTTAAAAAATTGATATGTCTACTTTATTTTAGTATATATCTATTAAATTATGAGCATGGAGGAACATCTTTCCATACATATTGGTCTTTTGAATCTTTTTTTTTTTTAGTTGCTTGTTCTTTTCCTTTGCTCATTTTTATATTCATGATTTTCATATTGGTTTTTAAAAAGTACCTTGAATAGTAAGGACATTTGCCCTTTTCTGATATGTGAAATGAAACGTTGCCTCCAGTTCTTCTTTGATACATTGACTTTGTGAATATCTTTTATTTTTTCCTGTAAAGAAGTTTTACAATTTTGTGTAGCAAATTCATCAGTTTTTCCTTTGTGGCATCTGGATTTTATGACATCCTTAGAGAGGCTCCAAGGTTCTAAAAATATTCATCCATTTTCTTCTAGTGTTTTTATGGCACCTTTTTTACATTTAAATTATTGATCCTTGTGGAATATATTTTAGGGCAAAGTGTGAGCCTTTTTCATCTAACATTAAATGTGAACTCTTTCCTCCTAGGCTTCTCTAACTTCTCTTTCTCTTCTTCACATCACTAAACGAAAATCTAAGTTATACTTGGAGTGTCTCTTTAAACACATAGCTTCTCACATAATTAAATAAAGGCAAATAAAAAAGGCAAAACACTTTTTGTTTTAAATTATGCCCACTGCCCACTTTGCAGGATTCTTAGCCTGACTTTTCTGGGCATTGGTCTCTTGGACCAGTGCTTATTTTTATGGCAGTTACAATGTACTTTAAAAATCAGTGGTGAGAGAAGCAAGAATATTTGCTCCTCACCATTTTTACAGCCGATGCCAAGAGAGGGGAAGTAATAGACCTAAGGTCACAGAGCAATTTAGGGTTTTGAAATCCAAGGTTCTGTGCCATCTAGCCTGTTGCAGTAATCATCAGCCATCATGTACAAAGCACAGGTAGAAAGCATTCTTCTGATTGCATCACTCACGAAATTACATAATCCACAACAAAAACAGCTAGAGGGCAGTGGACAGAGTAAAGCTTAGCCATTGAAATGTGCAGATGTTTCAGTGAATTGGGAAAATGGCCTGCTCATAGAGATCATATATAATATTTGACAACGTGAGTCAGACTTGGGCATCATTCAAGATTAATCTTATCCGTTTAATGAAATAGCTGATTGTTTTGACTTGTTCTTCTCTGCCTGTTCCAAGTTGCCTGACAGTGTGTTATAGAGACAGTCTTGCTGGTCTGAAACTCTGTTCTCAAATGCTGAATTATGGAGTCCATTAAGAAGTTCAGAAGATCTGTTTGGAAAGGCAGGAATCCAGTAAAGCTTCTAATTTTTCCATGATGACTGATGGATTTGGAGCACTCTTAAGGGGAGGCTGTATAATGCTAAGTGTTTAGCGTGTGCCAGCTTTGTCACCTTACATGAACCCTGTAACTATCTTTTATTCCAACCTCATCTTCACAGGCTGCCTATGAGGGAAGAGAATTTCTGACTTTGGACATTGGGAGAGACTGAAAAGAGGGTGAGTACAGGAGGGGGAGGCACTGAAGAAAACCTGCTTGTGTCTTAATTACCTGGCAAACTCCCTGCTTTAGTTTCATAGGTCATTGGATTTCTTCCAGAAATGTTATTTTGCAAAGGGTGTGTGGAGTCGTGGAGTCCCTCTGGTGAATAGGATACTCCTTCCTAGCAACAGGATATGGGAGAGTTCAGCACCAGGAAGATCCCCTGTGTCAAAATGCAGGGGGTGGGGGGTGGGGGGGAGTCGGAAATGGTCTCTGCCTGACCAGCTGCTATTTTCTCTAAACTCAAGTGGCTCTGGGGATTGGCCTCAGCACCTCATAATACTGGGAGACTGTGTTTAATCCTAGGTGCCTGAAGTTCTTCAGTTAGTCTGTGGTTTATGTGGTCAGTGCTGACAGCACCAGCTAAGTTGAAGTTACAGGCAGTGATTGTGCTTGTCATAGAAATGGTTCATTCCTTGATGTGCTTTCAAGTGCTGTGTCCTATGAATCCTGTTGGCAAGAAAACCATCCTCCACCCTAGCACTTAGTTAATAAATATGACTTGAAAAGCAGCCAAAAATGCATACGTTTGCTGTGCTGTTAGATTTCTTTTTGAAAGGGAAAAGCTCTTCTGGTCGTGATGCACAAAAGATTCTATTAATTAGGAGATCTTATAATGTCTCCCTATAGAATAAAATAAAAATAATAGCCTATGTTGCTACTCCACTGGTTCCTTTGTTGGACAACCTTTATTGTTCTTGCTTCTAGCAAAGAAATTGCCACTCTGACCCTTCAGTTGTCTCTCTTATCCTCACACTGTGCACACACAACTATTCATTAATGTCAACAAGACTTATGAGTGCATATCCGGTGGGGTGGAGGCAAGGGGACCAGATCCCAAAGTCAACATCTTCGCAATACATTCCAAGATGAAAATGATCAAAGTCCCATTACTCTTCAGTGACTAACAGAAAACAAAGTAGAGCATTCAAGACGCAGGTTAAAGATCAAGCAGAAGATTTTAATTCATATAGCACCAGATTCTAAAACATTTCAAGCCAAACTTGTCCAGCTAGGTATAGTAGGATAGGGTCATTAGAGCTCACTTGGAAATAGAATTTCTAGAATGAAATTTAAGTTTCCAGAAAACTGAAGGTAAAAAGAGCAGCCCCCCACCCTCCCAGGCAGAAACCAGGTGCTAAAGATCCTGAAACAATCAAGGGAGAATAATCAGAGGAGATGTGTGTTGGATAAAAGAGCTGGGGAGGGGCCTTCATTCCCCTGAGGAGACAGAGGAATTTCTTAGCTCTCTTTCTTTCTAATGAGTCTGTAGTAAGACTTAGGAGGGCTACAAAGACACCTAGTCTCAACTCTAAATAAACAGTGCCCTCAGAACCCCATCTTATTTTGGGGGATGGCACACTCCTATTATCCTTTGTTTGTTGCACTGCATATTCTATGAGCCCCAAAGATTAACACCCCACTCTTTTCACTCTGAGCCATATGAGGCTGATGTATACAGACTGAACCAACTGGGCTTCCTTGCCTCTGGTTTCTGTTTGGGTTTAACTGGTGGGAGGGGCTGGCAAGAAGTCAGAAGGCAGCAGGAAAGCGAGATGGATCTCCTTATTTGCTGTGTTCTTCCTGCCAAGCCTTGGGTGTGTTCTTCTAGAAAAGTCTAAAGCACCTCTTGGGGCCCTTTTTTACAGTTCAGGTCTCACTGGGATCCAGTATCCACTCCCTTCCCTTGCTATTCGGGGCTAAGATTTCTGGTGCAGTTTCTCCCTTGCTAGTCCAGAGATGACTTACCATCCTTTGTCGCATTCCTTGACCATGGCTTTCATACTCTTTGAGTGGGCCATCTGTTTTCTGCTAGAACGATGACATGTACATCTTTCCACATCTGCAAAGCTTGGAACAGGTAGCAAGCAGCCGGTCTCTGACTTGAGTCATATTGGATAGTGTTATGGTTCATGGTAGTTGTTCTATCTTTGGAGATGTTGTTCCTAGGCCCCCATTTTGAATCATCATTTTGTGCTGTGCTCTGTCTCTGTCCTCTGGCCAAGTTTGCTATTAAGTGCAAGCTTGGCTTACCTGCTCTCTTTCTTGCTTTGGATAATTTAACAATGCTTCCTAGAAGGCAGATACTGTGCTGAACTCTTTACCTATATATTTTATTTATTCTTCACAATAAGTAGTTACTATCTTTATCCTCATTGCACAAATGAGAAAACTGAAGCTCAGAAAGAAGTTGCTGAAGGCCACACAGCTGAAGAGAGCAGGGATTCAAATTCTGTCCTGCTCGAAACCACTAAGCTATACAATTAGCCAATCCTCTAGCTTGGTTCTCAGAGCTCACTGTTCACACCATGTTTCCATATACACTGGTGCTTCGCTTGTGTTTCCTAAACCATGGGACATTCTAGCTATTCAAATTGCTCACTGAGCTTCCAGACCTGGTGCATCTTCTGCTCCTCCCAATCTGGAACTTGATCTCTGTCTTAGTCTGTGAGGGTTGCCATAACAAAATTCAAGAGACTGGGTAGCTTAAATAACAGAAATTATTTTTCACAGTTCTGGAGGCTGGAAATTCCAACATCAAGGTGCCGGTAAGATGGGTTTCATTCTGAGGCCTTTTCTCTTGGCTCGTAGGTGGCTTCCATTTTCTGCGTGCTCACATGACCTCTTCTTTATGTGCATGCAGACAGAGCGAGGTCTCTGTTGTGCTCTTCTTATGAGGACACCAATTCTGCAGGGTTAGGGCCTTACCTTATGACCTCACTTATCCTTTATTACCTCCCTTAAGGCTGTATCTACAAACATAGTCACCTTCGGGGTTTGGGCTTCAACATACAGATTTTGGAGGGGTCACAATTCAGATAAAAGTCTCTCTAGGAACCTGGACCTAGCATTGACTCTTGATCTATCATGTCAAAAACAAAAATCGACCCTCTATGGCAGGAAAAAAATTCCCTTTCCCTTATACCTACGAGGTGATTAATATTTCTCAATTTTTACAGTTGGGTGTAGAATTAACAAAAATATGTCAGGATTTGGAAATATCATTTAATCAAACTCAGTTTAAGTTATATACAGAACAGGACCTTGACAGAATATTTATGTGTAGAGCATCCTATCCTAACCTCAGGCAGAGCGATGTTACGTTATCCTAGTAAGATGTGGTTTATGTCACACTTAATCATTCTATATTGAATTTATACATTTCTGAAGGGACCAGGTTTACTTCTACAACATGAGAAGGGTGTGGAGATGAGAGCAGACAGTCATAGATAAAAATCGATTGTGGGTGCTTAATTAAGGGAAGAATAAAAAAAAAGAAAAGCTGCGATGGTAGACAGATGATGTAGATGAACCATTTTGTCCTTTGAGGTAATTCTTTTAGTGATACATCCTAGGATGAAAAAAGTGGTCACATAAACAGTTTACCTCCCTTTTCCTACATCACCTACCTTTCCATTCCCTTAAATCTGATCAGTTTTTTGTTTGTTTGTTTTCGTTCTGTTTTGGTTTTGGTTTTTGGTTTCCGCTCAATTCTGCCCCTAGAGAAGAAGATAGATTTGCTGTCTACAGTGGACCAGGTTGGAATTAGCTAGTTCCAGAAGTAAAGCTGGCATTCATTGGTGGAGAATCTTTAAACTTCAGGTTGCCTCAACCTCTAAATAACTGGCTAATCTGGTAGAAATATCATAGCTCTCCAGAAGAGCAATTTATCACTTTGTTTAGAAAAGAAAAACTCATATGTTTTTACACATAAAGAAAAAATTATAGAACATTATTTAGAATTATTTACCATTTATTTGCATTTTTAAGTCAGTATGTGTAGTTCCATGGTGGTATAGAGTACAGTATAGAAAGGAAATGTAATTAACACTAGTGGTGCTGGCTATTGGGGTAGGAGCACACCTCAGAGTAGACAATCCAAACCATTTGTGTTTCCCCATAGTATAAGGTATTTTTTGAACTGAGAGGGTAAATAGCAAGAAAGAAAGAGTTTGGAGGCCTCTGGACAGTTACAGGCCTGGGGCAACTGGCTGCCCTGATAGGTGAGGCAAAAATCCTTGCTGAGACACACTGATAAGATCTTTAACACACCAGCACTGGTGTGGAAAATCCTGGTCTGTTATGACTCTGATCTCTTCAGGAAGCAGAGTCCCCATCTTTCTCAGGTACCACTTTTGGTTTGTAGTTCTCTCAGTATCACATAGATCTCTGTAAGTCCAATCACTTATGCTAAGTCTAAGCTCACCGTGTCTTGTTCTATCTGCAGTGAACCTAAAAACAAGCTAGTCTGCATAATGATTCTTGTCAATGAAAACTTTTTCTTCCCTTAATTAAATATGCTGTTCCTCTTTGAGTTATAAAAATAGAAAGAAAAAAGAAAACAAAAAATGAATGTGGCATTAGACTGAATGTCTTCAGAAAGTTCCTTATATCCTCTGAATTCTGACTTTATCCTTTTGCTTATCCTCTTGAGTAAAGGGCTATATGGACAGAGAATCATAGCATGTCATTGTTTTCTTTCTTTCTTTTTCTTTTTTTCATGAACATAAGGGTGGGGTTTTGTGAATTAAAAAGCCAGATATAATGCCATGGGGGAAATTATGCAGTCAGTGTGGTTAAACTATAATACATAGTCCTATTTCTTAAGACAAAACACAAGTGTATCACAGGGAAGCTACCTACATGCGAAATCTTCTTTTTTTTACCCCTTTTCTTTTTTAATGAGAATGTGGGAGAAGAGTTTCAGCTCTTAGATGTTGGCCTTTATAACTTCCTTATTGAAATTGTGAAGTTTCAAAGTTAATGTCTGTCTCCCTCAGGGAATTTCCTTGACAAGCTAAACAGTTCTTGCCTTATTCTTCCAAGATGGGAAACTCTCAAGGAGGGAGATCTTTTGGCCACACCTCTTCCTGGATCATCTCACCACTCCACCCAAGCAATGTGGGACCTATAAGGCCTGTGGCAGGTGAGAATCCTGGGAAACACAAAGCCTAGTTGTACTTCTTCTAAACCTTTGCTTTGTCTGTTCAGAAACTGTCTTGATTGAGCTGGTGCCCCATCAATTCTTAGAGATGCTCTAAGAATCTTTGGGAGTTCATACACTTAGGAGTAGATCCTAAGGATATTTGGATTAGTCAGTGTGCTCTCCATAAACCAGAAGGGTCAAAACCTCACTCATTCATTCACCTGTACCAATAGGCACTTGTGATAGATGGTTAATTCTATGTGTCAATTTGACTGGACCACAGTATCCAGATAGTTGCTCAAACATTATTCTAGATGTTTCTGTGAAGGTGTGTTTTCAGATGAGATTAACATTTAAGTCTGTTGATAGTGAGTAAAGCAGATTACCCTCTATAATGTGGGTGGGCCTCATCCAATCAGCTGAAGGCTTTAATAGAAAAAAACCCAAAACCCTGACCTTCCCCAAAGAAGAGGGAATTCTGCCTGCAGATTGCCTTTGGACTTGAACAGCAACTCTTCACTGGGTCTCCAACACACACACACACACACACACACACACACACACACACACACACACACACAGAGGCACGCATGTGTGTACACACACACACACACACACACACACACACACACACACACACCCTGTTGGTTCTATCTTTCTGGAGAATCCTAACTAATACATCACTGAACATACCCTAAAGTTGGTTCTTAAAACTTGATTAGAAGTCTATTTGTGGAAGATAATTATTCATATTATACTTCAATAAATTTGCAATACTTCTCCTTTCAGGCTATGGTTCCATGTGAGGCTGATATGAAATACACAGTCATAAACTTTTGGTATAGGGGTTTATTTTCTATACCCTGGTTTTCTAAAACCATTATGTTATTCTCATGCTTAAAATTCTTTACTGCTTTCAAGAAAAAAGTCCAAATGATTAACGTGGCCTATGAATAGTATGATCATGTAATTATCCAAATGGAGACATTTTTGACAGTAAAAGTAAGTGCTATAAACAGGATTATCGTATCTTCAAGACCTCGTTCTGGCCCCTATCTTGCCTCCCCTAGCTCCATGTTTCCTACCAAGATGATTTAAAAAAAAACACTGAACTGTGGACTTCTCTTATTGCTTTATCTCAAAAAATACACCCCGATTCTTGACGCTACCAGAGGAATGAGAAAACTGTGTTTTAGATTCTGGAAATCATAGTACCCATTGCCTCCAAATAATCAAGCATCAGAGTGAAGCATATCACTTGAAGGTGAGACTAAGCATGTGAAGAAGCACGAAGGAGAGAATCAGACAAAATGTATAACACTTTCACATTTCACTAAAAATGGAGTTTAAAAATCATGTATCTAAAATTTTCATACAACTCTAATGTGTCTTGATATAATTCTAAAGCATCAAAGCAATTGATTTTTAATTGATTCCTAAATAGCAATGCTAAACCCTGCCCTGATTTTCAGGTAGATAATTCCATTTCATTTTAGAAACACAACAGCTTGAGAATTGTGCAACCCTCCTTGCCTATCATGTAATGAGACGGCTCAGACAGGGAAACTTGTAAAAATCTAATCAAAACGGCCTTATAATACTGTCTCCTGAATTTCAGACCCACAGGGCAGTTTCACAGCCAAGTCTGAAAGACTTGAAAAAACAGGATTAGATTGGAAGTGCTGACACAAGCCCAAGCAGAGAGAATGGCTTCACTATATTGCTGTAACAATCTGAGAAAATAAATAATTTTTTTTGTCTACATTAGTCTTTAAGCTGCTTCTACGTGACTTGAGAATATGCCACTGAAACCAACATAACTTGGCTACGTAAATTGTGTGTACATTCCTAGCGAACAGGGCCCTTGATCACATTCCTACCAATTATGCTGTTCTCAAAAAGATCCGAACTAAGTCCTAACGTGTTAAGAATGCCCGGAGCAGTTGGGGGGCGGGGGAGAAGCAGGGGGAAGGGGAGGAACGGTGGAGAATTTGCTTCTCTGTTATAAAAATAGAAGAGGGAGGGGCTTATGGCAAAAGCAAGTTAAGACTTTTTCAGGCAACTTCTACCAAGGTGAGGTAAACTGATATACAAGTTATTCAGTGAACTTAGGGCTAACTTGATGGCAAAGAACTTCAGGTACTTTAGGAAAACTTATTTTGGTAACGCCTATGCTGCCACGGGACTTGGTTTTTCTCTCATGGCCTTTATCTTACTCTGGACTGAATAACAGACTTTTATGTTTTTGCTTTAGTTTTCATATCTGCACTCCCAACCCCAGCCCTTTAGATTTGAGTTGCTGGAGGACAGGAAATATGTTTCTTTACTCTTTTAGTCCCATATGACAATAACAGTGAATACGGCAAATACAAAATATACAGTAACTGACTTTAGTACTATTTAGTCCCTGGCAATCTGTACAGTATGAGATATGGGCAGAGGAGATATATTCCAGCAGGTAAAATTATGACAACTCTTGAAATTTATAGAGCCACCTGGGCCTGAGATTCCTTGTGTGTTTTATCATTAATCTTTTGAACACTAGCACTCTTAGCCTAGACCAGATCATCTGTCAAACCAAATTGGCAGCATTGTTTTTCCTTTAAAGGAGTACTTAGAATCCAGTTAACAATGCTCTCATCATCACACAGGCTCTGCAACTGGCAAACTTAGATTTGAATCCCAATTTTGCCAGTTCTTGGTTGTGTGACCTTGGGCAAATATCTTAATCTAAGGGAAATGGTCTAGACAAATTCCAGAGGTGAGTGCCTGTGGCTAGCGGGTGTTTCGTGTGCACCTAGCATGCGTTTGTGTGGGCGAACTGGGTTCGTGTAAAGGTCCCAGGACAGGACCCTTTGGGAGCCTGGGCACAATAGGGAATTTTGAGAAGAGTGAGACTTGGAGTTTGGTCTATAATTTTGGCATTATCTGTTATCCTAATTTTATCTGGGGAAGTAGGACAGAGACTAGCAATCACCCACCATGTCTGGATCTGGAAATCGCTTCTCGTACCTTGAAGGCTGATGGCAGTCCTGAACACGCACCAAATATAAGCCTCAGACTTCACTACTGAGGTTGCTCCTGGGAATTCCAGTGTTATCCCCATAGCTTTGAACTGCAAAAGAACTGTGGAAACCCCCAGATGTTCCTTCCTCCACATTGACCCATTATAGGAAATTACCATGCTATATACTCTTTTAGACTTTTTAGGATTGGGGAAATGGAATTAACTGACATTTCTGAGAAGTCCATATGAATCATTCTAAAAACCCGAGGTTTCAGGTTAGACAGCGGCATCTCACATCCTAACCTCTACCCCATGCAGTTTAGCATTCTGTTTATGTTTATATATACTGATAAACTGTCACCAGTGGCATGAAGGTGTGGTAGCTGCTCCTGGGAAGATATTGTTCTCTTTTTATAGATTGTTAAAAAGGAGACCTTGGAGTGAAGCTTCTTGCCCAAGGCCATGTAATGGGTATGTATCGGAGGAAGAAATCTCAAGATTTTAGGTCCAATTGGTTTGATGTCCCTGAAGAGTCTTTTTAGGATTGGAAAGTAAGGAAACTGCAACATGGGGGAGCCTTTCCTTTTTGACTCTTTCTGAAGTGGGTCGCATCATCTGACTCTCTGAAAGTAAGTTTACTTTTAAAAAAATTAATGGGGATTTTTATTACAAAGGATGCAGCATTTTAACACTGCATGATTCAGTGAGTCATTTCAGAGGTTACTTACATAACCGGGATTTCCCTTAGGCCTTACAGTCATGGGGTAGAGCTGGGATGTCCTACTGTAGCAAATTGATGTTTCTGCTTCCCTCGTCCCGGCCCTGTGGGAACTTCCGACTCAGTCCAATCCTTACCTCTGCTCGGACAGAGGAGGGGAATCCCTGAGGGGTGAGTGTCTTAGGAGCTGCAGTCTTTCCCACACTCTTCATCTTTGTGTCTGGCAATACCAGTGTTCCCTGACCCAGCCACAGACCACAGAAGCACGTGCTAGTCTTCTCTGCCCTTGTTCAGATGCCTTAACTTTCTACATGCCAATGCAGAATGCCTTTCTCTTCTTCATTTCCAATGAATGCAGCCATTTTCTCTACTATAGAAGGCAAGGAAGATGACGGACTCTATGGGCAAGGATCTTTGTCAGGAATTCTTCTCTTGCATCTTGTATCAGCCAGTCCATCTAGCTCCCCTCTTGAAGGATGGAGTTCCTAAGAACCATGCTGGTCTGCCCTCCTTTCTCCCTTTAGGACAGTCTCAGGGTCTCTTCCATCAGCTATTTCTTTCTACCTCCACCAGTAGATGCCTTCCAAAAAAGAGCCAGTAAATTTTTGGAGGGTAGGGATAGGGGCAGGTAGCTTTTGTTATATTTGCTTGAATGGGGAGGAATCCAGGATATCAGTATATAAAACAGTTTTGTTTTTAATTAATAGGCTTTAATTTTTAGAATGGTTTTAAGTTTACAGAGAGAACTGAGCAGACAGTACAGAGACTTCCCATACACTCCCTCTCTCCCCTCTATGAGGTTTTAAGTGCTCAGTCTTGGAAGTGATGAACTGCTGAAGAACAAATGCAATTTTGCAAGCAAGTACAACATTCCTAACGTGCTGAACCACTGAGAGACATTCAGGGAAATGAATAAAATCAGCATTCTAAGTAGATCACTTATCATCTTGGTTATTTATAAAGGCAAATTACTAAATGTGCTAATTGCAGAGCATTTTCAATTATTCATATACAAAACACAAATAGTGAAGAATGTTTATTTTATAGTTTGACCTTTTTTTTTAGTTTAAAAGAGATCTAATATAATTGAGTAGTATTCTAACCATAACTAGAATTTTCTAGCTTATCTCTTTTTTTTTAGTTGTTTCTGTTCTGGGTTTCCATTCTAATCTAACCCATTTGTTCAGAACCACAAATTGTCTTTTAAAAGCTACCTGAGGTTGAAGTATGGGAGCAGAGCTCTATTAACTGTATGTGGTTTTATCTTTCTGCAGCTAAATCCCTAAAGCCTTAACGGGGCCAGGGAGTTCGAAGTCTTCTCTAGTGATGTAGTAATGGTTGAAAAAGCTTGTTGAAAAGGTTGTAAATATTTGTTGATTGATTATCAACAGAGAAAAAAGCCTTTTACTCCTCCATAGTGGCTGAGAGGAGAGCGAGGGAGGAAGTTTTTACACACCCATTTGAATTCAGCTTTTTTATTTCTCGTGATTTGAGGTTATAGGTACATTTCAAGAATAGACCTTTCTCTTTCAAAAAAGAAAAATTAGAATAAAACAAGTTTTCTTAAGTTGTGCTCTATAACACAGGGAAATGTACAAATAGTCAGTTACCAAGTTAGACAAGGCTAAGTACAGCTCTTCATGAATAAGAACAAAATTTTAGTTTCAATCCGCTGAAGGGAGATGGAGTAGGTGGAGTAGGCAGCTGCTGATGTTGTGAGATGTGAATATTACCGAAAGACTTGCCTGCACAAAAATATCTTTCCCCTGGATCTATCCTAGATAGAAAGGCAGCCAGTTATTGGAACTGCTCATCTGGCTGGATAAAGATATTGTCTTCTTTATGTGCCATTAAAATATTCATCTATTCCTTGGGAAAGGTAAACGTCAACACATTAGGAAAGATTAAAGTGTACATGTGTGAAATTTTTATTTTGAGATAATTGTAGATTTCACATGCAGTTGGAAGAAATAATACGGAGATCCCATACACCCTTCCCAGTTTGCCCACCTTGCATAATTATAGTTCAATAGCATAACCAGGAAATTGATGTTTATATAATCCACAGACCTTATTCAGATTTCTCATTTCACATATACTTATTTGTGTATGTATGTTTAGTTTTGCGCAATTTTATCACATGTATAGATTGGTGTAGCCACCACTATAGTCAAGATACAGAAGATACAAGATTTATCACAAAGTCCATTGGGAGTCCCAGAGCAAGTTTCCCGTTAGAGGAGCCCTATGTTGGGCAGGAATAGCCCAGCTGTAGTTCTCCTTCCATGTCATTGGTTGGGAGCAGCATGTGGGGAGTGTGGTCTCAGTGTAAATGCTGCACAGATACAAAGACATGGTAACTGGAGGCTATAGGCCAACTACATTCCTTGCAGCAGGTTCTTTCTTGACAGATCTAACAGGCACACTGCTATGACTGCCATGACTCCCTTTCTTTATCTTTCATGGCATTGACATATGTGAAGAATAATCTTCCCTCCCCTTTGTTTTTAATAGAGCATTATTCATTTTGGGTTTCTCTGATGTTTGACCCAGAGTTTTTTCAAACATTTTTTTTTCACAGACTCTTTTACCGATTATCACCTATTAGCATCCCTTTGAACTGATACTCTACAGAACAAACTTTGGGAAACTGCACATTGATGTTGCTGTGGGAAATGGTCTTGCTCTCTCTTTTGATCTTCCTCTTCCTTCAAAATTCACACGCTTCAGTGTTTTAGGTTGTCATTCTCCCTTCCCATAACAAGCTGTGAATCTCTCTGCCATCATACCTGTCAGACAGGATGTCAGCTAGTGACTCGTGGAACTCCTTTAAGCTCAAGAAGAAGATGATCAGCAAATGGATGTATAAAGTACTGTACTCTTTGGAAAGGGCGATGTTTCTAATAATTCCAATACTATTATCCAAATTTTATTTGTATAGAACCAAAATATTAAGGTCAAATAATTTGAACAATTCACAAGAAACAAGATGGGGAGAATATAGCACAAGAGGAGAGAATATAGTATATCCTCTTACGCTCTGGTAACAAAGTCATATTAATGGGAATTCTTAAGGAGTTTTCGTAGTAGGTTACTTAACGGCTATAAATACTGTCTTATGAAGATGCCACTTGGAGGCAGAAGCTCTGGGACTGTTATTGCTGATGAGACTTTGAGCCCTGAGAGTTTATGTGCTGGATTCAGAGTTAGAATTTGAATGCTCTGGGCAGGCTAAAAGTTTGGCATCCCTACAAACTGACTTTCTTTAAATATTTAAATATTTATGTAGAGGAGAAACTGAGGACTGTAGAGGAAAATTGTAGAAGAAAGACCACTGGAAGTAAAGCTCTGCCTGTTCTTAGGTCCAAGCATTTTAGTGCTGTCCCCAAATTCATGTATACCATTTAGCAAATCAGAAACCCTGAAGTCAACTTGGCCCAGCTCTTTAGAAAATGGGGACTTAAGCACTCTCTATCTCAATACTTGCCTTATCCAAGTATTTCTTTAACCACATAATTCACTTTTCCTCAGAAAATTTTTGGTAAAGATAATGTTCTCCAACTCATTACATTAGCAGCAAAGGTTGATTGCTCTTTAGAATGTTGACTCCCCCTAAAGTAGTTTAGTTGGCAGTCTCTTAATCTATTTTGATTGAATTCGGGGAATGGAGAGACATTATGTTGGCACCAAAATTTCTACTCCTTATTTATCTTTTGTTGTTAGTACAGCTATTGACCTCCATTTTCATTTTAAAATAATTAACTACAGTGATGCATATATTGAGCTGTAAGATTTGTGCACTTGTAATATTTCGACAATATAATCACCTACTGCCTCTTAAAACTTAGACCATCCATGGGCGGAATGGATGGCTGATTACGGGATAAAATTTGAGGGGCAATGAAAAACTCTATCTGGTTAAAATGCATTTTCTACTGACTTACTACTAATTTATAATTTAACTAAAAAAGAAATACAAGTCATATTTATTTTGGGGTAAAAATAGAAAATTCAAATAAGCAAAAACAATAAAAATTAAAATAATCCCAAAGCACCTGCCAGAGGTTTAATAATACAACATTTTGGTGTATATCCTTCCAGAGTTTTCCTGGAAGGATATGGATATGAAAAATATATACATGTGAAAAATACATTTACAAAGACCAGATAGTTTTCTCTATTGTGCTATGTAGCCTACTTTTTATATTTCATAATGTGTTATCAAAGAATTTCCACACCAATAAATATATTTAATTTATCATTTTAAATGTTTGCATATTATCCCATTATGTGGATTCTTAGCCATTATTTAACTAATGTGATATTCTCTACCATACTTAACCATTCCTCAATTTTCGGATATTCTGATTATTTCCATTTTTTCATTATGATAAGTAATGTGGTGGCAAACATCTACATTGCATACATATTTGAGATTAATTATTTACCTAGTGTATATTCCCAGATGTTTAATTGGTGTGTCAAAAGGTTTTCACATTTTTAAGGGTTTTGCTAAGTTTTGCTGATTCTTGCTACTGATTTTTGAAGGTCTGAGGATCTAGGTCCCCAGAAGATCCTAATAACAAATAGTTTACCTGGAAGAAATAATTAATTATCCAATTAACCAAGACCAGTGGAGCAGATTGGATTCTGGATTCTGAGAAGCTGGGTGAACAGTCAAGAAAAATCACGTATATTTTATGTAAAGAGGACTCAAGAAATTTTCTTAGCATACTAAAAGGTCTGAGTGATTAGCTATCTTGGTAGCCTGTGCTATTAAGAGTGTACAGCACAGGAAAGAGTACTAATAGAGGGTGTGTGTGTGTGTGTGTGTGTGTGTGTGTGTGTGTGTGTATTTGTAAATGCGTGGGGAGCAAGGGTAAAATGCAGACTTTATTATCTCACAGTTTTGCCTATTTCATGACTTGGAAGAGAACAAGTATTCTTTACTAAACCCACCATGTAGAACTTCTACTATGGAGCTTTCCTGGAGAATCTTGCTTCATTGTTACCATAATACATGTATGCAGATTATTTTTTCATACTCTGGGGTCTGTAATACCTTTATTTGCCACCTTATCCACTTTTCTTTGTTTTTTAGGGGTTAGGTGTCGGGAAGTAGTGATAAGAGGGAGTCCTGAACCTTTCACATAAAAGTAAAGAACGTATAAACTTGAAAAACAGTCTTCGACTCTCTCTTAGCCGTGAATCATCAGTAAGCTATCGAGCATTACAGCATCCTGAATAAGTTGTTATTAGAGCTATGGAAGGACTTCTCAGTCAGGGAAATCAACCAGGGAGCCACCTTTGTGGTATTAACAAAGATAAGCCACCTTTGGGGGAGCAAAAGAAGCTCCAACCAAATGCCAAATATGGGACTGCTTATTTATTACCTAAATAGTAACCAATGGTTCTGTTGCTCTGAATATCCAGTTGACTATTCACTGGAGAGGAGTGGGTGCTTGGACCATTGCTTACTACACCCATGTCTTTTCCATGCCTCTCTTTTTCAGTTTGTAAAACAAATGACCTCTAGGTTTCATGTCACCTATTTAGAGACTTAAGAGTAAGACAGGTCCATGAGTTTAAAACACAGACAAACTTGGTGTTATTTCATCAGAACAATAAAGGCTTGTGTCAGATTATATTTTCCAAAAATGGCCACAGCAGTGTTTCCACTGCTACATGCTCCTTCAGAACCATATTTTGTCTTTGAACAGCCCAGTGATCTAGTAGAAGAATCCAAATGTAAAAGTGCAAAAACATGGTAAGTGTCAAATGAGATAATAAACACGTGTTGTACAGGAACTGGGTGGAGGAACAGACCACAGTAGGTAGAACAGAGACTTGGCTTCATTATGTAGCACACGGCAAATACTAAGGGACTGTTCATCAGACCACAGAGAAGGACAAGATTGGGATTGAAGGAAGAGTGTCAGGTACTTGGAGAGGAAACACAAAGATATTTTAAGCAGATTGGAAAATAAAGCATTGAGACGGCAATATTGGGATGTGGATAATAACAATAACAGTATTAAACCCTTATGTGTATAACAGTGTATACTTAACAAAGCACTTCCACAGACACAATCACATTTAATTTTCACAGTGACAGATTGAAGTAGGTTATTTTGCTTCTATTTTATGGATAAGGAAATTTAGGCCTAGTGGTCTAAAAACCACTTTGATTTTATTAGAATTTTCTAGTAGGGAGTGTGATGAATGAAAAGGAAAATAAAGAGAACTAACATTTAATGAACACCTACCAAATGCCAGGCATTTTCCTTGCTTATTTTCATAATTTATTTAACGATCTGGAATCTAATTTTATAAAAACCTTGGAAGTAATTATTATTATCCTGGTTATATAGATGAGGAAATCGAAGCTCAGAGACATCCAGTAACTTTCTTGAGGTCATACAAGTTAGGGCCTAGGGATAGACATTTTCAAATGTGATGGCAAGTTCAGCAAGTCTCCTACATTCCTGTGGGATCCTCTCTCTGCTCTCCTTTATGTAGTTCAAACAAACCTCCCTTTCACACTTTCACAGAAACATCTAGATGTTGCCTATCTAAAGCACTCAAGGCATTAATATGGGAATGACCAATGGGCTTAATACTTTCCAGAAAAAAGATCTAGTCATTAACCTCAAAGAATTTCCAGTTGGTAGAATGTGAAAGAGAAATCTGTCTTTCTGTTTCTCTCTAATAAACCGGAGCACTGATGATATACCCAGTAGTTTAGCAGAAGAGTAGGAACATGGCCTTGAACTAGCTACTTAAATCTACTGGGTTTGAGTTTCCTCATCTGTAAAGTGAAAGGGTTGCTGCATGATCTTCAGAGTCCCTTCCAGATGGAATGTTTTATGATTCTATAAACCTAGAACTTAGATGTAAAATGGAGAATTCACTTTTTTAAAAAATGTTATGTCGTTCAGCCTTTTGCCTCTTTTCACCTTTGCAAAGTGAGTCTGTTCTCACTAAGAGCAGAATCATTACTGAGAAGAGTAGGTCTTGGTGTAGCGATGTTCCCAAGTGCCAATATGTACCAGATCCTCTAGGAGTGGTGCTTTCTGGTTTACCACCACTATTTGGTAGATCACTCTAAGCCTTTAGTTTCAAAGGTATTTATGTAAAACTGCTCTACGTACAGGGGCGATTTTCCATATGTTGCTATTCTAGGTTTTCCTTTGCTGTGTACATGCCCATTTTTCAGCTGATGCTTTTGAGATGTTTCTAAGAGATGAGATTGTTCTGAGAATAAATTTCAACAATTTGCTCTCAATAAATAGCATAAGGTTCTAATTGTATAAAACTGACCACTAAAAAAGTCTGTTGCAATTTGGACTTGATAAAGCAACAGAAATTATGATGTTAATTGCTCTCTACCACTTTCTGTGTTAATTGCCACTTCCCAGAGGATCATAGAATATGGGGATGTTAGGTAGGTTGCCCTCCTTGTCTATATTAAAGCCAAATAAATATGCAAGATCTGGTAGACAAATAAATTTATGACCTTAATTTTATTGCTTGAATTGAGTTTATGTGTTCCAAAACTGTTCTTTAATTGCTATGTCTACTTTTGAAAACCTGGGCAGTTATAAGTTGTTACATAAGATCTAAGGTATACCTCTTATCTCCAGAAGTTGACTTATTTATATTATTTTGCATTTATATTTAGGAAATGTCAAACAATTCAACAACAATACATTTCTTGGTAATTTTCAATTGCCTGTGAAACAACATATTAGTACAGAGCTTCACATATGCCACAATCAAGTAAATGATTGATAGATGCTTTATAAAGCTTATGAAGCTTAATTTCAATTTTGCCTTCTACTTAATGGCTCAATACTTAAGGAAGAGGGAAGAATGCTGTTTCTTTTATGGCTCATTTCACATAGATAGCCCCTGAATGATGGTCTTTTGCCCCAAAGGCAAGAAAATTTAGTTTTGAGTATAATCATTTCAGAATAATCCTCTGAATAACATGAGTTTTAATTGTTGCACCCAAAGGATAAAGGATCGACCCAAACTTACCTATCCCACTTCGTTTCCAAATACTCAAAAGTTCGATTTCTGGTTCTCCCAGCCCACCATGGTTTTCCCAAACCTGTTTTCCTACAATAACCAATGCTAGTTGTAAAAACATTTAAAGCTGTTGACATCACGATTAATAAGATTGTCATAATTCGATGATGTCCAAATCTGTCCCAAACCACATTTTTTTTTGTAATGGTATTGAGCATCTGACCTTTATTAGTACTTACTTAAATAATTTTTAAGAATACAAAAATTATGGACAAGGTTCCATAGTGTAGCGGTTACCATGTCTGCTTTACATGCAGAAGATCCTAGGTTTGTGTCCCAGTGGAGCCAAGATCCATGGTCTACGGCCATGCCGCCCCTGAACAAGCCCAATGTCTGATCTCGTGAAGCTAAGCAGGGTTGGGTCTGGTTAATACTTGGATGGGAGATCAACTAGGAAGACCAAGTGCTGTAGGCATAAAAAAAAAAAAAAGAATACAAAAAATACATGCTAAAATGACTGAAGTTGGCAACTAGGTTCATCTTAAACAGGCTTACCACAAACAACAAGGCTAGTACAATATGTTTTAATACTTTTTGGAGAATAAAACAATCTCATAGGCCATCGACCAGAAATGGTGACATTTCATAAGTTCCCTGACTTTGGGATTGGTGGAGTTCTTCCAAGATAGAGCGTCCTCTCAAACTTGCTTCTTTTAATAAGCATCATCACTGTTTTCCCTACTGTGCTTGTTTGCAGCAGTTTAAATAAAAATGCTACACATTTCTAGGTAAGGAGCTGTATGTAGATCTGTATAGAAGCACAGGAAGTAGCATTTAGGCCACACAAATGTTTCCAAGTTCTTGCCATTGAATAGGTCTATTGTTCTTTATCCAGACAGCATATTATAATCATCTATGGGGCTTAGAACATGTTATAGAGTTCCAGGCTTTGCCCTGGATATTCTCACTTAGTAGTTCTGAGGAGGGAACCAAGCTTCTATACTTTAAAAAAGTGTCACAGATGGTTCTGCTGTGCAATGATCATGAGGCCTTAGGTGTAGTAAAATAATATTAGGAATCTTAGTTTCTTGTCTATTTTAAACTTTGTAAAAGGCTGTACCTACATGTTAAACTTTGGAATAAGGTAGACTTGGGTCACAGTCTAGGCTCTACCATTTATTGTATGAACTTGAGCAAGTCACTTACCTTCTCTGAATTTCATGATTTTCATCTGAAAAAACCGAGGATAATAGTTTCCTATTGAAATGCTGTGAAAATTAAATGAGATAATGTATGTGCATTGCTTCCCATAGTACCTGGTGCTTAGTGAATACATAATAGAGTAGAGCTGTGATTTGATTTCTCTTTAGGTAGGTAATCTGAAGAAACTAGTACCTGAGTGATTAAAATATACTGTTAATATATGAAAGGCTATTTTATCTATCTGTGACAGGAGGACTGGAGGACCTTGAGTGACTGAAAAATATAAAACCTGATAGTTGATAATCAAAGCATGTGGAGGTCAAAGGTTAGTTACTTTTCTGATGGAGGAAACTAGAAAAACAGAATCAGTCTTCTTCACTACCAGGGGAGATGCCTAAGAAGAATGGTTCTTTCTATGAAAAACAAGATATAACAATGGCTGCTGGTTATCGGCCAACTTCAACTGGAGAGAGAGCTGATCTCTTCCTACTCCCAGCTTCCACCCTAGGGGTAATAAGGCAGATCTCTTCCCTATTCTCTTTTATACCATGGTTATTCCTACTTCATTGCCTCATCGTATTCCTTTTCCTTCTTCTAAGAACACTTAAGCCCGCATCCTCTGTCTCTTTCCATCTGTCCAGGCTTCAGTGAAGTTTTTTTCCATCTCTTAAACTTCTGTTATCTCAGTTCATAATTTAAACTGTATCCATTTTATTATTTCGCTGATGTTAGTTCTGTCTTTCCAAATGAATTCAAATTTTCTCAGGGGAAAAAAATATATATATATATATATATATGTTTTCTTACATTGCTCTTTTTTTTTAATTTATTGGAGTAACATTGGTTAATACAATTATATCATTTTCAAGTGTACATTATAGTTTGACATCTATATATTCTATTGTGTGATTACCACCCAAAGTCCAGTTTCCTTCAGCTACCATATATTTGATCCCCTTTACCCACTTCACCTGCCTACCCCCCTATATTTGACCCCCTTTACCCTGTCTACCTTCCCCCTCCTTCAACCCCCTCCCCTCTGGTAACCACTAATCCATTGTCCATGTCCCTGAGTCTCTGTTTGTTTGTCCTGTTCCTTTGTTGCTTTTAGGTTTATATCCCACATATAAGTGATATCATGTGATTTTCAACTTTTTCACTTATTTCACTTAGCAAGATTATCTCGAGGTCCATCTATGTTGTCACAAGTGTCAGTATTTCATCTCTTCTTATGGTTGAGTAATATTCCATTGTATTTATGTGCCACAGCTTCTTTAGCCAGTCATCTATCATAGGACACTTCGGTTGCTTCCATGTCCGGGCTACTGTGAATAATGCTGCTATGAACATCGGTGTGCAGATATCTTTACGGATATGGGTTTTCAAGTCTTTGGGGTAAATACCCAGTATTTCATATGGTAGATCAATTCTTGGTTTTTTGAGGAACCTCCATACTGTTTTCCATAGTGGCTGTACCAATTTGCAGTCTCACCAGCAGTGTATGAGGGTTCCTTTTTCTCTGCATCCTCTCCAACATTTGTTATTACTTGTCCTGCTGATTATAGCCATTCTAACAGATGTGAGATGATATCTCATTGTGGTTTTGATTTGCATTTCCCTAATAGTTAGTGATGTTGAGCATCTTTTCATATATTTTTGCCCATTTGTATGTCCTCTAGGGAGAAGTTTTTGATTGGATCATGTTTTTTTGTTGTTATTGAGTCGTATGAATTCTTTGTATATTTTGGATATTAGGCCCTTATTGGAGGCATTGCTTGCAAATATATTTTCCCATTCAGATGGTTGTGTTTTTATCTTGTTGATGGTTTCTTTTGCTGAGCAGAAGCTTTATAGTTTGATGCAGTCCCATTCATTTATTTTTGCTTTTACATCCCTTGCCTTTGATGTCAAATTCATAAAATCCTCTTGAAGTCCAAGGTCCTTGAGTTTATTTCCTATGTTTTCTTCTATGCACTTTATTATTTCAGGTCTTATATTCAGGCCCTTAATCCATTCTGAGTTAATTTTGGTGTGTGGTGATAGACAACAGTCTAATTTCATTCTTTTGCAGGTGGCTTTCCAGTTTTCCTAGCACCATTTATTGAAGAGGCTTTTCTTTCTCCACTGTATGTTTTTGGCTTTTTTGTTGAAAATTATTTGCCCATATAAATATGAGTTTACTTCTGGACTCTCGATTCTGTTCCACTGGTCCGTGTGTCTGTTTTGCTGCCAATACCATGCTGTTTTGATTACTGTCGCTTTCTGGTATAATTTGAAGTTGGACAGAGTGATGCCTCCAGCCTCGTTCTTTGGGAAAAGATATTCTTAACCTGTATTTACATCTTTTTTTCTTAGCCCAACATGCAAAGCCCTAGGCATAAAGAATTGCCTCATAAAAATAGATCAAGTGCCAAAGAAGGTCATCTATATGTGAAATAGAGAGCTAATGAGGCCATCTTTATTGGTTGGTGTGCTAGCAACTTAAGGTTCAATTTTACCAGCTGTTCTTTGCTTTCCAAGAAAGATAATGCAAAACACAGATTATTTTAATTGTTCATTGACTTTCCTTATTGCTCGATTCAGACTTAAGTTTCTTCCCTCCTTTAAATAGTGATTCTCAAAATTGTTTACAAGTTAGAATCATCTAGAGAATTTTAGAAAATCTTCTTGTCCAGACTATACCCCAGAACAATTAAGTCGGAATTTCTAGGAGTGAGACGAAGCCATAAGTATTTTTTAATCACCCCCAGAAGATTCTAATGTAGAGCCAAGATTGAGAACCATTGTTTTATATCAAACTATGTAAAATCTGATTACTAGAACCGTAGATTGGAAACAGATAGCAAATACTAAATAAACATCCAGAAATGGAATTTCTTAATGGATCCCACCAGTCCTATGGACTTCCTTCTGATTCCATCTGTTCTTTAATTAAGCTGCTTTAAGGCACACTGCTTAATGGACCTGAAACTACAGTTTGAGAAAAAGAGTATGCAAGAACTGAAACTCCCTGTGGCCATAGGGTTCATGCACCCGCTGTTAATAGCTCTTGAATTGCCCATACTGCTAATTGGTATCCATTATTTAAATCTCAAATTGAATGTCATTTCTGATAGAGGTCTTCTCTGACCATACTCCATCAATATTTGAAGCACTAGTCATGCTTTCTCAAACACCCTATTTTTCTTTCCAGCACCCATGATATATAGAAATTTGAGTCATCATTTGCCTAATGTACTGCCTCCTCCTCCTCCAACCATGGAATTTTAAGCTTAGTGATGGAAGAGACCATATCTGTTTTATTCATTGTGGTAAAGTTGGCACCATCATAGTGCATGGAGTAGAAGCTTAATAAATACTTGCTGAAGGAATGAAAATCAGAGTAATACTAATTTTGATGGGTATTTATTGGGGTGGGAGAATGGCAGACTCCTGTGCCTCTCTTTGGAACATTCTGTCAACAATGAGATAATGCAGAGTGGTGGGCACCTTCAGTTATCCAGTTTGACCAGTGGTTCTCAAATATGATCTGCTCATGAGAACCATATGGAAGTTTTATTGAAAATACAAATATCTATGCTTTATCTTCAAGAGATTTGGCTTCAATAGTGTAAGGTCAGAATCGGCAGTAAGTTTGCCTGCTGATGCCATGGACCACCACCCAATGTTTAAAAACTACTGCCTGAAATGACATTCAGAATTACTGTTAAATTTGGAGGCTATATTCTCCAGAACTCAGTTGTTCTTTTTGTTTTGTGATGGAATTGTGAAGATGAGGTTAAAGATTTTCTCTGGAGTAGAGACACACTGCTTTACACAACAGCCCTGGAGAGATAATGCCCCAAATACCATCCGCCCCCAAATACCATTTAGTAATCTGGCTGGCTAAGCCTTATGGTTTCTTAAAAATCAATATACTGAAGTCTGATGATAATATTAGAAATGTATCAAGGTAGCTTTTTCCCCAAATGCTTGGGAAGCTTAACCATGTTGGCCATGGTCAGTGGCCATGCTGACTAATCTATGTTGGTCATTGTTGGCCAGAGAATACCTATATGTTTTCAGAGACAACATGGGAAATATTATATTAGGTAACTATTTATGGCGTTTGCATTTATGCTAAGATACACAGATTGTAAAACTTCAGTTATTCAGAGGTCCCTCATCTAGCAAACTCAATTAGCCAGAGAGAGCGAAGAAGGAAATAATAAGCAAAAAGAGAACTCCATATACCAAAAATGGATAATATAAAACCATATAATTAAGAGTAAATATTATTATCCATAAGAGAATCTATTTATTTAGAATATGTTTACCGTAACTTTAAACGTAATTTAACTGCTTTGGGGACTCATGATTCATATGCAATAAACACAAAAACAGCAAAATCATAGCTGCATAACACTTTTTGGGCTGAAATGGCCCTCCATTTTAGTATCTCCATTATTATAGTTGATTGATACCATTTACATATGCTTTGTAATTTCACATTTACCATAATCAATGTGAAATTCAAGGACATTATTTCCATTTTACAGATAAGGAAACTGTGTGTCAGGAAGCTTGAAGAACTTGATGAAGTCATCGTGATTTCTAATCTAATACTCTTCCTATCGCACTGTTGCCTTGTAAAATATAAAACAATCTTTAATAATCATAAAGATAATCTGCAATCATCAAAGTTCAAAGTTTAGTGTGCTTAATTCAAAACTGTAGAACAATCCATAGCATTTTACATAAATGTTCATTAACAGTTGTTAAATTAAAATAACAATATTTGTGTACCTGAAGGAATCATTTTTGTTAAATAAAAAAATCACTTATGTGAAAAGTTTATTTAATGGGAATTCAGATGAAAAAGAAATACACTCAGACACACGCATATACAAATATTTTTTAAACTGAACTTTTCATCTACTATGAATTACCATTATGTAATATGCACACATATTTCTTATGTGGTATGGGCTATTTATTATTTACATGATTCACAAACTATTCTTCCGTGCTCAAAATGGCCCAGGAAAGGAAAGGAAGAAGACAACAGCAGTCAATTAAAACTAGAGAGGGATTTTTAGCAGACAGATAGCATATACTCATACTGGAAGAGAGCTTGGACTCTGAGACTAAATTCTCCACAAAAAGTGGGGTAGGGACCTTGGCTTATGCTAAAGTTTAAAGTTCTGCTTTGCAATTTATCTGGTGGTACTATTACAAAAGATTATGTACTTTATACCTTTTCAAATTCTAACCTCGTACTTTATCCACTTAATTCTCCAATCTTAGGATTAGATATTTGGCTGATATAAAAAGGCAGAGAAAGTAATTCCATGCACTCCTCACCTTCTGCCAGCAACCCCAACAATGTGTGGATAGAATAAAGAAGATTTTCTTTTTCAAATATATACAGGGCTATTGTAACCCCTTCAAGGATGGAAGGCACTATTATTTTGCAACTATTTTATTCATTACCTTATCCATTGATGACATTAAATTATATATATCTCCATCCCTCCGGCTGTTGGTCTTGACCTTCTAGAATTTGATATTATTTTTTTCTCAGGCTATTCTCAAGTAGAGAAGCATTTATGAACATTACACCTCTATGTCTTTGTTGATATTAAAGCAGTAATTTCTCCAGATATTAATCTATTGTTTAATTCTTTATTATATTGCTCTTAAACTACTGTGGAGTTATTTTTCTTTCTCTATTCTAAAACTCAGAAAATTGATTTTGATCCACTATATCAAATTCTTCCTCATCCTCTTATACATTAATTTTTTACTTGGTTATGTGCTGATTTTAAAATATGTCCACAAATTCTTTGACACAATTCCTTGCAAAGGTGGGCAGTCTAACTCTCTGCCGCTCAAATGTAGGCCAGATGTAAGGACTTCCTTTTAATAAATAGAATGTGGCAGAAGTCATGATTTGTGACTTCTGTGGCTAGATCATAAAAAATAATATTTCCATTTGATCCTTTCTTGGATTGCCCACTCTGGGGAAGGCTAATAGTCATGTTGTGAAAATATCCAAATAGCCTTGAAAATCACTCCCATGGGGAGGAAATGAGATCTGTCAACAGCCAGCACAAACTTGCCAGCCTTGTGAAAGATCCACCATTAAAGTCCATCTTCGAGCCCTAGCCAAGCCTTCAGACAGCTGCAGCCCTGGCTGATATCTTGGCTGTAACCCCATGAGGGACCCCTAACCAGACCACTTAGCTAAGCCAGTCCCGAATTCCTATTCCATAGAAACTATGAGAGATAATGTATGATTATTGTTGTTTTCAAAGCATTAAATTTTGGGGTAATTTGTTATGTAGCAATAACACAGTTATCTTACTACAAACCAAGTTATCTTGTTACCTTGTTGTCATTATTTATATAACAAATATTTACTGAGCATCTAATATATGTCAAGCAGTTCGTTAGGTGCCAGGTATACGAACATGAATAGAAGAGATATAATTCCTCCCTTTAAAGAACTTATAATCTTGTGATGAGTACAAATATTAAATAAGTGATTATATAATTATTAACAGTAAGCGTGAGAGGAAATAGCAGGGTTATGAATGCTTATGATCCTTAACCTGAAGGTCAGGAAAGAGTTCCCTGAGGAAATGACATTTGAGCTGACACAGGAATATATAGTCGTTAACCAAGTAAAGAGGAGTGTGAAGGATGAGAAAGAGCTTTCCAAGGCAAAGGAACACTATAGAAGAAGGGCCTTGTTCAATGGTCCCAACTAAGAAATTTCTGTGCTAGAAACTACTAGCAGATGTTTTTTTACATTTATTAAATTTCTTCAAAGAAATATTACCTGAGTGCCTACTATGTGTCAGGCATTGTCATGAACAAATCAGACAGAAATACCTGATCTTATAGAACTTACATTCTAGTGGGTGAGAAGGACAATAAACAAAAATAAATCTATAAAAATATGTAATATGGACTTTCCGTTTCTGGTGCAGCATGTAACAAGACTTGGAAATTGCCTCCTCCACACAATAAGGAAAAAGCTGAACAAACTGAAAATCTACAACTCTTCTTAGATCTATCAGAGAGCTGAGGTCATAGGGAAAACTGCTGCTCCCCAAATCAGAGAGATTAACAGGCAGATACAGAGAATCAGAAGCACATGAGCTGAAATCTCCTGTTGCTAGAGGTTCAGTGTGGACAAACTTGAGAGAGAAACACGCCGGAGGGGCTCAGCCTTATGGAGAAGGCCTCGCACTTTTGTGAGTTTTACCTCTAGGACCCCTCTCAGGTTCTCAAAGCAAAGATCAGAGAAAAACTCCTTTGTGTTTCTGGCAGGGGAGGAGAAAAGTAGCCATTTTGAAATACACCCAAGACGCTATTCTGCTTAACAAGACTTGTCTTCAAGAGAAACTATTTTACCAGAGGCCAACCTACTGGGGCTTAATAACTAACCCAAGGGAAGTGAAAAACCCAACTCCAGTACCCTTTACCCTTCCTGTCTGTGCTAAGGAGAGACAAAACACAACACAACACAACACAACACAACTGAGATGTACTTGTGAAGGTCACAGCCCCCGGGTACAGGCTCACTAAAAGACTGAGACCTAATCACCAGGGCTATAGAATGCTTCCTCTTCCCCTACACCTCACCACCACATCAACAGGGCTCCTTTATAACAACAATGGAAAGAATTGTGCATCTCAGACGGTATTTAAAAGAACTTCGAGAAACCCAAAGACAAGAAGAGAGGCAAAAACAAGGACACAAGAGGAATTTTAACGTCTGACACCTACAGCTACAGCAAATAGTAAACGCAGCCTAATCCCTGGCCAGATAAAATACATTATATAGCAGATGGTGATAAGTGCCGAGAAGAAAAATAAAGCAGGTAAAAGGGACAGGCTGTGTTGATGGAAAGGGCAGGTTGCAGTTTTAAAGAGAATAGTCAGGAAATGCCTCACTGAACAGGTGACATTTGTGCAAAAATCTGACAGAGGCAAGGGAGTGAGTCATGGAGGTAGCTGGAGAAGAGCAGAGGGAGACAACATTAAACAAAGGGTTTTTAAGAGGGACTGTCCCTGGTGTGTTGATAAACTAGAGGAAAACCAGTGTTAATGGAGCAGAGTGGACTGAGTAAGGGGAGAAAATCATAGGAAATGAGGTCACAGAGGTAAGGTTTGCATGGCCTTGTAGGTCATTGTAAAGACTTGGGTCTCTCTGGCTTCTGTGAGAATACACTATAGGGGAGCAAAAAAGACTAATCAGGAGGTTTTTGAAATAATTCACAAGAGAGCTAATGACTTAGGTTAGGGAGGAAGTAGTAGAAACGGTGAAAAATCATCGGATTAGGGATACTTTTTTGAAGGGAGAGCTGACAGTTGTTGCTGATGGACCAAGGTACAAGACAAAAAGAGGAATCAAGTTTGCCTCCTTGGTCTGAGCAACAAGAATAAAAAACATGAATGAGGAGCAAGTCTTTTATGGAGGAGGTCAAGTGTTAAGTTAGAGATGTTTACCCAACTGGAAATGTTGAGTAGGCAGTTGGACGCCCAGGTATGGGTGGTGGAGAAAGGTCTGGGCTGGAGATATGAATTTAAGAGTAGTCAGTATATAGAATTTTAAGCCACCAGGACAACTGCAGTCACAAAGGGAGTGGATATATACGAAAAAGAGAAGAGAAACAAGATCTGAATCCTGAGGCACCCAATGTTAAGAGGTTGATGAAATAAGAAGAAATTAGCAAAGAAGACTGGGAAGTGGGAAGAAAATCAAGAATGTGATGCCTTGGAAGAAAAGTCAATAAAATATTTCCGGAAGGAGGGAGTGAACAATGGTGTTAAACCTTACTGAGGAGTCAAATAAAGGAATCGTCCATTAGATTAGCAATGCGGACGCTGCTGGTGAAGAGCAGCTTTGGTGTTGGGAAGAGGAAAAAGCCTGAATAACGGAGGTCTTAGAAAGAATGAGAGAATAGGGTTTAGAGATATGAGTATAGATAACTCTTGATCGAAACTGCTGTACAGAAGAATGGAAAAATGAATCTGCAGCTGGAGGGAAACATAGATGAAAGAAGTAACATCATGTATGTATGTTGATGAAATGATTCAGTCAAGCAGGAGAAGGAAAAAAGAGGAATTTCTGGAGCAATCTTCCTGAATATTTAAAAGAATTGGGATCTAGTGAACAAGTGGAGAGTTCAGCCTTAGATAGGAAGATGGACAGTTAGCTCCTGGTAACAGAAGGGAAAACAGCATATCGGGCCCAGATGCTGGTGGGCGGGTGGAGGTGTTGGTGGGAACTTGTGGAAGTTCTCTTATGATTGTTTCTATTTTCTCAGTGAAATAACAATCGAGGTCAAGAGTTAAGAGGGAAGATGGGGAGGAGGTGTTGGAAGCTTGAGGAGAGAGGAGAAAATGTGATATCATAGTCCTAAGATTGTATGTAAATGGACTAGGGAAATGCCCTATGAGTGCATGGCATGAGGGGCACGCTTATAACTAATGGTTATGAATGTCACAAATTTAAAGGGAGACCGGTGAGCATGGATGATTGTTTTCTTCTAGCTCTACTCAGCTGTATGTGTTATGATTGAGAGCAACATTTCTGCAGAGGAAGAAAACATTGTTGATTGTTCACATCTAACAACCAGCTACTAAAACAATTAAGAAAAGATTAATTTGTTTAAACTTACTTCATTTAGCACTCTTAGACAACTGAGGATGGGGGAGGGTCCTCTGGTTAATTGAAAACTTTAGATAATTAAGTCCATTATGTCCTTTATATAAATTAATTTTTTATGGAATTAGAAGATGAAAAAAAACCCTACCGTCACATGAGTTTGGAGATAATAACAAGTCTAAATACCTAACAGCACTTCAGTGCCATTGTTATGATTATGTTAATGTTTATTGCATATCCTGGCTAAAAATCAGGTTATTTGAATTTTCTGGCAGTTTGAGATCTGAATACATTATATTGAGACTTAATGTAATAAGAATATCTTCATAGAAATCCACATGTTGTGTCTTGGTTGTACCTATGATAGCATTGGAGTAACATTTGTTTTTTTTCCTCTCAATTGCCTTTTTCTAGGGTAGTGAAGTGACAAAGAAAATATAATTAGATTCCAAATCTTTGGCAATGGCAATGGCAATGCCAGTGTCAGTGAGGGTGAGATTGTCAAGACTTGCTCCATCTCTGATCGCCACAAGACAGACATTTCTTTCTCAGCTACATGTGTTTTCTAGTAGCTCAAACTCTTTTTATACTTGTGAATCTGCTTTATATTATTCACTTATTTTTAAAAATAACTCTGATTATATAAGCAATGCATTTTCACTGAATATAATTTGGAAAATATGGAAAGAGAAGGAAATAAAAATTATTATCTCACCACTCAGAAATGAACACAATTAACATTTTGGTGAATTTTCATCTAATCCTTTAATTCATGTATATGTTTTTTTAGAAAATTTATATCAAACTATCATTTTATGTCCTTTTTAACTTAATATTTTATTGCCATCGCTTAGTCTTTGAAAATACAGTTTTTAATGACTACGTAGTCATCCATTATATGAATGTACTATAACTTATTTAACAATTCTCCCATTATTACACACTTAGGATGTTTTTGAATTTTAGATAACACTAAGTGAGCATCCTTGAGCATAAATCTGATTATTTTCTTAAGGCAGATTCCCAGAAAGGGAATTATAGGGTAAAAGGTTACGAAATTTTTAAAAGTTACATGCACATATTGCAGCTGCCTCCTGAAAGATTATGCTTTCTGCAGGCCCCCGGGAAGGTGCTCCACTTCTCTGTACTCTTGAGAATTCCATCAGTCTTTTATAGCACCTCTTTGCACACCTTATCTGTGATTACTTCATTTCAGTTTAGTTTTCAAATATGTTATTCATAAGGCTCCTAAGAGGTCTTCCTGACTTCTCATTCCCACCACCAAGATATTCTCCATGCTGCTGTCAGAGGTGTCTTTCCACATCACTAACCTTGTCACTTCCCTGATAAAAAACCTTGGGTCTTCCTCAGTCTCAGTAGGTTACATGGCTGCACACAAGGCTCTTCCCAGTCTGTCCCAGCCTCCCTTTTCAGCCTCACTGACCACTCACTTTTAAGTGCTTTGATGAAGCCACACAGAATGTCATTTTATTTACAAAACATACAATGCTCATTCATGCCTCCAAGCCTTTAGACATTTTCACTCTGTCACATTTACTCCCTGAAATTCCGGTTCATGTTTCAAGACACAGGGCAAAGTTCCCCTTTGGTGAGGCTTCCCTGACTTCCCAGGGCTAGGCGGTTGGCACTGAGCTGCCCATATTCACCCTACAGCACTAACTGCTTTGCTTAACAATCATTTGCTTACCTGACTTCTCCAATGAGTACCTCAAGGACCTTGTCTTATATTTCTATCCTCAGTTCTTCGCCTATTACATAGTTGATGACCAGTAGATATTTATTGGCTCAATGTCTAAAAGCTCAGAATTGGTTTCAGTATTCTGTCTCTATCTAGCTCAGAAGAGTTGGATTTCAGGGGTAGAGTAGGTCATTGCTAACTAGTCCGCAGTGGTCTCTTAAGGGCACTTCCCTTAGCTAGCAGCTAAACATATGGTCTGTACAATGCAGGCTTTGATCACAAGCTTCTGCTTATTTTTCAATCTCTTCCTATTATTTGTCTTAATTCTATTCTGTGGTCCATTCTCCCCGATTCTTTCAGTCTATGCACCCTGATTTGCTATCACTCATTTGACAAAGCTCAGTGCCATGAGTAGCTAATGGCTTCAATTTCATACTTTCCCCCTTTGTTCTTGTACCGTGCCCACAGAATATTCTGATACAGGTGGCTGAGTGCTGGCTGGAGAAACACAGAATTGTATTGCCTAGAGCATTCTGTTACATATTTATATATTTTCTCTGCTTCTGATTTATTTTTTATTTTACTGTTCTTATGTATGCCCTGTAAGCAACCTCTGTCCTTTGCTGAACAAGGCAGACCATAAACACACACATAAATCAATGTGTAAATGCATAAACACATGTTGTTTTCCATTACTGATGACTTCATGCTCTCGAAAAAGGCCTCTGGGTGCTCCTTGCTATTCACCTATATACAAATTGTTTTGTCTTTTCTTACAACTCCTCAGGATTGCTGTCCCAAACCTGTTCTGTTCTCTTTTTTCAGTGTCTTGGCCCTAAAGTTTATTTAAAAAATAGAAGCCATCTGAAGAGATTAGTCTTAACTTCTATCTCTCCCACCTTGGCCTCTCTTTCAAGGTAGTTGAGTTGAGTAGTGCGCATATCATGGTGTTTCTAGCTTTGTTCTTTGCCATCTTCAAAACCCCTGCTCCTCTGCCTACAAACCTACTCTAGTAAAGCTCAGTCCACAAACTCAGATGGCAACTTACTTCTCTGTCCTTTCTATAATGCAGCTTAATTTCTGACTCACACTCTTCTGCTGATGTGGTTAAAAAATATTAATTTCTTTCTTTCTTAGGGCTTACTCTTTTCCCCCAGTGGAACTTCTGTAGTAGGAAAACTTGAGAATGTGGGGAGAATGAAGAAGGAAGCAACTGTTCTCTTGGTCATTGGTCTTCCAGGTCACCATTGAGGAGTCTGTTCCCATGCTCCTTGGCATATGGGCACCTTTGCTGAGCCTGCCTGGGGTTTTGTATCCCTAGACAGACCCCCAGCCCATTGTCTCTAATGTCTTACCTACTTCTGTGGGGCTTCTGGGAGGCAGGCCCCCATTTCTGCTCTGGGAACCCATAGACAGCATTCTATTTTTCCCTCCTGCCCCAGCTAAAGAAAACTCTAGTCTGGGAGAAATATTTCTCCCTTCATTTTTTTTCAAGTAACTGTTATTTTTTTTAACAACAAATTTCCTAATTTCTCCTAAGGGCTTAAGAGTTTGTGAGAACAACAATGAAGATTTTGTGTAAGGATAGAGCTGACTGCTTTAATTATCAGAAGAAAAATTCATAGGGCAATATCTCAAATGGTATTTTCATCACAGTAAACAACAGAAAAGCAAGCAAACAATCCCTGATTTTTCTCTACTTATTCCCATTCTCTTCACCATTAACCTATCTGAAAAAGCAATCTGTATCCATTGCTTTCATTCTGTGTTAGTCACACCTGTTGCAATGTGTCTTTTACTTCTACCACCCTGTTGAAAACACTCTCCTAATCACCAATCCAACTGTTTTTATTTTCTTTCTCCTTCCTTCCTAACTCCCTTTTTTTCCTTCCAACCTCCTTCTCCCCCTCTGTATTACAGTAGTCCCCCCTTATCCACAGGGCGTACATTCCAAGACACCCAGTGGATGCTTGAAACCAGGAGTAGTATTGAAACCTGTATATACTATGTTTTTCCCCCCTCATGTAGAATCTATGATAGTTTAATATAAATTAGGCATAGTAGGAGATTAATAATAACTAATAATAAAATAGACCAATTACAACAATATACTGTAATAAAAGTTATGTAAATGTGCCATTATTAAGTAAAATAAGGGTTACTAGAATACGAGTACTGTGATACCAAGACAGTTGATCTGATAACCAAGATGGCTACTGAGAGATAAAAGGACAGGTAGGTACACAGCATGGATATGCCGGACAAAGGTATCATGTCCCAGGCAGGATGGAGTGGGATGGTACAAGATTCCATCATGCTACTGAGAACAGTGCAAAATTTAAAACCTATGAATTGTTGATTTCTGAAATTTCCCATTTAAGAGTTTCAGACTGCGGGTAACTGAAATCTCAAAAAGCGAAACTGCAGACAAGGAGGGACTACTGTATTTGACTATTCGGTGGCAGGCATTGAGCTATGCATTGGAGACAAAAGAATGAATTAGAACCCTGTGTTTAAGAAATTTAGGATCAGGTGAGGGACATAGGCAATAAGTGAACAATGCACAAAAATTGGGTTCTTCTGTTTTTGATGCCAGAAAGGCCATGGTCCTTTCTTGCTGATGTTCACATTTCTAACTCCTCTTCTTTACATTTTCTCTTTTTTTCACTGGCTCCTCTTCAATTTTCCACTCACCAAACTTCTTCCAAGAATTTGCCCTAGGCTACTTCTCCTTAGCTGGCTCCTTCAGAGAAATTCTTCATGTCCATGTGGGTGAATCCTAAAGCTACATCTTTGGGTTGGCAGAACAAATTCCTGTAGACATCCTCTTCACACCCCACACCCTCCTGTTAATGACATCACCACGCTTTCTGTGAAGCTTAATACTGTCAACACCTTTTCTCTAGTCTTAGCACCCAGCCGATTGCCACATCCAAATGTTTCTTCCTCTTCAGGGTCTCTCTGATTTAGCCTTTCCTTTTCTTGCTCACCCTATCATTTGACTGAAATTATTATAGCTCTAAAACCTTCTGCTTTGTTCTGCCTGTAATGTCGATTTCTTCCCTAAACAACCACAATATCCTGAAAACTTGTCTTCCTGTTCCAAACTTGTTATGTGTCAGAATATACTTTCAAAAGTATCACATGTATGTTTCTCTCTCTCTGTCTCTGTCTCTCTCTCTCTCTATATATATGTATACATATATATACATATATACATATATATACACAACTATATACATATAAACACAAATATATACACACATATATATACACATATATTATGTTATGTAATATATAATTATATATTATCTTTACTATTTATATATAATATATTAATATATAATGTACATTTTAAACTAATACAATATCACATGAAAATTTAAGGGTCCTACTACCAGTTCCAATCGGGTGGGGTGGCTCGCCACACCATCACATCATTCTCTGATATCAGCTGGGCATCCTACCATTCAGCTTAATTCTGACACCATCTACGTGGAAATAGCATCAGATCCCACAGATTAAGGACTCAGTCCTGCAAGACTGTCTCCCACTTCACTTCAGATGCCATCCACAAGTCCATGTTGTCATCTAGGCTTCTGACTAACTGGCTATATATTGGAGGTTCCAATGACTCCCTCCCTCAGGCTTGATTAATTTGCAGAATTCAGAGAAACATTCTATTTACTAGATTACCACTTTATTATGAAAGGATATAACTCCTTTATATCCTTTGGATGGAAGAGATGCATAGACCAAGCTGTGGGGAGAAGGTATGGCGCTTCCATACCTTCTCTGGGCAGGCTACTGTCTGTGAATCTCCAACCCCGATGCTCTCCAAATCTCATCCTTTTGGGTTCTTATGAAAATTTCTTTACAAAGGAATGATTTATTAAATCATTGGCCATTGGTGAGCAAATTCAATCTCCAGCCCTTCTCACCTCCCCAGAGAGGTGGGATTTGGGAGGGATGGGATTGAAAGTTCCAATTTTCTAATCTTAAAGTTGGCAGGCATGACAATCAGCCCCCATTTTTAGGTGTAATCCCAAAGTCACTTCATTAACATAACAAAAGACCTTTTGTCACTTTGTTAATTTCAAGAGTTTTAGGAATTCTGTGCCAGAAACAGGAAAGAAGACCAAATATACATTTTTTATAAATCACAATATCACATAACTATATCAATAAAACGGGGTGGGGGAGTATCAAATCCATCTTGTCATTTCACTGCCCCAAATCCTTCATTGTCTTTTGCCAATTGAATTAAGTTTGAATTTTTTACCCAGCATTCAGTGCTCTTATGATAGAGTCTAAATTTTTTTCTAGCTTTACCTCCAAGTAGATTCTTAAAAGTATCTGATACCATAGAATACAGTTATTGTTCCTCAGATACCAGACATATTGTCTAATTGCTTTTGCTGGTACTTTTATAACTAGAATATACTACTGCCCATTGCTGCTTGTGGAAAGCTTGGCTATTTTTAAAACTTCAAAAGTTTTCATCTATGAAGCCATTTAGGTCTCCCTAATAAATGTAGTCTTTCCTGCTTTTGATTTCCCAGAGCACTTTGTTTGATCTTCTTGCATGATTGTTATCTTACTTTTCCCTGCACTATGGCT
>NW_011888800.1:4558534-4564440 GCF_000151845.1 Pteropus vampyrus | reverse complement strand
CTTATGATAGAGTCTAAATTTTTTTCTAGCTTTACCTCCAAGTAGATTCTTAAAAGTATCTGATACCATAGAATACAGTTATTGTTCCTCAGATACCAGACATATTGTCTAATTTGCTTTTGCTGGTACTTTTATAACTAGAATATACTACTGCCCATTGCTGCTTGTGGAAAGCTTGGCTATTTTTAAAACTTCAAAAGTTTTCATCTATGAAGCCATTTAGGTCTCCCTAATAAATGTAGTCTTTCCTGCTTTTGATTTCCCAGAGCACTTTGTTTGATCTTCTTGCATGATTGTTATCTTACTTTTCCCTGCACTATGGCTATTTTTTTTTTTTTAACTTCTCTCATCTGCTCGTTAAACTTCAATCTCTCAGAGATGATGCCTTTTCTTACCAATATTGCAGATTTAACAAATGCTTATCATTGTGCCTTCTATATAGAGGGACCCAGTATCTATTTCCTCTTTGTCCTGAGTAACAGAACTTCTGTTTTTTCAGGGCGATAATGTGTCTAGCTAAAAATACTTACTCTCTAAATTCTCTTGCAATCAGGTGGCCAAATGAGTCAGTTCTACACAAGGAAATGAAAGCTGAGGGTTTCTTGCTTTCTTGACATAGGCATTGCACTCCTTTCTGCTTTGTTCTTTGTGCCTGGATATGAACCTGAAGGCCATTAGGCTAGTCTTATGGTCATTAGGTAATAAGCTGCAGGGCGAAGATTAAAACATTGATTTTTTTCATTCAACAGATATTTACTGAACACCTACTATAGTGCCAGGCACTATTATAGATGCTTCAAAAAATGTCAGAGCAGAAAGATAGGAAGAATCTGGATCCCAGATGGCATCATTAAACATAGAAACAGCTTTAACTGCCTACCTTTACCCTTCAAAAATCCCCTTTACTTTAAGCTACTTTTACTCAGTTTTATTATTTTCTGGTATTTTCAGCAAAATTCTTATAGTGCTGTTTACTTTTTTAAAGCCTAGAATTTTAAGTAAGATTGACTCGTTTATTTTCCTATTGAAATAATTATTTGAATTTTTCCCTTTATTCTATTAATTATTATTGATTTTCCAATATTTACCAACCTTGCATTCTTGTAATAAAAGACTTTCTTGATTGAGATGTAATTATTCTTATTATAAACCCATGGATTCAATTTGTTAATATTTTGTTTGGGATTTTTGCATTATGTCCATGAGAGATACTAGCCTGTAGTTTTTCTTCCTTGGAATGTTAGTGTCAAATTTGGTATCAAGGTTATGTGGGCCTTATAAAATGAGTTGGGAAGTAGTCCTTTTTTATTATCAGAAAGGGTTTGTATAAGATTGTTCTTACTTCTTTGAGAGTTTGGTGAAGCATCTGGACCTGGAGTTTTCATTGTTTTAAGTATAAATTCAATTCTTTGATACACACAGGACCATTAAGATGATCTATTTATTTTTTTAGTCATTTTTGGTAAATTGTGTTTTCCAAAGAATTTGTCCATTTCATCTAAACTCAAGCTTATTTATTATCTGTTTATCTTTTTAATGTCTATAGAATCTGTAACGAAGTCTCTCTTTTTATATATCAGTAGTTGTATTTTCTTTTTTTTTCTTAATTAATCTTTTATGGGGTTTATCGATTTTTAAATTTGTTTTCAAAGAGCCATCTTTTGCCTTTGTTAATTTTTTCTAGTGTATGTTTCCTTTCTATTTTATTGATTTCTGCTCTTATTTCCTTTTGGGTTAATTTACTGTTATATTTTTCAGTCTAGTTCCTTGAGATGGAAGCTTATATCCTTGATATTTAACCTTTCCTTCTACCTAATATGTACATTTAAAGTTATATATTTCCTTTTCAGCACGGCTTTAGCTACAAACCACAAATATTGATACATCTTCATTTTTATTTAGTTAAAAATATTTCCTAATTTCCATTGTGATTTCTTCTTTGATCCATGGGCTATTTAGAAATATATTGCTTAATTGAAAGTATTTGGGAATATTTTAGTTACTTTTCTAGATTCCACTCTGGTCTAAGAATTCATTTTGAGTGATTTTATCCTCTGAAATTTGATGAGACTTTCTTTATTGCCCAGTATAAGGATCTATTTTGGTAAATATTCCTTGTGCATTGCAAAGAATGTGTATTACAAAGTTAGTTTTATATATACATGTATAGTGTTATGTATGTATTAATTATATCAAGGTTTTTTAATATAATAAATTCATGACCTATCTTTTTAGACATAGCTTTTTTTCTCATTTTTATTTTTTTAAGCGAGGCAACCCTAGATTGACCTCACAGATTGCAAGGACCTTGTCAGCTTACAATCCCTTATTTTTTATTTTATTTTATTTTTTTTTATGCCTACAGCACCTGGTCTTGCTAGGCAGTCTCCCATCCAAGTACTAACCAGGCCTGACCCTGCTTAGCTTCTGAGATCAGACGGGATCCGGCTTGTTCAGAGTAGCATGACCGTAGAATTTTTTTTCTCATTTTTATTTCAATTGAGTGCTGTTCCAGTGTCGTCCTTATTATATGGCAATCATTTTATATTGAAAGAAAAATACCGCTCTACTTTTGTTTTTCTGGTCCCTCATTATGAAACTAAATCTGGGGGAAATAGTCATGCAATTGTATACTTTCTACTTTGTAACTGCTTCAGAAAGAGAAATTAAGAAAGTCCCAGTATTTTACCTCCATGAGTTCCTAGGTGAAATTCGAAAATATTCTCAGCATGAAGACCAAAAAGAAAAAAACAAACAAACAAAAAACCAATTATAAGCTATGTATAAACAGAAGTGACTCACTAAAGATTGTCATTTTCTTCAGTTTGAGGATCTATTTACACTCCATTCATCCATCCATCTATCCAATCAATCATGGATTCATTTAACATGTATTGAAGTTTTATCATATACTAGGGACTATGCTAGGAGCTTGGGTACAAAAAGGAGTATGACAAAATCTCTCCTTCTGGAAGAGAAATAGGGAAATCTAGTAAGGAGATAAATATTAGGCAAGATAAATATTGCCTAATATTTATATTTAGACAGGAAAAGATAAATATTAGGGAAATCTTATATTCTGTGATATATACGGTTATAGCAGAATGTACAGGATACTATGAAAGTATACAGGAGAAAATGTAAACTCCCATCCTAAATACTCTCCTGATTGTTTTTGCCTATCTAGTGGATGATCAGATTTCCTAGATGAAAGGGCATTTGAATTAGAGCCTATAGAATGGCTTGGCATTAGAGAGTGAATGAAACAAGCTTTTATATAGGAAAAAGAAGGCACACTAAGTATTTTAAGCAGAAGGGAATTAAATATAGGAATATATATGCTTATCAAATTATTGGAAGAGCTAGAAGAATGAGCTATAGCTTGAGTCTCCAGTAATGACTTACAGAATGCTACCTGTTATGGGAGCTACTATCTTGTCACATTCCGAAGGTGGGAATCAAGAGGTCCACTTGACCTATTGATTTCAAAAACATGGTGCTGTAATTGAAACCCAGGAGTCAGGAAGCTGGAATCAGGAAACTACTGCTGCTAACAACACTCAGGAAGCTGGAAACTGTGTACTGAAATGAAGAAACATCCTTATCCGCACAACTTTACTTGCCCATAGGAAACAACCACAGCTCAAATATGGCCTCTCTTTCATTTCTACTTTCTGACCTTTGAATGATTGGATCTGATTGATGAAGCCTATTTCAGACGCAGAATCCTAGTTGTAAAGGAGTCTGGGCAATGTGAATTTTTTAGCTTTCTAGGCTTTGCTATAGAAAGGAAGGTACACTGAGAGGAGACGGAAATGGATGCAAAACACAGATCAATTATCAAACACCAGGTGAAGATGAAGAAGGAGTAGAAGAGACAAATGGGGAGAATACTATGTGAAAAGGAGACAAAATAACAGAGATTTCCAGGAATTTCTGGGATGACTGGATAGGAGAAATAACAAAAGATGAATCTGGAAGGAAGTATCCAGATGAAGAGAATGAACTGAGAGAAGGTGGCAGGGGGAAGGAATATTAAACATAGACCAATCAATAAGTTATTGCATTAATCAAGGTAAGTGACAATGGTGGCCTAAACTAAGGCTATAGTGATAGAAATGGAGAGAAAAGACAACTTGGGGAACTAGTTAAAACATCACGATCATTTTAATCACATACTTTGCTTTTTTAATGGTATTTTTTTCTCTCTGAAATGCCTGCTTTTTTTCTATGTTTTTTAATTTTTTTTGCTTGCTTGCTTATATAAGGCTTATGAATGCATTATTTGTATTATTTATTATTCTAACCCATGGTGATTCTCTATCTACTGAGCATCTGTAGTACTTGGGGTTAATGCTGTTTCTATCCTATCCTTATGCAGTTCCATATGCTGGTTGCCTTCTCAGTTAGAAAGGAAACTTTAAAAGAGTGGAGATCATGTTTTATACTTACTTGATGTAATAGGATATAAAATTTGAAAATTTTGACTAAGGCAGGTAGAGCTAATAGATACATTTACTGGAGAAGTTCCAGATCAAAATGAAAAATTTCAACAGATATGTGTCAAAACCAATTATACTCGATTTTAAGTGTAGAGTTTCAACTCTTACTACATTGAAGGTCTAAAAGAATAGGATTGAGAAAGGATTTTAAAGAGGATTTCTTTGGAGAGGACTAGGCTGGGATTCTCACTCTCCCCAAGGGGGCAGGATAAAGTAACCTCACCTTATCTTAAGCCCAGTGCAAGGGCTTAAGAGCACTCAATGAACTTGATATGAAATTAGGATACAGGGAAGACCACTGTTTTATTCCTGTATGAGAAATTTAAAAGGCACCAGACAGGCTTGTTTGCTTTAGATGCATGAACTGGAGGAGTGTGCATGAGTCATATCAAGGCAATCTCAGATGAGAAGTCCTCAGTGAGGGGGCTCTTTCTAAGAATTCACAAAATAGCTTATAAGAGTCAGTGTTATTTGCCAGAAAGTGAAAGACCATTTTAAGATAGTACTAACTAGGTGAGAGTTTTCCTGTCTACTCCAATCCCTCCTCTCTTTTCTCAACACCATTTGGCTTTAGAAAAAAGGATCACAACCAGATTAGCAAAACAGAAAAGGGAAGGTACAAGGAAGAGGGATCCCCTCCCCCCATCCAATACTTTCCCGACCTCCAAAATATCAAAAATATTACAGGAGAAGAGGAGGAAGGAGTTTTAATTTCAAATCTTGGTTAAAGTTTTGATTATTGCATGTAATTGGATACTCTTAATTATGAACTTGAGGTAGTATTTGCAACTTGAAAGGACAGTTATTTTTTATTACCAGGATGATCAGAAGAATCATGAGACTTTTGAGTTTTCAGCCAAGTCAGAGGAAGAATGTTTCTTATTGATCAATCTTTAAAGGAAGAGTATGAGACAATATAAAGTTGATTGATGATTATAACCTATGAATCCTGTTTAGCTAAACTTTGTCATTCCCAGAGAATATTCTGGTGCAATCCTGGGCAGTAAGTGAAAAGGACAACAGAGTATGGTACAAAGAGGCTTCTGCTACATCTTAGCAACGTGAACTTTTGAAACACACTTAGTTCCTACAGGTTATGGTTTCCTAATAAAGCGAATATGTAATACCTGCCTTTTTTTTTTTTACTTCACAATGTTATTGGAAAGATCAAATAAGATCGCATGCTTGAAAATGTTTCTAAATTCCAATAGGTGCTCAAAATCAATTAAAGACTTGATGATTAATGTGCCTTGACTAGAAAGCCCATAAAATCTTTTCCTCTTGCCCACAGACTGAGCCATCCTAAACCTATAGCCAAATAAGAACAACGAAAGAAGAAGAAAACTCCTGAAAAGTCTAGTCTATAGGATTCCCAAGGGTACCTTCCTGTTCCTAACATTATCG
>NW_011888800.1:4535127-4558484 GCF_000151845.1 Pteropus vampyrus | reverse complement strand
TTCTCAACACCATTTGGCTTTAGAAAAAAGGATCACAACCAGATTAGCAAAACAGAAAAGGGAAGGTACAAGGAAGAGGGATCCCCTCCCCCCATCCAATACTTTCCCGACCTCCAAAATATCAAAAATATTACAGGAGAAGAGGAGGAAGGGGTTTTAATTTCAAATCTTGGTTAAAGTTTTGATTATTGCATGTAATTGGATACTCTTAATTATGAACTTGAGGTAGTATTTGCAACTTGAAAGGACAGTTATTTTTTATTACCAGGATGATCAGAAGAATCATGAGACTTTTGAGTTTTCAGCCAAGTCAGAGGAAGAATGTTTCTTATTGATCAATCTTTAAAGGAAGAGTATGAGACAATATAAAGTTGATTGATGATTATAACCTATGAATCCTGTTTAGCTAAACTTTGTCATTCCCAGAGAATATTCTGGTGCAATCCTGGGCAGTAAGTGAAAAGGACAACAGAGTATGGTACAAAGAGGCTTCTGCTACATCTAAGCAACGTGAACTTTTGAAACACACTTAGTTCCTACAGATTATGGTTTCCTAATAAAGCGAATATGTAATACCTGCCTTTTTTTTTTACTTCACAATGTTATTGGAAAGATCAAATAAGATCGCATGCTTGAAAATGTTTCTAAATTCCAATAGTTGCTCAAAATCAATTAAAGACTTGATGATTAATGTGCCTTGACTAGATGGTACTTTGAAAGCCCATAAAATCTTTTCCTCTTGCCCACAGACTGAGCCATCCTAAACCTATAGCCAAATAAGAACAACGAAAGAAGAAGAAAACTCCTGAAAAGTCTAGTCTATAGGATTCCCAAGGGTACCTTCCTGTTCCTAACATTATCGGATCATCTGTTCTGCCTGTGTATTCTTAATGTTTTATCATCACTTATAAAAGCCATCGACAACTTAGCACTAATGAAAGTTTTCTTCCCTCAACAGTTTTTCAGCACCTTCTCCAACATGAGTGTTGAATTACTTACTGGCCAATTATTTGGAAATGAAAGTGAGCCCAAGAGAGTCAGTGAATTACTAAGAAAATCATTTACAGGGGGAGGTTACATCAGTGGAGAAGGTTGATTGAAAAAGTGTCATTTTCCTCATAGAAGGATTGGGAAAGTAGAAGAGAGCACGAGGAAGAGACTGAGGGATGACTTTACTTGTCAGCAATAGGGAAAATAGTATAAACATCTCAAAGACTACACAATATTTGTCTGTGGTTATGACATGGAATCTCTCTGTTGAAGCCACTAGGAAACTGGCTGCCACTAATTGAAAATGGTTCTGGCAGTGCTTGAATGTAGCTATATTCTGTGGTGTTGTGTGAAATGACAAATATAGTGGCAAAAGGATCATGAAATCTAAGGGATGCTTGAGTTTCTGCAGGAAACCACTTCTTTTCTCCCTCTCCTGGAGTGTTTCAAATTTAGATTTTCAGCGTCTTGAAATCAGTGATGTTGGTTCCTACCACCTGCACCACTGCACCATATCTGTCTGCTTTTTTCCCTGTGAGTAGAGCCATTTAAAAGAATATAAACTACCTCTCTCATTGCTTCTTAGGAGCTTATGCTCTAAAATAAACTTTGCATTCATAGGCCAGTAACAGAATGGATTAAGCAGTGGAAATGATGGATAGAAAGCCTGTTAATTATCTTGTGTTCACATGTTAAAAGTGGGGAAGAAGAGGAGGGCAGTTCAAAAGAGCTATTTTAGTTTTTGGAGAGATGAGATGGTTAGACCTAAAGTCAAAAGAAAAAAAAATACTTTTTAAGTATAGTATTTAAAGTTTTAACAGTAATGAAGAAAAAGACTGAAAATAAGTTAACTCTCCAAACTAGGAAGGGAAGGGGAGAAAGTAGAATTGAGTTAAAGTGCTTTATCTTTTACAGAGAGTAGTCAAAAGATACTGTCTAACATTGACAAGTCAAGAAACAGAAACGTAACATTTTTTATAGTGATGGAAGTGTCTATCATTAGTTATAAATACAAGAGCAGTGGCTTCCCTAAGGGGCTGAAGCAGGGCTTCAGGGGGCACCACAGAGCAAAATATACAAAGGAGCCATGCTCTGCTCCCTCCCCTTGTCTGGTCAATGGGAACAACTCCGCTTTTTACCCGTTTTACATCTTGAGTTACAGTGAAATATTTTTCTGGGAAAAAATAATTTATTTGCTTTTAAAATGTTTGGAAAACACCATCCAAAGATAAAAATGCATCCATTAAAAGATTTGGATTAAATACCTAAATTCTGGCAATGCCAAAGAAATTACAGAGAAAAGGAAGAAGTTTTTATAATATAATACATCTATTTTGAAAAACAGATCTTCTTCCACCCATGAGCTGCCCCAGAAACCATAATTTCCCACCTGATCAGGCCATAGCTTATTGAAAATGTTAAGAGCTCACTGAAGTTTGGCTGTTTTAGATTTGGGTTCTTAGGTCCTAGACTCTGGGATTTCAATGGACTTGATATATACTTCAGAACTGTGGTGTGGCTATCTTTGCCATTTTGCAGAGACAATAAAGAAGCAGAAGGAAGCAAAGAAGAGGCGAGGAGGTATCAAAGAACTCCAGAGGGAAAAGATGTCCACTCTTTTACATTTGATAGCCCCCCATTCCCCTTGAAACTACTGGATTCCATTGTCCTAAATCTTTCCAATAAAACCTCCATTCTACTTGTCAAGTGTTCATGCATTTCATTTCCTTGGAACTGAAGAGAAAAGAAAAAGGCTTTGAATAAGATAATAGAAGAGAGCGCACAGTACTTTGGGGGAGAGAAGATGGGGCTCCCTGAAGGAAATTAGTTCAGGGATATACTGATGTGCAAATACTATGGGAAACATTTCATTTCTCACTCTTAGCAGGAGGAGATTGTCTCTTTCTTTCAAAAAGATTTCCTCAGTATTGATGATCCTTGCCCCTATGGATCACTCAACCTCACTTCCCCCTAAAGTCCTACAAGTGATATTAGGAATAAGTAGTCTAAACAGAATGACCTATTTACAAGCACATTCCAGGCTTCATAGCCTTTGGACTTCAATCATACCTTAAATGATATACTAAGCACAAAATATCAAGAAGTAGGCACACTTTGATGTTGTTGACAACTATTTTTAACACTTTTGAATCTTGTTTCTTTTCCTCTGCCTCCCTCAAAAGTTCAAGAAGACAAATCCATGAGTACCTCTTCCAGCTTCTTGCCATATTTTCCTGCCTTCTTGCCTTTGTTTAAGCTTCTCTATCTTTAAAATTCCTTTCTTCTTATTTCTTCTCCACCTGGTGATCTCATTTCATTGTGCAACTTTCCCCGACAGCCCTTCCTCTAAATAGAATTAATTGATTGTTTTTACATGCTTATACCTCATCTTGAACCTATTTTAATGTCAGCCCTTATCAAATTGCATAATAACTAGTTGTTTTTACAATTGTAGTTTCTGCTAGATTAATCCAACAAACATTTAATAAGTAACCATGAGTGCCAGGCCTTGGGTTAAGCAACACAAAAATGAATCATATTCTCTCTGCTCTTCCTGCCCTTTAGGAGCTCATACTGTAGTGGGGAAGATGAACAAATCATTACAATATCCCTGGATAGATGCTATAAAATATAGATACACAATGCTAAGGGGCATTCTGAGTGCTTAGGGCTGCTGTTTAAGATGGGAATGCTTAATTTCCGTATGTCGAAATCATGCTGAATTGTTAAGAGAAGATGGATTATTTGCGTAAACAGCTAACCTTTGTCAAAATGCTGTTTCAGAAAAGTCTTAGTAAATCAATACAATTGGAGATAATATTCTGGCTAGGATCAACTACTGGTTACCTATCCAATGGTTATTGTTACGATGTTATGAACTGTGTAGAACTGTTAGGTAGTTAGGTAGTCAGGAGCAACAGGAGCAAAGGCTCAGCTCTGTAACCGTAGAAACCTCCCTTAAGGACCTCCCTAAAACACCCATTTTATGGTTATAAATTACCCCTGCCTCCCAAGGCACTAAGGCCATAAAAACTGCTGGCTTAAACCAGCCACAAATGTGTGTGCAGAAAGTACTACCTTAACCTGCTCGTTATTACCATCATTATATCATACACATGCCTGGAAGTTCATAAATCTAATATAACAGACTGAATTCTGGGTAAGCATATGCGCAGTAGTCAGAGGGGTATATGACAGCCAACTGTCAATTAAAATGACTTCACATGCCAATCATCTAGGACCACCCCACAACCACCCATCATGGCCCTAATATAACACAGACCTCCCCACATCCACAGGGTTACAGCCCTCTTCGCTGATAACCTACCCCTCCTTCAGAGCGAACTCTATCTTTGGTCTTTTCACCTCCCAAATTCCACAGGGGTTGCAGTCCTACTTGGCATGGCCTATCTCATTCTAAAATGTACTTTCAATAAATCTTACTTTTTCTAAATCTCGTTGACCTGTAATTCTTTATTGAGTCGTCGGGGAAGAACTGAGGATCCCCTCGATGGCACTGGGTGAAGGTGGATTTCACATTGCCCCATGAGATAACAGAACCTTCTAAAATTATGTGCTGCCTCCAAGAGTTTGGGTGCATTCCTATGATTCCAGATACAAATCCCCAGGTGTAGAAGGAAAAAAAATACTGGGATTTGAATTCACTAGATGTGAGTTTGTACCTAATCTCCATTATTTATTAAGTGGCTAATTTACTTGCTTTCTATGAACATCAATTTCTTTGTAAAATGAGGATATAATTAAATACTTCATTCGGTTATATGGATGATTAAATAAGATAATGCATGTAAAGCACTTAACACATTGGCTGGCACACTAAAAAAAAACAACTCAGTAAATGTTGGTTTCCCTGTATATACTTTCAAAAATTAAAAAAAGAACAGGCTGGGTCAGAGCCAGAGGGAAAAATGTCAGGACTTTTGGAGCATGTATCAGCTGCTTGCTCTTCTTTTGATCTAGTGAATAGTATCATTCCACAGCTTGCAGAGCTTGTCTAGCAGCTGAAGAGTTAATTCTCAGCCCTAATTCCCTCTCCTAGTTTAGACTCAGGCCACTCAGGTTCAGAGTTTCCTGAGTCCAGGGAGAGCAGAATTCATGGACCCCGTCCTGTGTGCTACCCTCTAGAGGCTGGCTGCTGCTGGAGGAGTGGTCACAATTTCTTTCCTTCTTCAACACCACACAAGGCCGCCTGGAGAAGAGAAAGAAGGTTGTTTCATCTGAAGCTCAGTAAATATCTCAGGGCTGGGCAGAGAGCAAGGACTTGTAAAATGAAAGAGGAAGGGCTTTCTGATTCGTGTCTGGCTCCCCCAAACCCTGAGCAATCTGTTCTTGTTTAAAACAAAAAGCCAAACATGTTTCCTCAAACTGGTTTAAGAGAATAGTGATGACTAAGGCAGTATATTTATTTCAGCTGTCACAAGAGTCATGGATTCCTAGATTAAAAAAAAAAAAATCTCTGGTGGTTTTGAAAGTACTGTGGTTCCCTGCCTAGGAACTCTTGAAAAGAAATTCTTTTTTGAACATTAAAGTATCAGGGGAGCAAGTTCTCAATTTGGAAAGCTTTTCTTGTTCAAAAAGATTAGGAAAATCTGTTGAGAAGAACACAGATCTAAAGATGGCTGAGCAAGGCTAAAAAAAAAATTAATAAAGGGACAAATGGAAATTAGATTCATTCATTTAATAAATAATCATTAAGCTCCTATTGTGTACCACAAACCGTGGATACAATTCTGGGTTAATAAGGCTGAACAAGATGTACCTGACTCCTCATGTTTCTTAACAACCTAGGGGGCTGCAGACAAGTAAACATATTTTTATAATACAGTGTGATAAAGGCCCTGAAGCCTTGATAGTAGAAGAACAAGGTGGTGTTGGAGAGGATTCAGAGACCCAAAGGATTTAGCCAGATGAAAGGAGTTGTGGGTGGAAAGAGTGTTCTAGGCAAAGGGAACAGCATATTTTAAGGCTTAAAAATAAGAGAGTGAAGTGGGTTTCAAGAATTAAACTCGTTCCAGTGTATCTGGATCACAAATGGAGGAGAAGGAGTAGCTGGAACAGGTTGGCAGGATACCCACTATCTTCCTTTCAGCAACTTGATGTTGGTAAGGTGTGGATTTAGGACTGAGAAGAAGGTAAAACTCCCTGGAAATGTTGGGCCCAAGACATGTGCTCCAACAGAATCTTGCCAAAGAGACCTCTAACATGTTCCTTGTCTCTCATTTGCTGTTTTTTTCCAAGGGGGAATAGTTTCCAAAGGAAGTTCAGGGGATGCTTGAAGGAGGGTTAGGTATTCTTTGGCCCATTTGTTAAATATTGGAATGTCATCTTGAGTCTCAACTGCTGGGATGTTGGCATCCTTGGCAGATGGAATCCACTGTTTAATGTGTCAACTAATAAGTGGAAGATAAGGGAACTGTGACAGGAATGGGTCCTAGATACAAGGGCTTCCTTAGCACTTAGCAGATGATTCATAATTATCAATTTTCTTTGATTTGTCTGTATGAATTAAAAGATGAGGAGGCAAGAAAATACCAGAAGAATAGATCTACAAATGCTGACCTAACTCAAATACTTATTAGAACCACTGGATATGTGGCCATTTTAATACTTGCTGCCTTAAAAATGTAATCATAAGTTTGTTTCCATTAAAAATACAGTTCTGTATTCTTCCTAGAACACTCATGAATAGTCATCTTAAAAACAATCATGAAATCAAAGAATTAGAAAAACTTCAGGGATTATTTGGTTCAATACCTTTATTTTGGAGATGAAGAATTTTTGTTCCAGACATGTGAAGTGGTACATCCAGTCTGGCTCCTGCCCCAGGGCTTTTATATTTGCTGTTCCTTCTGTCTCCTCCTTATTTAGGATTCTGCTCAGCATTTATTGAATTCCTTAATTAAAATAGCTTCTGAACAATGTTTCTTAATATCCTTACTTGTTTTATTGCACATACATTTTCTAAAATATTTTTTTTCTTGTTTATTGACTGTCTCTTTCACTAGCTTTTAAGATTTGTCTTAATTATTGCTGTGTCCCCAGGATTTAAAACAGTGCCAGGAACATAATCGGATTCAATAAATACATTTGTAAAAAATTATGAACAAATGAAAAGTAGAGCTTGGGTCTGATAGGTCATTGACATTTCTATTACTCCAATGCTTTTCAAATTTTAATGTGCATGTGCATCACCTGGAGATCTTGTTAAAATGTAAATTTGATTGAGGATGTTTTGAATTCTGAGATTCTGCATTTTGATGCCAATGATTCAAGTCCATGGACCACATTCCAAGTACTCTACTGCAGCTGTGCTGCTGGAGCAAAAGTTAACTAAACTTTGCCAGAAACATTTTTATAGTCTACTTAAATACATATGGTTTAGTCTTAAATTTTTTTTCTAAACAAGGAATAGGAAGTCAATCTACATTTTTTTCAAGATTATAAAAATTTTCAATCTTAAAGAAAATTTGAAAGATTTTTATAGTGAATCCACCACCTAGAGTACACCATTAACACTGTACTAGTCTTGCTTTTCACATTTTGATCTGCCATCTTTCTAGCCAACCTCAATCTATATTGTATTTTGAGACATGTGAAAGTGCATTGCAAACAGTGGTGCATTTCTTTCAAAACACTTCTAAGCTATAGTTAAAAAAGTGACTCTCTTTCTGATTGGTGACCAAACTGTGGAGGCTATTCAGGAGACTTATTTAGCAAGGTAGCCTTTTCCTACCCACATTCTTGTACCTGGCCTTTTCCTTCCAGAGGACACTGAAGTTAGTGCTCTTGGAAATGTTAGACACATTCTGTATCTTTTGAAGGCATCTCGCTATGATTTTAAGTCCAAACCAAGTTTGCCTATGAGAATAATTTAATAATAATAATAATTTAATAATAATTCTGCAAAAGCTACAAGGAAACACTTTCTTTTGGCTCCTGGCATCTTTGATAAAACTGAATAAAAGATGTGAAGTTGAGATTTTCCTTTAGACTAACAATTTCTCAAGAGCAGGAACCATTTCTTAATCATCATTAAGAAATGGTACACCCAGTGCCCAGTATAGTCTCTAGCACATAATAAATGCTTAATGTTTGCTGAAAGGGTAATCGAATAAATGCATGAATACCCACAATGTAATAGTAATTTCCCCACTTAATCTTTGATTGTTGGTGCCAGCCCCTGCCAGACCCATTCGTGTCCAGAGTAGAGTTTTTCACCCTCCACACTGTTGATATTTTGGGTCAGATCATTCATTCTTGTGGGATGCTGTCCTGTGCCTTGTAGGAAGTTTAGCAGCATCCCAGGTGTCTATTAACTAGATGCCAGTAGCAATCCTTTCAGTCATGACAATTAAAAATGTCTTCAGACATTGCCAAATGTCACCTGGGGGACAAAATTGCCTGTATTCGAAAACCACTGAGCTATAGGAATCAAAACCTCACAACTTGAGGAAACTCAGAGCTGATAAGACCCAAGCCTGAATATATTAAGAGCCAGAAAATGTTTTTGTTCCCTAGGATTCATGTTATAACTGAGAAATTGTGTGTGGTCTATAGTTTAAAATGCTGTGAATGAACCATGAGTGCTCTCCCTAGTTCATTTTCTACCAGACCCCCTTGTGTGCAATCAATCTCTATGACTAGCTTTTGCCTTGGTTTCCGATCTTTATCTAGTCTATGCTGGGATTCAAGCACAGTCCTAATCGTTGATCCTTGGATTAAGGAGCAGATTACTTGTCAGCTCCTTCCCTAGTAGGTTGGACTGCTGCTGCTACACAAGTCATTGTTTCCTGAGCTGCTATTTAAATCCAGAGGTTCTCACCTCCTAGAGTCTCTAACTACTTTGGCAATGTGTTACTGCAGCCTAATGACTCTTGTTGGGGTTTCTTGCCCTCAAACAGGCCCATGGATGTTGACTCTATCTTGGACCTGACTGGAGTTTTCTAGATCTCTTGGGATAAGATAATTGGCACCACTGGCCACCTTCTTTTAGAGCTAGTCTTACTTTTTGCTTAGTTTCTCTTGCCCCAGGACTACTAATTCTGGCTTTTCCTTGCCAGTTCACTGAAAGTTTTGTTAGTTTTGACAGTTCGTTTCCCCTGGCCATGTTAGTCTGTTAATCTCTCCTCTCACCAAGGACTAAATAAATGTTCAACAACTTCAGCATGAGCTTTTCAGCTTGTTTGACTTTTCTAGTCCTGTTAATCAGATTCTTCCATCCTCAGAGGCAATTCTTTTGTCTACTGCTCCTGACCACAGAGAGCTGCTAAAGAAAGGCTCATAATTAAACTCCAATGGCCCACAAAAAAGCTTATATTTCCTCCTTGGTCACTGTACATTAATTCTGTCGTTTGTTCTTCCTCTATTATGTGCCCAACTCCAGCCCATAATGGTTGTTTCAAATACATTTCCCTCTCTATAAATCCCCAAGCTTTCTTTTTTCACCACTGCAGAAATACTGGCAATCTTGCCTTTCTCCAGGAAGATTAAGGCTATCTTTTATCTTCACTTTAACACATCCATGTTTCTTTATCTACATTTGATTCTCCCTTTCATGCTTAGCTAAGAAGTGCCCTTCTCTTCTCTTGCTTATGAATTATTCTTTCTGGCCTTCTTAACCAGGTTTAGGCTCTGTATGTGTTTGACTTACAATTGTTCCTTTATATAATTGTGGGCAAAGTCCAATTACATCCTGTTTTGCTTCACCCAGAGTTGACAAAATGAGATCTCTTCCCTTCTACAAGCTCTCCTTTTCATTTTGCTGTAAAAAGAGGAAGGAAACAAAATGTATTGTATTTATTAATTCAGCTGCTAATAATTTTTTGGCCTTTTCCCCATGATACCCTGGGCATATAGCACAAATGGAAATACTGAAATTACTCATCAACTGATAGATTAAAGTAGCACATGACTCTTGTTCAGCTCCACTTATCTCTTCCTTTCAAAGAACAACCATGTTTCTGGCATAGTTCATCTTGTCTAGGTAATTATCTTTATGCCTGATTTACCTTTTGTAATGTTTTTTCTTTAATCAGTCATCAGTTTTCTCTGGTATTTATGATGAGAAACTCTTTAGCCCACGAAAGGGCTCTTCTAGTTAAATCAGTTTCCACCAATTAGCTCTTATAATACAGTTCTTAAGAAATTGATAGAAACTTTATTTTTGCAGCCACCCACAGAAAAATCAGCGTGGGTTGGCTTGTATAGTGAACAAATATTCAGCTCCTCAACTGAGCAGGCCTTTTAATTCACAATATTTCCAGTAATTTTTCGTTGAGTGAATCACTTTTGTTTGCCTGCTTGGGCAGGACCCAATGTTGGAAAGCCAAGTTATTCATATTCCTGGGTGAGCCAGTTAACTCCTTGTTGCTTCGATGGGGTTCCGCACATCCCCACCAACCACTGATCTTCAAGATCCTCCACTGGGGATTAGAAAACGAGCTGAGCATGAATTGTGATGTAATAGCTAAGATATTTCTAATTTTTAGGAAGGTAATGTCTAATAACATTAAGAATACTTTACTGAAATTCAGGACATTTTGGGTTTAGTCCTAAATCTGATAATAGCTTGAAATGAAATCATTCTTAATCTCTCTGTGGCTCGAGTTTATCTTCCAAAAAAGGAAGTTTCCTTTAAAGATTCTGTGGTTCCTCTGTTTCCAGTACTACTCAGAAAGGAATATTTTATGGACTTTTCTTTATCCTCATTGCTCCATAATTTCACTATAATGGACCTTGCTATGGATCTTTGTAAAGTCATATTTTAGGCAATCTATAGACCCTTTCAATTTGGAGACGCATGTCTTAGAATTTTTCTCACATTATCTGTGTCTCAGAATTTTAAAGGAACTTACCCAAAGTCTTACATCCTGAAAGTATATGAAGGTTAGATTTATAGAGAACCTAGTTTGTATAGAAGATGAGATTAAAGGCAGTCTTGGAGAGGCAATATTTGAAAGGAAATTGGTTGAGAATTTTCCTGAATTGAAGAGAGATGAATCCCTAGATGGAAAGTACATTTCAAATTTCAAGTAGCTTAACTAAATATACCTCAGAGTGAAAGTGCAGAATATCAAGGATAAAGAGAAAAACACAGACAAAAGTATGCTAGTTACTAGAAGGAAAAGAAGAAGGGAGGAATAGAAAGGGGTAAAGGGGATCAAATATACAGTGACAGAAGGAGACTTGACTTTTGGTGGTGAACACAGTACAATATACAGATGATGTATTATGGAATTATACACTTGAAACCTACATAATTTTATTAACTAATGTCACTCCAATAATTTAATTAAATTTAAAAAAGAAGAAATTTCAAAAACTACCTAATTCTAAAGAAAGATTACCTACTAAAAAATTATGTGCTAATAGACATCTTATTTGTAATCATAGATTTCAGAGGACAATGAAGTAAACATCTTCAAAGTCCTGAGGGAAAGTAACGGACAACCTACAATCCCATTCCCATAAATAGTTATTCAAGGGTAAGGATAGACTAAAGATAATTTCAGGCATATATTCCACCCACATATCCTTACTGAAAGAGCAATTGTTTCATAAAGGCATGATAATCAGAGGGGATAGGAAGGATATAATAAACCACAGTGAGCACAGAAGTTAAAAGATGTCGGTAAATATAAAAAGAACAATTGGACTATTAAAAATAATAATACCATCTTGTGTTAAAAAATAAGAAACCAAAGCTAGACAGTAATAACTTAAGGGGAATGGGTGGAAATATTCACAAGTTCATTGACGTAGGGCCATTTTCTTGTTTGGTTGGAGGAGAGACACTGAATAATTTAGATTTTGTTAGAAAAACATATAGCAAAGTACATGTTTAGGGAAACCACTAGCAGAATAGAAATATAACCTATAGGTTCCATACCAACATAGAAAAACTTTATATTCTAACTAAAGACAGGAAGGAGGGGGGGAAAAAGACCACTAGAAACAAACAAAACAAATGAACGAACAAAAAAGATAGATGAAATAAGTCTAAACGTATAAACAATAATGATTGCTAAACATATATGATTATAATCATGGGTCCTATTTTATAGAGTTTTGTATTACTCTAGATTTCCTGTGGGGATTGGAGGTGGGAGGGGGTGGCAACCATCTAAAAAGCCAGGATTATCAGAGCTGGTCTACTCTCATATCCAATTGTTAGTTCAAAGTTGAAAACTTTCTTCCTTTAATATTATTTACAATATAATCTCAGACAGATTTCCAGCTTTTCTGTATATAAGCTGGAGAATAGTTTATATGAAAATCATTTTAAGTTAGCACTGAAAAGAAGAATATACCTTCGTATTGTCTCTCAAACATCTGGAATCTGTGTTTGATTTCACTTTCCAGACAGCCTCTTTTAAAATCTAGCTCTTTAAAGACAGCCCATAGGTTAGGAGCACCAAAGAGTATGCTGCAATTTTAGACATTGTTGTCTATGTTTACTATAATTATAGAGGTATTTAAAACTTTTGTATTTTGCCATTGGGGAAAAAAAATAGGATTTGGGGTAATCAGTTTTTATGGACAGGTCTTGAAGTTAAATTGAAGCTATATTTAGTTTGCCTGTAGCAAAGTCTGACTTCAAAAAGAACCTGGGTTTTTGAAAGTTTGATACTTGCAAACATTCTAAATTCAGTTGCTTAAGTTCTTCAACCAAAAACTGACCTTTAAAAACCAAGAAATCAATAATTATGCTTTATATTTATGATGAGAAAAATTCTTGATTAATCATCTATTTTGTTCACTTAATTAGTATTTCCCTTCTTCAGAAATTATTAGTATATCAAAATTTTTTTTCTTTTTTACTTGAGCTTGGGAAGCTTAAGTTTAAGTTTACTTTTTTGTTCTCAAGTCAAAATATAAGTATGTAGGAAATATATTGTAGACTGAAAACATGATAGCTGCTGACTTGGATTTTAGAATCTGGAGGAAAAGGAGGTGTGAGCAAGGTTAGAATTTAATTGCCCCCAAGTTTCTATTTATTGGATGCTGAAACTATGTTTGGTCAGTACGTGCCAACCTCGGATACAGGACTTTTGAAGAAACAGGTATATCAGTCTAGTGAAGTAAAAAAGCCTAGTGGATCATATAGGCTGTGGGCTGATGAAAAGTAATTGATACTACTCACAAATATATGTGTAGGAAGGCACACCTACTTACACCAGGATTATAAAAGTTTGCGAAGTCCTTTGCAAATAGCTTGGGTTAAGTAGCTTGTTTGAATCCAAAATCTGCATGATCATTATTTTAAATAGAAGCTAGGCCACAGTTAGTTCAGGTAATCATCTTTGGGTACATGTGCCATGCTCCAGCCTCCTAGGAAAGATCATCAGCCTTTCCCACAGCTGTTTTTCATTATGAAGTGGAAATAAGGATGAAGGGTCTTTGCAAGTCACCATCCTAGGTTTGTTCCCCACTTCAAAAATACCTAAAAAGCTCCTTGACATCAAATCAGTTCAATTCCACATATGTTTACCAACAGCTTGGTTTGTCAGTCAGTCATCATGTAATATAAGAAGATAAAGAATTGCCCCAAAGTTTACAATTTAATTGTAACATGGAGTCAGTGGAGACTGAATTTGAAATTTTTGAGGGTAGAATACTGCTATTTTGAAGTTGTATTTAGTTTTGGCTCATAAAGTGAGAGCAGCAATTAGCCTTTAGGGGAATCTTTTTCTTTGTCTTGGGAGGGATTATTTTACCTTTAGTCATGTAGGTTTAAATCAGGGACCTCTCTACCTACTGTTTAGGGAGCTCTGAATGCAATGAATTAATGTAAATGGACTTGCTTTAGACTGAATTTTAAAATAATTTAAGTAAATTGAGTGTGCAAGCACAATCATACTCCAACAGAAGTAGATAATTTTCTCAAGATAACTGAATGAAGGTTGCTTTATAAACAGAAATTGATTTTTAAAAAATTATTTGTGTGTGATTGTTTTTGTGAAAAACTCTGTTAGCTCTTTATGAACTATTTCTTTTTTATTTTATTTTTTTAATTTGAGCACAGAGCTAGACTATATTTCCAAGCCCTCTGTACAATTAGTTATGACCATGTGATTGGTTCTTGCTAAAAATATGTAAGTGGAAGTGATGTGTGGCACTTCTAGGCCAGGGTTGTTAAGAAGTTCAAATAATGTAGGGAGGAGGCAAGAGAATTAAAAATGTTAATCAAGCAACATTCAGAGACTGAAATATGCTGATCAGCCCTGCAGCCAGGCCAGAAGGACACCTTCAGAACAAAGGAAATGTTCTACTGGTTTAGTTACAACTCATTCTCCACACCTGTGAGAGAGAAACAGGAACCAGGTGTCATTCCCTGTGGCTAAAACCATGGGGAAACTATGGATTAAAGGATGGAAACTGCAAACAAGCCTTTCATTCTACATATTATTACCTTTTCACACTACATACTCTTCCCCTTCCTTACTATATGTCCATATCAAAGAAAATAGAAACTAAAGAATGACATATAAACTGAATTCTCTGAACACTCAGGTTACCTCTCAGTGCCTTTATTCTGTCTCTCTCTGTTTCTCTCACTGTCCCTCTCACTGTCTCTCTCCCTCTCTGCCTCTGAGAGGAGACCACACTGTCTGTGGACTGTTACCCCTTTTCTAATAAACTTTCCTTTTGACTCCAGCTTTGGTATGTGTGTTGAATTCTTTCTACACTCTCTGCCAAAGGACCCTCTTCTCTCAGTACAGGGCTTGGTGTCCCCCTCACTTGGGGAAACTTGCCCTGTCCTGCATCATCTTTCTGGCAACAGTGAAAGGATCAAGGAACATAAACTCATCCCACCCAAGTTCACCATGGCTCCTCTCATCTGAGAGTGTCTGGGATTCATTTCCCTATGCCGTGCAGATCAATTGGCCTTGGGCAAACGGTTTACTCCGTTTCTAGTGGGCTGATGAGAGACCTGTTCTCTAACTGAGCAGGAGTCCACCAGTCCTGTCAACTTTTCCTACTTTTCTTCCCCTAATTTCTCTGACTTGGTGTCACCATCGGAATTGCAGAGGAACACTGTTCAAACTCCAAATTAAAAGACTGTGCAGCACCTTTCAGCCACAACAGGACGGGTAAGCCACTGTAGGAATCTTCTCTTCCTTCCTTTAGGTCCCTTACTTTTATTTTTGCTGAGGGCTTGCAACCCAAGAAGCAATGGGCTGTGGAAGCTTGCCCAGGCTTACTCCTCGACCTTGCCCCTTATCCTTTCCTTCTTTCCCTCCCCTTTCCAGTGCAAGCTCTAGTGGGGAGGAGGCGGGGTCACAGTAGCAGCTCTACTGACCTCTCCTAACTTGTCTTCTATCTGTCCTTCTCCATTCTCTTTTTCTCCTTTCCCTTGATTGATGCAGTTGACCAAGTCTAGAGGACAGTAGGGCCTCAAGTTGAAAGAAGCCTGGGTCCCCGAATTGCCTCCAAGAGGAACACTATGTACAGACTTGGAACACTATCTTTGAAAGAAAAATAAACGGAAAATTTTTAATCTTATTTGTTATAGTAGCTCACATTACCCTAACTCATACAATTCTTGTCTGAGCACTTCTTCATAGCAAACTGGAGCTGGACTTCTCTCACACAAACATATAGGCTCATCTCTCTACTTAATAGGTGAGAAGACACAGTGAAAAAGAACTGAAGTTGATTTGGCACAGCAACACAAGGGTTGAACCGTTGGTATCTCACATATGGCATTTTTTGGAGACATATAATTCAGACATTAGGAAATAAGATTTCACACTATTACTATTAATTTATCTGGTCTCTGTGGATGAGACACACCTAGTGGATATGGAGTAGAATCTTTCTCAAGGGAATCCGTGGTTCTACAGTCAATTATTCAGAGGTGAGAAAGAAAGTGACTCACAGATTAGGGGAGTTGGGATTTAGTTAGGTCTGGGTTTGTAAGCTGGTAAGGCCTAAAAAATTTTGTTGGTGGCTGTTGAGCTTGACTCAACCACATGGAGGTCTCAGTTTTTAGATAAAGTTTAGCTTTTGGGGTTCTATGACTAGGTTATTTAAAAATTTTCTATTTTATTATGGTAAGGATACTTAATGTAAGATCTACTCTCACCACGAATTTAAGTGTACATTATAGTATTATTACCTATAGGCACAATGTTGTATAGCAGATCTCTAGAACTTATTCATTTCATATACCTAAAATTTATACCCATTGATTATTAACGCTCCCTCTCCCTGGCCCCTAGCAGCTGCCAGTCTATTCTTTGCTTCTATGAATTTGACTATTCTAGATACCTCATAAGTGTAATCATGCAGTTTATACTGTGATTGGCTTATTTCACTTAGTATAATGTCCTCATTTCACCCATGTTGTCACATATTGCAGAATTTTCTTCTTTTTAAGTCCAAATAACATTCCATTGTATGTCTACACCACATTTATTTAAAAAACCATTCATCCATAAGTGGACATTTAGGTTGTTTCCACATCTTGGCTATGGTCAATAGTACCACGATAAACATAAGAATGCTGATATCTTTTTGAGATCTTGATTTCAATTCCTTTGGATAAATACCCAGAAGCGTATTTACTGCATCATGTGGAAGTTCTATTTTTAATTTTTTGAGAAACCTCTTCATACTGTTTTTAATAGTGGGCTACACTATTTTGCATTCTCACCAATAAGGTACAAGAATTCTAATTTCTTCACACCCTCGCAGATACTTGCTGTCTCTTGTTTTTTGGTAATCATCCTAACAGGTATAAAGTAGTACCTTATTGTGTTTTTTATTTGCATTTTCCTGATGATTAACGATGCTGATCATTTTTCCTATACCTTTTGGCCATTATTATATTTTCTTTGCATATGAACAGATGTTTTAAGAGCCACATCATGTTAAAGTTACAGCATTCTTTAAGCCTTCGATGAAATATTGCTGAAAGTCACAAACTGATTTTAGGTGAATGTGGGGAATTAGGGAGAAGAGTGTCTACTTCCTGAGGTGAGACTGAGAAGATATAGGGATCAGTGGTAGCTCACCAGCAGTGGATGGCAGTGTTCACTGAAGTGGTGTGTGTATAAGGTCATCCACAGCAGAACCAAAGTGGAAGGAATTGCTCCTTTCTTCATAGTATATGTGAGGCAGTTCTCTGAGAAACATTTAGAAATACCTGGGGGATGCTCTAAAGAGGCTCTTTTCCAAAAATAGACCAGTTGGGTTTGTATAGTTATAGTTTAGAAATGAACAGTGCATCTTTATTTTGTATCATAGGCTGGGGAGGATGCTAAAATATAGATGACATATTTAAGTTCGATGTGTTTCATTTTTACTGTTCATGTCAGGACTTTCTTCTAGTAGCACTGATTAATGGGAGTTTAAATAGTCAATAATGGAGAGTGTTTAACAACATTTCTATCACACAACATATTTTATGGGAACTTGGTTGTGCAGGCCCAACCATCAAATTTCATCAGAGACGTTTGACCATCTAGCACTGAAGGAGGAGACAAACACAATGGCAGAACCGTTCAGCAGAAGGAGTAAGATTCCTACTTGTTTAATATTTGTATAATTATTGATTTTAAAAAATTTATCGGTGCCATTTTATTTGTGCTTTCTATCTGTCCTACATGTACAGTTTATTTTTTTCTCTTGACTTTGTTCAAATTGGTTTAGATTTTTGTTCTATGTTTAATTTTTTTTACTTTTATTTTTTTTCTCCTTTGTTTGGACTATGTATAGACTCTATTATTTACTGTTTTAGTGGTTACTCTTGAAATTTAAGGATGTACATTTAACAAAGTGAGGTGAGTAAATATTTTTCCCAACTTCCAAACACTACAACAGTCTTGGTATATGTGAACTCAAATTATCCCCTCTAATCTTACTTGTAACTATATCTAGCGTCTTAGCTCTATTTTTTATACTTTATGAAATAGATATTACTTTTTTATGCTTTCAATGTGAATTCTGGGAAATATAGGTTATTCATTTCTTTAGTTACAATTCTTTCTTGGACCTGAGACCTTTCTGAATCAGTTTTCCTATTAAAGTACATCCTTTAGATGCTCATTTAGTAGGATCTTTTAATGGTAAATTTCCTCAGTTTTTGTTTCTCTGACTATCTTTATTTCATTTTTATTCTTCAAGAATAGTTTTTCCAGGTGTTAAATTCTGAGTTTGAAATCATTTCCTCACAATTTTCAAGACGTTATTACACTAGCTTCTGACTTGAGAAGTCAGTTGTTAGTCTAATTCATGTTACTTTAGAGGTAATTAGGCTTTTTTTTTTTTTTTAGTGCTTTTTAAGATTTTTCTCTTTGCCTACAGTTTGTCTTGATGTGTGGAATTTTTTTCTGCTTTGTGTTTAATGGACTTCTTGAGTCTAAAAAATTGTATCTTTTATTAATTTTGGAAAATTCTCAGACCTCCCATCTTTCAATTTTATCACTCATTCCTTTGTTATTCTCCTTTTGGAACTTCAATTAGATGTATGTTGGAGCTTCTTCCTGTATCTTCTGAGTCTCTGAACTTCTCTTGGTATCTCTAAGCTGAATTCTGAGTAGTATTTTTGGATCTATTTTCCAGAAATAAATCTATGTTCAAACCACTATTTAATCTTGGGTTTTTTAAAAAAAACAAATAAAAAATCCAACTCTATATTTTATAACAATTGTAGATTTATAGAAAAATAAAGAAGATAATATGAAATAAAGAAAATTTTCTGTACTGTCTTTCTTATTTTTGTATAAATCTAAAATATGACCTGAAGAGATTGTAGAGGCTGGTTAAGAAGTCTCTGTAAGGCCCTTGTCTTTGCTGGGGCTTGAAGTCCATAGGGGAGGCAAGACAAGATGAATTATAAAAAGGTAGAGGGCAAGAACAATTTGGAACTCAGAAGCCAGAGCCCATGAAGATGGACTAAATACCTTGTCAGTTCTTTTGGTTTATGACATTGGTTGTATGGGTGTTCTGCAGGTGCCAAGGTCTTTTGCCACAAATCTAAACATACACACCGGGAGTCAGAGAAGTTGAAGGAAGATCTAGAAAGAGCTAAGGTGGAGCAGTTGGTATAGATGTTTATCAAGCCAATAGGGTAAGCCAGAAAATAAGCAACATGTATGAGTTACAAAATGGTTGCTACTTCATTCTCTTTCTATATCTCTTGTGGCCCTATCCTAACTGGAGTCATACAGGAAAGTGAATTCTGGGACTTATAGTTTATCCTAGCCAAGCTGACTTATTAAAGAGTCACCACCATATTTTAAATATTTTGTGAAGCACTGTCATATGTTATGTATGTTGGTTAATATAGAATTTTTGACTAAGTTTTGTGAGAATAGGGAAATTTATTGTCTTCTTTTGTACTCTAATGCCTAGCACATTAACTTTTACAATGTAGTCTCTTAATAAATATTTGCTACATAAATGAATGAGAGTGATGTTCTAGATATTATGCTAAGTACCAGAGATACAAAGCTAAGACATGTTCCTTTCTTCGCTCATGGAATTCAGGGTCTAGTTAGGTAAGACATATATGTAAAGATACATACATCAGATATATTTATACATATGCACAATCTTTGCAAACATATATAGTAAACCATTAAAATTTGACATAAAAACAATTTATTGTTATAGTATTAAAAGATGGCTGAAATAATTTTGAACCTGAAATTCTAGTTTTTGAAATTTAGGACAGAGAATACTGAGATTTAGTAAGGAATATTAGGCATTCAACTTAGAGGAAAATGTTTTGGAATAAAAATTTCCAATTCTGCAAATTTCTCATAGAGGAGAATGATCATTGTGGCAGACTGGCTGGATGGTTTTTTCTCTTTGTTCTGGGCCTACTTGAAGACTATAATTCCTAACTTTCCTTGCAATTAAGCATAGTCATATGTCTGGCAATAGAATGTAAGCAGACAAGATCTGGTCCGTATAAACCTTCCACATGTGATCTTCCATACTTCTTTTCCTTCTGGAGCTCTGTGCAAATGAGTTTGATAACTTTACAGGTTACATATTGAAGATATCTTGGAAGTCATGTGCTAATGATGACAGAGCTATAAGAATGAAGGAGTCTTGGTACCTGATCTACTATTTAGAGGAAAGTTGGCATGTAACCAGAAAGGGTTGCTACCCTAACTAGATCATTTAGTGCGCAAAAGACATAAATTTTTATTTTTGAAGCTACTGACATTTTGGGGTCAATTGTTACAGCAACCCATGTCACTCTGTCTAATATAATGATTTATGATGAGATATAAGAAATTTGGCTTATAGAATATGTATATTGATATTATATAATATATAAAAGCATATATATTAATACATAATATAGAAATTATATGCATACAAAGTTATATATATTGTTTGGCTATTCTGAGAAATATGTGAAAATAAAAAGCAGATAAATAAAATAAACTTGTCATTATATATTGATGACCAAATTAATAGCAAGCTTTATATTTTAATATTTATCTTCAATAGACTAATTGCATTTAATTTATCTTATGATGCCTTGTTTGAATGTCTCATAAGGGATTGGAAATCTCTAAAAATGCACTGATTCCTGAGCCTATGAAGTTCATTGGGAGACGGAAAACCAAGAATAAGGGATTGGAAATCTCTAAAAATGCACTGATTCCTGAGCCTATGAAGTTCATTGGGAGACAGAAAACCAAGAATCTGAAGACAATTGTGTGAATGTTAAATCATATATCCTCAGACCATCAGTTTTCATTCATTAACCAGAAACCTCTAAAATAATACACATATTAATTCTATTTACTGTGAACCTGGGATAGGGCAAAGAGTTTATACCTTCCAACTTTCAGTCTTTCCCACCTGTCTGAATTTTTTCATGGTTTTTCAAACTTTAAAAATAATATAGCATCTACGAGTCCTGTTATCAAAACTAGAGAAAAAACATTACTGGAAAAGAAAACTATGTACCAATAGCTATTATCAGTATAGATGCAAAAATTCTCAACACTGTTCAAAACAAATACAGTAACATATAACAAGAATCATACAATATGACCAAGTGGAATTTATCTCAGGAATGCAAGTTGGTAAACATCTGAAAATCAATTAATGTGATACACTATATGAATAGAATAAAAGAGAAAAACCAAACGATTATGCCAATAAATGGAGAAAAAGCATTTGATAAAATTCCCAACCCTTCAGGATAAAAACACTAAACAAGCTAGAAATAGAAGAGATCTTCCTGAACCAGACAAGGCATCTAGGGAAAAACCACAGCTAACACTGTACTTAATATTGAAAGTTTGAATGTTTCCCTTTAAAATCAAGAAAAAGACAAGGACGATTTCTCTGCCACTTCTCTGTAACATTGCTCCAAGTTTCTAGCCAGGGACATTTGGAAAGAAAAGGAAATTAAAAGGCATCTATATTGGAAAGGAGAAAATAGAACTTTCTCTGTTTACAAATGACATGATTGTATATACAGAAAATTTTAAAGAAATTCTTAGGATAAGCTCAGCAAGATATCAGGATATAAGATATTTACATATATATATTTATACATATATATGTATACAAACATACACACACACACATATATAATTGTATTTCTATATACTAGCACTGAATAATCCAAAACTAAAATCAAGGAAACAATTCCATTTGTAAGAGCATTTAAGAGTATTTAAATATTTAGGAATAAACTTTAAAAGTAATGCAAAACTTATGCACTGAAAACTACAAAATGTTGTTGAAAGAAATTAAAGACTTAGATAAGTAAAAAGAATACCTAAATAAATATAAAGATATCCCACGGTCATGGATTGGAAGAATATTGCTGAAATGGCAATACTACTCAAAGCAATCTACAGATTCAGTGAAATCCCTATCAAAATCCCAGCTACCTTCTTTATAGAAATTGACAAGCTGATCTTAAAATTCACATAGAAACATAAATAATCTAGGGTAACCAAATCTTGAAAAAGAACGTAGTTGGTCTCACACTTCCTAATTTTAAAACTTAACTACAAAGCTACAGTAATCAAGACTGTAATACTTGCATAAGGTTAGACATATAGATCAGTGAAATGAAATCCAGAAATAGCTCATATTTACAACCAATTGAAACTTGACAAAGTTGCTAAAACAATTCATTGGGGGAAAGAATAATCTTTTCAGACAAGTGGTATTAGGAAAACTGGATTAAATAAAATTGAACTACTATCATATAGTATACAAAGTTACGTCAACTACGTATGAATTTTCAGAGCAGCATTGTTCATAACTAAAAGGTGGAAGCAACCTAAATGTCCATCAGTTAATGTGTTATACAACACAATGGAGCATAATTCAGCAATTAAGGGGAATGAAATCGTGATGCATGCTACAACATGAATGAAGCTCAAAAACACTTGTTAAGTGAAAGAAGCCATCGCAAAAGATCACATATTACGTGATCTCATCTAAGTAAAATATCCAGAATAGGCAAATCATTGGTGATGGGAAGCAGATTGGTGTTTGCTTACAGCAAAGTGAGTTGAGGAAAATGGATAGTGACAACTAATGGTTACATGGTTTCTTTTTGGTTGATGAAAATGTTTGAACATTGATTGTAATGATGATTGCATAACTCTTTGAATACACGAAAGACTATTAAATTGAACACTTAAAATTGATGAATTATATAGTATGCGATATATCTCAATAAAATTGTTATAAATAAAATAATACATCACCTTTTGTGTCTCAGTTTTCTCATCTCTATTTGTTAAATTAGGAGCTGAGTGAGCCTTATGGTTGGTTGTTTTCTTCCATTTCCACTATTCTATAATTCCACAATTTTGTGATTACCAATGGACATCTGTATTATGTCACATATTGTGTTTTTTAAATAAATTTATTTATTTAAATTAGTTTAAAGTATACAGTACATTAGTTAGACATTTATAATATTCATAAAACGATCCCCCCAACTGCTTCCTCCCTCCCCTGGCCCTCCACCTAGCCATCGTATTAATGCTAACTGCATTCCCTCTGCCATGCTCCCCATCCCTGTGCCCAACTATCAACCACTAATTTGTACTTCTCTAACCCTTCACCCCATCCTCCCAGCCTCCCAGCCTTCCAACCTCCCACCCCTCTGTCCATCACCAAACTGTTGACTATATTTGTCTGTTTTTGATTAGTTTGTTCTCTTTGTTCCTTAGATACCACATATAAGTGAAATCATATGGTATTTATCTTTCTCTGTCTGACTTATTTCACTCAGCATAATAACCACTAGGTCCATCCATGTCGTTGCAAATGGTAGGATATCATTTTTTAATGGCTGAGGAATATTCCATTGTATATATGAACCATAATTTCTTTATCCA
>NW_011888800.1:4458639-4535072 GCF_000151845.1 Pteropus vampyrus | reverse complement strand
ATTTAGGTTGCTTCCATATCTTGGCTAGTGTAAATTGTGCTGTTACGAATATTGGAGTGCGTAGACCTTTATGAATTATTATTTTGGTTTTCTTTAAATAAATACCCAGAAATGCAATTGGTGGGTCAAAAGGTATATCCATTTTTAATTTTTTGAGAAACCTACATACTGTTTTCCATAGCGGCTGTACCAATTTGCAATCCTACCAACAATGTATGAGAGTTCCCTTTTCTCCGCATCCTCGCCAACTTGCTGTTTTTTTGATTTATTGATGATAGCCATTGTGAGGTGATATCTCATTGTGGTTTTAATTTGCATTTCTCTGATGATTAGCAACCTTGAGCATCTTTTCATATGTCTGCTAGCCATCTGTATTTTCTCTTTGGAGAAGTATCTGTTCAGGTCTTCCGCCCATTTTTTAATTGGATTGTTTGTTTTTGTCGTTGTTGAGTTGTATAAGTTCTTTATAAATTTTGGATATTAACACTTTATCAGATTGTATGTTTCTAGGAATGTGTCCATTTCTTCCAGATTGTCCAATTTGTTGGCGTATAATTGCTTGTAGTATTTTCTTGTGATCCATTGTATTACTGTGGAGTCTATGGTTATTTCTCCTCTTTCATTTCTGATGTTATTTATTTGAGTCCTCTCTCTTTTCCTTGATGAGTCTGGCTAAGGGTCTGTCAATTTTGTTTATCCTTTCAAAGAACCATCTCTTGATTTCATTAATCTTTTGTACTGTTTTTCTAGACTCTATTTCATTTATTTCCTCTCTGATCTTTATTCTTTCCTTCCTTCTATTCACTTTGGGCTTTGTTTGCTGTTTGTTTTCTAGTTTTTTTAATTGTAAGGTTAGATTGTTTATTTGAGCTTTTTCTTATTTCTTGAGGTAGGCCTGTATTGCTATGAATTTTCCTCTTAGGACTGCCTTTGGCTGTGTACCCCAAATTTTGAGGTCATTGTGTTTTCATTTTCATTTGTCTCTAAGTATCTTTTGATTTCTTCCTTGATCTCATTAATAACCCATTCATTGTTTAGTAGCATGTTATTTAGCCTCCATGTGTTTGTGTATTTTCCAGTTTTTTTCTTGTAGTTGATTTCTAGTTTCATATCATTGTGATCAGAAAAGACAGTTGATATGATTTCAATCTTCTTAAATTTATTGAGACTTGATTTGTGTCCTAACATGAAAATGTTCCATGTGCACTTGAGAAGAATATATATTTTGCTGTTTGGGGGTAAAATGCTCTGAAAATAGCTTTTAAATCCGTTGGTTCTAGTGTGTCTTTTAGGCACATTGTTTCCTTGTTAATTCTTTGCCTGGATGATCTGTCCATTGGTGTCAGTGGGGTGTTAAAGTCTCCTACTATGAGTATATTACTATTAATCTATCCTTTTATGTCAGTCAATAATTGCTCTATGTATGTAGGTGCTCCACATATTGTGTTTTTAATGGCTAATGGCTTTTAAAAGTTCTAAGATAATCTTAAAATTATTTTTGGAAGTTTCTAAGGCATAAATAACAAACCCAATTATCATTCTATTGATAAATTCACAGAGTAAAATCCACAGCTTTCCTGGACCATTTGAAGGGTCACCACAGGTATATGAACCTCATAAGAACTAGGTTTCAATATTATCTTGAGTAAGAAAGCACTATACATAATTTTAAAAATTTCATCAGCTTGCATTGTTAAAGATCCTCTCTTAGTTCTGCTTTCTGAACAGTACATTGATGTACTAATTGATCAAGCACTAGAGAAGCAAATTGAATCAAAATTTGATATCCTTTGGAGAATAGGCAAATAAAAACTTGGCAGACCATATAAATTGAAAGTATATAGAGCAATGGCAGTTATTATAACCAAGAGGCTGTGATTTGACCAAGACTTTAAATCAAACTTCTTTAAAAATACTTTTTTTAAAAAACAAATATTTATGATCATTTAATGACAAAACCAGACAACACAAGCCAACATGTAGTTCCGAAATGCAATTAGCTTCCAAGTATTAAAATGATTTCCATCATATAGCTTAGCTGTTCTGGTGTATGATGAAGGTAAAGAAAGTCTCTTCCAGCTGTTTGGGGTTCCTATTATGAACAGGGTTGATAGATGAGCTTCCTTTAACACAACTTCTAAAAATGTATCTTTCTGGTGGACTTTTGGAACCAATAACTAGAAGCTGGCTAGTCTGACACAAGACAGTAAGAGAAGTAGCTTAAAGAAACCAAGGACACAAACTTATAACCATCGTAAGTAATGATGTCAGTAGTGAACAAGATTTCTGCAAAAAGTGTCATCTTTATGTGTGAGTAGTCTGAAAGAGCTGATGGTCACCAAAGGCTATTCATAAAGGCACCACAAACATGCAGCAACACTAATTGCCATGTTCTCTTTGGATGTGAAGAGGGTTCTGTGTAGTTATCCAGAACTACAGCCGTCATTAAAATAAATACCATTTCTAAAAACAGGGATAGTTGGAAGGGCAAAACGTAAGCTAATTAGCTTAGAAAGAACTTTGAAGTTAGAGTGCCAGAAAAAAAGTATAGGTTAAAAATAAAGAAGAAGGGAACAGACAGAAGGAGAGAATGCAGAATTTTAGAGTTAGATGTAACCTGCTTATCTTATCATGCTTTGTATTAGTCAGGATAAAATAATCTATCCTAAGATAATAAACCCAGAAATCTCTGTGGCATAACACACCAAAAGTTTGTTTTTTAGTCACACATGTCCAGTTTTGTAGGCGGACACTTTGATTCATCTGCTCATTCAAGGTTATATAGCTCTATCTGTATCATGATAATGCCAGAGCTTCCAAAGTTGCTGTGGCAAGAGGCTAGAAAGATAGAGAGGGTACACAGGCTCCCCTCAGAATTAATACATGTCTTGTGTTCACATTTTATTGGCCAGAACTCAGGCACCTGATTCCAACACAACATCAAAGAAGCTTGGAAATGTAGTTTTCCTGTGAAATATTGACGCAAAACTCAACATTGCTTCCAGGCCGCTGTTATGGACTATCTTCTCAACTTTTGCCATATCAAGTTACCCCTTGAATCTGCTTAGTAGTTTACTTTAAATCAATTGACGTAAAAAAAATCTAATGACCATTAGACAGTCTACTAATTAGATTGAAATTTAAGTTGATCGATGTAATAATTATATATTTTCTATTGTGAATTAAAATAAATACAAATTTATTAAGTGTATGTTATGGACAATCTAAAATCACGTCCCATATCAGCAATGGTATGCCAAATACTTTAGAAAAAACTAATTTAACTCTCCCATTTTAAGATGAGAAAACTGAGGCCCAGAAAGATGACATAAGTCCTCCCAAATGATAAAGCAAGAATTAGAACCTAGGTTTCTTTACCACTATACCATGTTTTCAATCCTCTAAGTTTGTGAAGAAAGGATGTGGGCACTGGAAAAACAAACTGAGTCACTGCAATTAGGGGAATGAAAGAGAACACAAGCACAATGTACAAATATCTGAAGAGGAAAAAGAAACCAGTAGGAAGAGTTGTGAGCTGCAAGGCAGATGGGGTCTTTTGGAAAACATGACTCCTACACAAATCAGCAGATTTGGGTGCATGGTTGTCTAAAGGCTCCTGAGAGACTGATTTTCTGAATTAGTTAGAGTCACTGGTGAATAATTCTAGAGGCCTTGAGAACCACCATGAAAAGTGAAGAGGAGCACATGTATATAACTGGAGGAGCCATTGGGACAACAGCTGGACTCTGCACGTGGAGACACAGGAAGTGTTTGTTCTATAGCTCGCTGCCCTCTGTGCATGGCCACAAACCCCAGGAGCACACTGCTGATAAACACAGGAAAGAACATCACTTCCGTTTGGGTCCAAATAAAATACAAAAAGAGTTGGTAGGAAACTTCTAAAGGATTCTTGGGAGTTCTTTAGTATTCTGTAAAACAGCTTTGTAAGCAAATGCCTGCCTATAAAAAATTACAATGGCAGTCTGGCTGATTTAACTTTACTAATAAGCATCATTAGATTGAGCACCTGAGATTGTAGAAGTCCTCTACTACAGTAGTTGTAAATTTTATTTTGAAATCCGTGAAAATTAGCTCTTCAAAATAAGTCATATGGACAAACTTTACATAGAACTGTTAGAAGCAGAACCACTCTGATTGGAGGAGTGTCCAAGACAGCTTGGGCTACTATAATAAAATACCATAGACTGTGTGGTTTAAACAACAGACATATATTTCTCACAGTCCTGGAGAATGGGAAGTCCAAGATTAGGGTACAGCATGCTCAGATTCTGGTGAAGATTCTCTTCCCAGCTTGCAGATGGCTGCCTTCTTGCTCTGTGCTCACATGATACAAAGCAAGCCAGTTCTGGTTTAATTCCAACATGGAGGCTCCATCCTCATGACCTCATCTAAACCTAATTACTTCCCAAAGGCCCCATTTTCAAATCTCAAAATGGGGATTAAGTCTTCAACATATGAATTGGAAGGGGATGTGGGTGGGTGACACAATGTTCAGTCCTTAGCAAAGAGAAGGGGTTTCAGTGCTTAGCCAGGTTGGCTCCTTCCTCTAACCATCCTCCCTCTCTTCACCCCTGAGCATAGAATAATATTATGCCCCTTAATCCAGTCTGATGTCTTCATTTTGGGAATGCAGAAACCAAGCCTAAAGGGACTGTGGAGATATCTGAGGCCACCCATTTGTGAAATGGCAGATCAGAACTAGAATCACAGCCTTTCAACTCATGTTGGGTCTTCCTGTGAAATTATTATGGTTAGGGACCATGATATTGTAATGTATGGTCCTATGTCAATGATGTCGTAAAATTCTTCTTTATAAATAATATCTTGAAATTATATACTAGTTGAAATAGATTATAGAGTTCTAGTCTATCCTATCTTAGACAATAAAAGCACACAACACAGATAAATTTTTTTTAAAAAGACGTATTGAGGCATAAAATAAAATTAACATAACATAAATATTAAAATTTACATTTGATAAGTCTTAAAATATGTACACACCTTTAAAATCATTATGACAATCAAGATAAAGAACATATTTATTACACCCAAAAGTTTTTTTGTGCCTATTATAATACCTTCTCAACCTCCCTCACATCCTCCCTCTTCCAAGGCAATAGCTACTCTGTCACTATATATTAGTTTATAATACAAAAGTTTATATAAATGTAATCATAGACTATGTACTGTTTTTCTTCTTTAGCTACTTTCTCTTAGCATAGTAATTTTGAGATCTATCCATGTTGTTGTATATATGAATGGTTCATTCAGTTGTATTGCTGAGAACTATTTCATTACATAGCTATACAAATTTTGGTTATCCATTCTATTGGTGGACGTTTGAGTTATTTTAAGTGTTTGACTATTACAAATAAAGCTGTTTTGAACATTTGTGTACAAGTTGTATACAGGCATTTTTCTTGGTTATATACCTAGAAGTAAAATGGTTATGTCATATAGCAAATGTATGATTGACATTTAAGAAATTGCCCAACAGCTTTTTAAAGTGGTAGTCCTACTTTCCATTTCCACTCATGTGGCAGGAGAGTTCCAGTTGCTCCACATAATCGACATGGTCAGTCATTTAAAATTTTAATCAGTCTAATAGTTATGTAGAGATATATCATTGTGGTGTTATTTCATATTAATTTTCTAGTGGCTGATGATGTTGAGTAATGATCTTTTCATGTGCTTACTTGGTACCTGTATAACTTTTTGGTAAAGTGTCCATTCAAATCTTTTGCCCATTTTAAAAAATGGGTTTATATATTATATTATTGAGCCGAGAGTTCTTTATATACTCAAAGATACAAGGAATTTTCAAATATGTGACTTGGCTTTCCATCCTCTTTACAGTGTCCCTCAAAGAGCAAAAGCTCTTAATTGTGATGAAGTCAAATTTATCGATTTTTTAAATGGATTGTGCTTCTCTTGTTACATCTAAGAAATATTTACCTAATCCAACATCGCAAAGCTTTTTTTTCTATATTTTCTTCAAGGAGTTTTAGAGTTTTAGGTTTTACATTTAGGTCTCTCATCCATTTTCACTTAATTTTTAAATGTAGCGGGAGATATGAACTAAAGTTATTTTATTATTTTTTACGTAATGATATCCAAGTTTTCAAGCACCATTTGTCAAAACCACTGTCCTCTCTACTGAATTACCTTTATATCTCTGTCAAAAATTAGTTGTCCATATGTGTGTGGATCTATTTCTGTATCTTCTATTTTGTTCCATTGATATATTTGTTTATTTCTACATCAATATTGAACAATCTTGATTATTGGCACTTTAGGATAAGTCTTGACAGATAATGAAAGTCCTTGACATTTGTTCTTCTTTTTAAAAGTTATTTTGATTCTTCTATGTTCATTACATTTTCATATGAATTTTAGACTACACAATAGCAAAAGTGCCTGCTGGGATTTTGATTATAATTGCATTTAAATTATAGATCAGTTTAGGGAGAGTTCACATGTACAAAAATGAATCTTTTTGTACATGTAAACATGGTATTTCTCTCATTTATGTCTTCATTAATTTCTTTCTGCAATGTTTTATAATTTTCAGTTTACAAGTCAAATACATCTTTTGTCAGATTTATCCTTAACTATTTTATGTTGCTGTAAATTGCATTTTTTAAATTTCAATTTTTCATTACTATTACATAGAAATATAGATTTCTATAGATTGACCTTGTATGCTGCAATTTTGCTAAACTCATCTATTACTTTTAGTAGAGTTTTTGTAGATTTTGTAGGATTTTATTGATAGACAATCATATTGCCCGTTAATAGTTTTATTTCTTCCTTTTAAATCTGGATACCTTTTCTTTCTTTCCTTGTTACACTGATTAGGCATTTGATTACAACAATAATATGTCATGTGAGCATGTAAGTATATTTCCTTGCCTTGTTCCTAATCTTAGAGAGAAAGCATTCAGCCTTCTACTAAGTATGAAGTTACAGCTCTATATTTGTCATAGCTGCCATTTCAGGTTGAAAGTTTCCTCTATTCTTACTTTTCTGAGAGTTTTTATCAGGTATGTGCCTATAACTTTACATTTGTGTTATTGATAATGTTTTCTTATCTCTCTTAACTAGATTCCTAAGTGCAAAAACTGCCTCACTCATCTTTGTATTCTCTTTGCTTATGTCGATGACTGTCACAGAGTTGGAACACAAAAATGAGCCAGTATTAGGCAGTGTTGTTTATTCTAGTTGTTCTCAAAGTGTGGTCTCCAGAACAGCAACATCATCAGTACCACCTAGGCACATAGAACTATAAATTCGTCATCCCATCCAGCCTTACTGAATCACTGAATTGCTGTGGAGGTATGACCCAGCAATCTGTTAACAAGTTCTCTAGGTGATTCTCTTGCTTGCTAGAGTTTGAGAATCATTGGGTTAGTAATGACTAGGAAATGACTTGGAGAGTCAGCAAGACGCAGTTTGAATCCTGCCTCTTGTCAAATTCTTTGACAAGAATAACTTATTTTTAAAGCCTTGGGTCTCTTATGTATAAAAAGGGAACAGTAGGAGCTATTTTATAGGACTGTTTAAATTTAAATGAGGTAATTTAGGTAAAGCATCGAGTGTAAATGATCCATAGTATATACTCAATAAATGATAACTATGAACAGTAGTAATAACATAATAATAATACTAATATTATAGTAATTTCTACCTGGTGGGAACAAGAGGCTTTTGCTTATGGCTGTCTCTGGATATTATTTTGAGTCTAAACAGAGAGAAAAACTGTTACAGGGAAGTACAAAAATACTCTAAGAATCAAAATAGTTTACAAAACAGAAGAATCAATGAGGAAAGGGAAAAGAAGGAAAAAGAGTGAGGTAGAAGTATTTATTTTAGGAGGAGAAAAATCTGATGAACTTATATGAAAATGTGGTACCCACATTTTGCAATAATAAAATTCTAAATGACAGGTTTTTGCTTGGTTCAGAATAGAGACTCAGTCCTATTCAAAATCTGAGTGGGCCTCAATTTAAAAATTATCACCTTCTTACAGTTATAATACTCTTACGGAAAACCAACCACAGCACGGTGCTAGATAGTGGAATACAGAGATAAGGACTGAGTATTCCCAACTAAGCTGAGTGTAGTGGTACTTACCAGACACTACCATGGTGATGTCTAAAACAGATTAAGCAGATAATTTCTTCAGAATCTTAATACTTTATAATGGGAGGGATATAAAGACAGGCAGCCAAGATGGCCCTCAGTGTTTAGTGTACCTGCGAACAAAGAGAAAGATTTCCTTCAACATCAGCATTACTCAAGTGGGTATTTCTCCTGGTATTTGTGGCTCTGTTATCTTGGCATTTTCACTAACCTAGATCCATCATATACTTCTAAGCACTCATCAACAACATGGTAAAAAATGGTGTTTATCACTTTGTTTTGGCGTGGTAGAATTTCAAATTTGATTCGATGCTCCAAACATGTGTTAGTTATCTACACATTCAAGGCAGTATGCTAGAGGATACTAAAGTGAATAAAATGTAACTCCTGCCTTGAAAGAGTTCAGTGTCCACTGAGATAGATGCATATTTGTGTAATAGCAGTACATTTTTATACCTTTTTACACTTGACAACCCGTTTTCACGTAAACAATCTTAATCAGTCTTCACAGTAGCCTTATGAAGTAAATAGAGTAAGTATTACTGGCCAATCCTATAGACAATTAGAGTAAAAATAACATCCATTATTGGTCTGAAGACTTACACTACATTAACTCTATCCTCCATTTTACTGCCCTTATGCAATCAATCGCCAAGTTGTATTGAATCTATCACTTAAATGTCACTGTAATTTTTGCTTCCCTCACTATTTCCACCATCACTGCCTTAGTTGAAATAAGCTCATTCTTTCTTGCCTGGGCTATTTCAATAACCTCCTAATTAGTCTCCCTGCCTACAAGTTCTGCCCACACCAATCTGCCACCAGAATTATCTTTCAAAAACAGCAATGATTATGCCACTCAGCTAAAAACCCTTGCTGGCTTCCCTATCCAATCAAGATAAGTTTCAAGTTCTTTAGGTTCACATAAAGACACTTTACAAGGCTACCCAGATGTCCTGCCAAACTTCACCTCTTGTTGCCTGTCAATTCTGAGCCCTAGTCCTGTACACACAGACTAGATGATCCAGCCACTGGATCATACTCTTTCGAGGTTCCATACCTCTGCTTGATCATTTAAGACAAAACTCAATGTTACCAGCTTTTGGTTGCCCCTTGCCTTGTGATTTTGGACCTCTTTTCATTTCTATTATACAATTTATCAGAATGTAGTATTACAATTGTATAGACAGACTGCTTTCTCCTCAGCCGCTATGCTGGAAACCTGGAGAAAAGGGTTTGCATTTTAATCATCTCTGAGAGAATCTTGGAGACTAGTGCTAATGGGGTGAACCCTTGCTAGGGCTGCCAGACTGGTCAACACAAAGCCCAGTTAAACCTGAATTTCAGAAAGATAATGAATGATTGTTCAGTATAAGTATGCCTCAAATATTGCATAAGACATACTTCTACTAACATTTTAAAAACCTGAAATTTAAGTTTAACTGGTAGTCCTGGATTTTTCTTTGTTAAATTTGGGAACCTTAACCCCTGTGGACCTAAAATCCAGCTTCTATGCCTTCTGGCAGTTAAGCACTGCCACATATGCAATGTCTAGTGAAAACTAAAGCTGAAATTTCTGCCTCACCCTAATGGAGCTTCCCGTTTAATAAGTCATAAAATCTATTTCTAGAATCAACAGTTAATACTGAAAAGCGATGTGTTTTTGATAAACATTTACATGGTAAACTACATGTCTAAAAGCACATCTAGGTACTGATCTTTTGGATGAAAATAAATCCAGTTTGTTGTTGTTGTTGTTGCTTGATAAGAATACATTAGAGAGAATCTGGAAAGCTTAGTCAAAATGGCTTGGTAGCACTTTTAGTCAAACAACCACAATATTGAGAATAGTGTAACCTTAGTCAAATTGCTTAACTCTTCTGTACTTCCTTTTAAAAAGTGTGCATGGGAGGGAGGGTGCAGGGCACAGAGGGAAACCAAAGTCTCTTGTCTAATGAAATGACTGTCAAGTTCAATGTGTAACTTCATAAAATGCATTCAGATAAGGGCAGAGGCAAAAGTCAGGTCAGGAACATTACCAAGTTTTCAGTTCTTATTGCAGATGCACAAACCAGGAATTGAAGCCAGGCAATTGCAAAAATGATTCCAGATCTGCATGGTAACAATTTAGACTGACTTCCACTCCTGCCTGAAATTTAGCAGCAGAGGAAGTTCTTTTCCTGGCTGTCTGCCTTCACCCTGCCTCCCCCATCACTCCATACCTCGGGCAGCTCACTCCCCACATCTGTTTCCAAGCCCTAGAAGTAGGGTCACAGCATGGTGCAATAAGCAGCATTAGCAGGCAGCATGAATCAGTGGTAAATCTTTGATTTTAATTCCTTGCCTCTTTTGGGGAGGAAGTGTGGTCTAGTGGTTAGCCCACTAAGAAAAAAAAAAAAATAGCAGATAAAAGGCAAAATGCCTGGTCTTCTTCACCCCCCTGTTCTATTCTTGGTGGGACACTCTGCCCATCAAACATACATTTGTTTTTCCAACTTTTGCTCTACATTTTTTCCTGAACTGACATAATCATAAGACTCACTTGGGAAAGTTGTTAAGTGATTCCTGAGACCCATTGGAGACTCTCTCAAGGCAAGTCCTAGGAATCTCTATTGTTAACAAGTACTATAAATAAGTCTTCATAATCAGACTCAGCTCACTATATGCTGGTTATATATCACAAAAATGATGAGAGAGCATTAAAGGAAACCATAGGAAGAGAACTGAGGTGAAAAGAGCATATCTACTATAGGACTTGCTTTTACAAGCTCATGTGAAAAAGGCGAAGGATGAGGAGTAAAAAGATGTAGATTCTAGTTCTGGCTTTTTGTATCTAGAGCGGTGTGAGCTTGGGCAGGTCAGATAAACTCTCCTGATCACATTTTCAACATTTTTAAAATAAAAGTGATTAGATCATCTCTTTCAGTTCTGTGATTCAATGAATTATTTCTGTGATTTCACAGAAATGCCAAGAAGGATTTAGAAAAATCTCTTTTCCTGAAAATGACAGTGGGTACAGTCACAAAGGTGTGGGCTGGCTTGTTTGGGGATGTGGCCAGACAATGGAAACAAGTGGCAGTGGGAGGTTTGGGGCCAAGGCCACAAGGAGGGTTCTCCCCACAATTCCCCGCCCTCTTGAGGCTCTGCAGCTGGCCTACTTATGCAAAGGCTTTGGCTCCTCTTTCCTTTTTAAAAGCATTTCTGACTCGTACATTCCCCTGAGGAAGAGAGATTCATCGTTTTGTGGAGAACTTGCACATGCTTTCCTGAAAGGAAAAGAGGAGGGAGGAACGGGAGAGCTTGGATGGCTTAGTGAGTGGGCTAAGGTTGCCAAAGAAATGAGTCTCCCTATGTATGATTAACATATACCCATCACGTCGTTAGCTCTGAGTATGCCCAGCTACATCCTTTGTCCCACTTCAACAATGCCTAGAAGTGTGTTCTCATTAGTGAACTGGACACTCGCCTACTCACTGTCTCTGGAGAGTTTGGGCATTCTTCCACCCCAGAACAAGTGGGGAATGAGTTAAGGAGGAGGAGGAGTGAGGCTTGGAAGTCACCAATGAGTCATGATTGTAGGAAAAGGATGTCTTATGAAGCCAACGCAGAACTAGCTTCCTAGAAACATCATGACAGGTCCCATAAAGCCCACGTTTGGTTCTAATTATAACATGCCCACATTTGAGCATTTTTACAGTTTTCCCATGGTAACAACAGGGTTTCTGAGGAAGAAGACTTGAATCAAATGTGCTCTATACTTCTAGTAGTGATAGCCGATTGGACTTATAAAAACCAATTATTTTTACTGTTTTACTAAGGAGATAGCTTTGGCTTGTCTATGCCTATTAACACATCTGTAAACTGGAGTTCAGCACACTGTACTATATAAAAAGGCCAAGATGAGTAACATTTTAAAAATCAGAAAAAATAGAAACCTCAAGTAAGTGGAATTTATTTCTCCCCTCAACTTGAGACAAATGGCAAACTAAAAATAAACAAGGATTTAAAAAGCAACTTTGAAAGAATGCTACAAATGACTTATTTATAGTTCCATTGTCTGTACTTTCTGATCTTATTAAACAATGGCTGCTTTTCCTAGGGACCTTCATAAAGCACAGCCTAGGTCTTTGAAAATCAAGTTAGGTTCAAGTGTGATTTTAGTTATCATACATTGTTTTCTTTTATTCAAAATTCTTTGAAAATTGCTAATTCTAGAAAACTTATTAATGACAACTTTTATTTACATCTCAGTTCTTGATCATTTTAAGCAATTGAAAATTTTATCTATTTATTTATTTAAATTAAGTTTATTGGGGTAACACTGGTTAATGCAATTATATAATTTTCAGGTGTACATTATAATTTAACATCTGTATGTTCTATTGTGTGTTTACCACCCAAAGTCCATTTCTTTCAGCTACCATATATTTGACCCCCTTTACCCCACCTACCTGCCCCCTCCTAACCCACTCCCTACCCTCTGGTAACCACTAGTCTATAGTCCATGTCCATGAGTCTCTGTTTGTTTGTTCTGTTCCTTTGTTGCTCTTAGGTTTATATCCCACATATAAATGATATCATGTGATTTTCAACTTTTTCTGTCTGGTGTATTTTGCTTAGCGTGATTATCTCGAGTTCCATCCATGTTGTTGCAAATGGCTGTATTTCTTCTCTTCTTATTGCTGGAAAATTTTATTTTTATCGATTCATTCTTTTTCCCTTTTCACTAATTAGATACTAGAGACACTAGCCAGAATCTGGGAGGCTAGAGATAAAACTTTTCTTTCTCTAGTAAAACAGATTCAGGTTAGAAATTAACTAGATCTAGGGGAGATCACGAGGGGAAGAGGGATGTCCCAGGCTACCCAGAAGATGAAGCTGAGAAATTGTGTGTGCGCCTGCTTGGAGCTGATGTGGGGATAGTTGGAATTTTTTATTTTTTTACATCTGTAAAAGCTGACATATGTGAAATTTAGAAAAGGAAGAGAGTACTTGCCTATCCATTTGTGCAAGATTATCAAATGAATCTTCACTCTGTAAATCTCAGCAGTTATGAAAGTTGGCATGGTTTTCAAACTCCACCATAGGAAGTAGGAATCGTTTTGGCAATGTTTTGAAATTTTCCAGAAATATGAGAGATTCTCTTTCTGTACAAATAATAATGACCTCGGATTTAGTAACTTCTTAGGAAATGATTAAGACAAAAGATATGTACTTTCCTCAATACTCTATCTTAGTTTCTTCAGATAAATTTTTGGAGTTTTACATGATAAATTCAGAATGTTATTATAGCTTATTTTTATGCTAAATGAAGTAATCTTAATACATACTTGTTTTCTTCTCCATTTTCAGCATAGTTGCTTATTTTTACAATATTTTTCACCACTAACTAGGGTAAAATATGAAATAAAGATCAGTAATGTTTTGAGGAAAGACCCAAATGTATTATGGATATCATAATTGTTAATCAAAGTAATCAGTGGTATCTGGCAAAGTAAAATATAACAGTAACTAATTTTTATATAATTTATATGACTTACTTTGTGCCGGGCACTATTCTAAATACTTTAAAAATTACTAGTAAAGTACTTAATTCTCACGACAACCTATATCTTTATTTTACAAAATTGAGGCACAGAGAGATTACATAACTTGCCTTAGGTTACCAGATAGTATATGGAGGAGCTGGAATACAGCTCTGGCAGTCCATCTCTTGAGTCTGTGTTCTTTTGAAATTAAAACTTAGCCACTAACTCCATCAAGCCCTTTCTACAAAATAGTATGAGGCATATCCTTTTTGTGTCAGTATGAGGAGTTCTTTGGTGTGACTATAGAGTACTGTCTGTGAAATGCTACTTGAATGAGTTGTAAGAAAATAAAAGCCACTAGATGAAATGTTCATCTTCTTTATCAACTAAAATATTGTGCCTTTGAAGTGTCATAAAGGTGCATTTACTGATTATTAGAAACTTATGGTTTGAAAAGGCAAAGGTAATTATTGACATTTGATAAACTTTTATTGTAAAATCACTATCTAAGGAGTATATAAAGATAAATAAGCCATAATATTTACCTTTAATGTGTTTACAGCCTGGATAGGGAGATGGACAGTCACCACAGGATGTGGTAGATGCTTGCAGTAAGTGAAAGAAAAGGATGCTGTGAGGACAGCGGGAGGGGCTCCTAAGCCAGGTAGAGAATTCCAGAATGGCATCTCCAAGAACATGATGCCTGACTGAAATCCTTTATGATTTTTGTTTTCCATTTCCTCATCACTTCTCACCTCTCAAGCACATTTGAATTTATAAGTACTAGCTTTAAGGACATGATCTGTCTTACTTTCTACTTATGTCTTCTTTTTCATTAACCTCTCAGGATAAATTCTGGGATCAATCTGAACAGAAAATGGCTAAGAAGGCTTGGACCCAGATCGCTGATTTCCCAGAATGAATTCTTTGTGCATCGGATGCTCTTCATTTGTTTTGAGACTGGGCTGCCTTACTCCCCTGTGAAGGCAGATTCCTAGTTACTGACCACTTACCTGAGCTGACCCCTAGTGTTGCGCTTCCCTCTGTTTTAGCCTTAGCTTTTTGTTTTCCCATATATTTACGTGATCTGATTTCTACTTCCTTGCTTAGTTCTGTCTCTCTGATCTTTAATTTGTTTTCTTTTGGACTTACTGAGCCACGTTTAGTCAAGGCACTAGCCTTAGATATACTTCTGCCTTTTGGTTCACATACTGGCTCAATGCTTCTTGCCTTACGCACTCGTATATTTCACTATTTCCATTAGGAATCAGAATCTTGGCAGTAGATAGAGCTTAGTGCTAGATACTCAAAAATAGAGCCCAAAGTAAGATCTCGAAGATAAGTGCTCTCTCTTAACCAGAGAACATTTCTGGGAATGATCAAACACCTTTGACCATCAACTGTTATTACATATACACACCTAGCCTTTTGATGAAAAAGGAATGCTTTAGACTCAGGTAGGCAATTTTAGTTGACAGTTATATGCATTCTTTGTTTTAAACAAAATTAATAGTGATATGAATATGCAAGATGATTTCAGATTGCTATCACCAGATGCCCTGAACCCATTGCCAAAACCTGCTGTGAGTTCCGTAGTGGGTATGTTGTTCAAAATTTCTCAATGTGCTTTCTAAAAGAGTTGATTTGGAGACTGAAGAAGGACCCATGGGCCTAAGGTCAAGAGATTGTAAAGTTAGGAAACTGAATATTGATGAAGAATCTTTCAGAAACACACATTTCATATTTCAAGTTTGTGTTCTGAAATTGCTTTCTGCAAAAGTTTTAAAGAAGGAAACAGTTTTTATTTCACAAACATTCCCCACTTAAAAAGCATGTCCTTGCTACAAATAACATTTATTTCCTCAAAATAGAAATACCAGAGAACACTTCCTCAGTGTACCAATCAATTTTATCAAAGTACAAGCATGCTAAATTGCCTTTTCTTCTTTTCCTGCTCTTGAATTGGCTTTATCTCTCTGGAGTCTCCTCCATAGTCACCATCTTCTCGTTAAGCAGCAACAACATAACCATTATTCCACATTGTGTACGGAGAAAGACGTGGGGGAAAAAATGGCATCAGAAGGACATACTATGTGAAATGCAATAACAAAAAAATTAAAATTTGTGTCTTCCTCCCCAACTTTATTGTTTTATAGAACATATAAACATTCAAGAGGGACATTTCTGAAATAGCATCTGAGGTAGTTTATAAACTGAAGCCAGTAGGGCAGTATTTCTCAGACTCTTTTAATGGATCTTCTGTACCAACAGAGGACAATTGTGCTTACTTAAAATGTGATTTATCAAATCAGAATCAAACCAAGGAAATCTGCATTTTTAACAAGCTTTCTATGTGATCATATGGTTCATATGGGAACTGTTACTCTAGGACTATGCTTTAAAATAGTCAAGAATCCTGTAATTATAGTCAAATAAAACACTCTTGGCTCCAAGAAAATCAATTAAAACTCTTATGACTAGTTGATGTATTATAAGGAAGAGAAGGGGGTAGTATAATGCTCAAAAAGAATTAAGTGGAAAAAGCTCTCTTTGTGATAGAGAGAAAGGAAGGCTGCCCTTTTACGGTTTCAGTGGCATCATAATACTGTATAGATTGTCTTTCCCCAGCCTATATCCTGGAGATATAGGGAGAAAGAAAATGACAGCCATGATAAATAGACCACCTGTGGTCATGATCCAGCAAAACACGACTGTCTACTAAAAGAGAAGCAAACCTCATATCGAGCCAAATCAAGAACATTTTATTTTTACCCAACAAAGTATTCATAGTATGTTAATGGCAATTACCATTTAGCCAAAGCAGAAAAAAACAGGGTAAATGAAATTATGGTTCTCAACCTTTTGGTGTCCTGTGTACATAATTTGAACCCTAGAATTTTTTGCTGCCCACATAAAACGAAATAAAATGCTTGGAAGGATCAAGAGCCATGTTTTGATGGCCTAAAAGGCCCACAGTTACTATTCTCTTCTCTCAACTCACTAACTTTGGCACTCTGTATTCTGTGAGCCCTTTCTGAGCTCCCTTTAGAGTCAGCTTGGCATCATGCATGCCTCTGACCACTATACCTTACTGTTCACTGGGTCACAGGATCTGTTCAACAGAACAATATCTCGTAGACATCACTATAATACTATGTGTACTTAGTGATGGCCAAAATAAAATCTCATTTAAAAGTTCAAAAGGCCAGTCTCTAAGAATGAAGTACTGATAGATGACACGACATTGGATAAACCTTGAAAACATATGCAAAATGAAAGAAACCAGAGACAAAAAGCCATATATTGTATGACTGCACTTATATGAAATGTTCAGACTAGACAAATCAATAGAAACAGAGTAGAGTAGTAGTTCCCAGTGGAGGAGGAAATGGAAAACGACTGATAATGGACATGAGTTTTATTTTTATGGTGACAAAAATATTCTAAAATTAGATAGTTGTGATAGTTATACAACCTTGTGAATATACTAAAAAAAAAAAACCCCACTAAATTGTGCACTTTAAAATGGTGAATTTTATGGTCTATGAATTATATCTCAATAAAGTTGTTTTTGAAAAATAATTTTGAGAGGCTTTTGTGAAGAGGCTAAAAATTTTGAGAGGCTTTTGTGAAAATTTGGGATATCAATATGCTGAGATAGAGAAGATAAAATTGAATTAAGCAATAATCAAGTGATAAAGTTGATAAAGTGCTGAAGTCATTTAGAGTTTCTTTAAATCTTACCATATACCAGATCTCTTTGATCATATCTAGCAGATATAATGGGTAATTAACACTTTTTTTAAACTTTATTTTCACATATAATACAAAATTTGAGTGCTTCGATGCTAAGCAAGATTAGGCTTTTTATGAGACAAATTATAGTTTAGTCATGATTAAGGATAAATTGAACTAGCGAGAAGGGTACCAAACTATATCATTAGCATGCATTTCTTTTCAAGATTGTTTCATAGGATATATCTTATTCTCACTAATGATTAATTTAATCATACTGTTAAAGATTTTAAAAAAACAACTTGGAGAAAAAAATTTGCTTATCAATGTCTTACACAGTTATGGTTTAAACTAGATTACTTGAACTATAGTACTTGGTTGTTAGCATATGGTTGAGTCAGGATTTGAGGAGAGGGTAATAAATTCATTTCAAAGTGTGAACTGGTAAAACTGAGTCATGAGGGTATAGTATATTACATAATGTACAGTGTTTATGATCTAGATTAATGCTTCTGGTTCTTAGCAGTTTTTGTCAGGTGCTCTTTTGAGAATATGAAAGGAGATATGGACCCTCTCTCTAAAAGGCACACATGCAGATGCCAACTTTTTCCCATGGAATTTTTAGGAGGATCACTCTGAAGTCCATCAATGGACTCTTCACCCCAAATGAGAACTCTACACCTGCATGAAGAATAGTTTAGTCCACACTAATGCTTATTTTGGTCAATTTAAACTGTTGTCAACAGTTCTTTATTTGCAGAAATGCTAAAAATTTTTAATGCACTCACCCAACATGATGGGCAATGGACATCCACCCTAGCACCAACTATGTCAGTTCCAAGATTGGACTTAATTATCATGTCTCTTTGGGATATGACAATTACTTAGGGGAAGTGGGATTGTGTGAGATTATATTCAATCCCCACTTCTCCATGAAACAGGAAGCTTCCTTTAATACGTGGCCTCCGATGTTCTTTCTACTTATGCTTTAATGGGCAGCTCTACAAATAAACCTTCAAAGAGAATCTGAGACATTTTTCAAATACGAATGCTCCAACCCTCTAGAGCTTACCCAGCCCCAACAAACTGCATGGATCCAGAGAATTTGGGCAAGCCCTGAGCTTTGGTCTGAATTCTCCACAAAGAGGCCTCAATGTTTTCATTTTGTTGACCATAAGTGATATATTTAGTTATCCAGACGGGTAGTCAATCTGCCAGGGAAAATATCCTTAAGAAAATGAAACAGGCAATTATGTTGGGCAGCCCCAGGATTTGGTGTGGATGGGCCTTGTTTTAAAACAGATTCCTAACTCAGTCAAAAAGTCTCATGTTCGTATGTATTCCTGGGGAAAAACTTCTAGGGCGGCGATTTGAAAACTAACAGCCTTGATGAAGGGGTGTGTAACCATATGGTTTGTTCACAAGCAAAGATGCTCTTTTTATCAAAATTATTTTCAGATTTTTATATGGGAGAGGAGTTGGCCATATTGAACGCCATGTATTAATCCTCTCCTTCAACAATTATATTCAAAATTCTCCTAATAAGAATATTGAGAATCTTTTAAGCACCGCCCCCACCCCACCGCACCCCTCCAGCCTGCTGCCCCAAACTGAGAATAAAAGTCTGGTGAAATCTAGTAGGCCGTGTCTACCTACGGTAGCGGCAGGCACTTATCAGTGGGGTTTTCCCTGTGGCTCCCACCTCAGACTGAGCTTTTCATTCAGATGGAAATAAGAGTTAAGATCTACAAAGATGACTCTCAGTCTCTCTAGAACTAACTTATTCTATGTTGGAGACGATCCTCTTTGTCCTGCCCCCTCCCCCCGAGGTAGGTTAAAAAGACTTTTGGACAACAGGTCACATAACTTTCCGTACTGCAGAGTTCAAGAGAGAACACAACAGCTCTGCTGCTACTTTTTTGTTTTAATCACAGCTAACACTTCCCTCCTAGAATTTTGAATATTTAACATCCACTGAGAACAGCTTGCCTGTAGGTTTCTGTTGAGGACAAAAAAGGGTGGCGGTGTTGGTGGTGGAAAGCTGAATTTATTTTTCTTGCTTTTTTTTTTCTCCCTGGGACTCTTCTGTATACACTCGTTCTTATTTTGAACCAAATGGAAGGACAGGTTTCTTTTCATTTTCTGCTTGATTAGAAAAAGTTTCCATAGTCAGCTCCTGGCAGGAATGCCCAAATGTCTTGGGAAGGGCCCTCCAAAGTGACCAATGATCCACTATTACAGGCACCAGTATTTTCCCCTCGTTCATGTAAAGGACAAAAACCAGAAGAAAAAGACAAGATCCGGTTTGTTGTTGGAAAGGTGACTTCAGAAGCAAAACTGGAAGAGTTTAAAGCACTGAGAATGAACTTCTTTATTCTTTGTTTGTGCTGGGCTGTATATGATAAACCAGTAGGGTAGTCACTTTTTAAGGGGCTTTTTTTTTTTTTTTTTTTTTTTTTTAGCTTTCTTTTGGTTCAGATTGAGTCTTGTTTGGTGGAATAGATATATTAAATTCTGAGTCTTCTTTTTGAAAGAGAATAATAGTAATATAGTTTTAAAATGTTGTGACCTTGAGTTTTAAAGTCAAATGAAGAAAGAAAAAGAAAGCATATGCTATTTTTAAAATTCTGGAATTAATCGAACTAATGGTTTTATATATACCCCTATTTGCCCAAATATAAGGTAAATTTTTTTTCTTTGAAATTATTTCCCAGGGAAAAGAAGTTACCTAATAAAGTCATCCTTTGCTGCTCTCTCAATGTCTGAATTTGGAACAAACAACTGTTAGGGGGAAATGCATTAGGGTGAAATGATCTTAGTTAATGTTTATTCTGGATGCTTATGGAGGTCATCAGCCAGAACTGGTTAAAAAAAAGAGAGAAATAAACTTATTGATTTAGTGATTATTCTTGAATTATTAGCCTTTAGATACAAGTATTAGATTTTTTTTTTTAAGTAGGGCTTTTAGAGAACACCTAAAAATGCAATTTAGTAAGTGACACGTTATGGAGATCACAAATATACACCTACAGGAAATGAAAGTGCTATGCAAATGGGCATTTGTGACTTGTATAACATTTATAGTGACAGTATTGCACATGGACTCATGTTAGCTCTTGTCATGGGAGTGTAAAGGACAGCATAGGGAATATAGTCAATAATATAGTAATAACTAAGTATGGTGTCAGATGAGTACTAGACTTATCCAGGTGATTGCTTTGTAAGTTGCATAAATGTCTAATCATTATGCTGTACAACTTAAACTAATATAATATTGTATGTCAACTATAATTGAAAAAAAATTTTAATTTATATAAAAAACTTTTATGGTATTCAATTTGAAATCTCTAGTAAATTGTGTATTAAACAAAATATTAGCTCTCAAACAACTTAGAAGTGATGATGATGTGTCTGAAAAACTATTGGATTAGTCACAAAATGATACTGGGAGGAATAACATTGTTTTATGAAGTGACATTGGACAAATATAGTATTTTAAAAATCAATATATTATTTTATAAATATGATTTAAAATACCTATACATAACTAAGTAATAAACTAAATATTCTGAATAAACATTTGACTTATATGTCCACATCCCAAAAGTGTGTGCCTTCGTGACCAAAAGAGATTTTGTAGGATTGTCATATATTTAGGCATATATGGCAGGTAAATTGATCATAGAGCTACAGATCCTTAGGAGATCATGTGATCTAGGGAGGACTTCCCCATTTTACAGATGAAGTAACTAAATTATTAGCTCAAGGTCACAAAGTTAGATGGTGACAGAGGAGGGTCAGAAATGAGACTTGCCTTTTCTGTTATGACATAGCACTCTCTCAGAGGGGTCTTTCCTTCAGAGAATGACCAACTCCTGGCAAACAGAGAAGAAAAAAAATTAAAAATGATTCCAAAGTCTCACTATGAGGGAAAAACTTTTACCTATGAGAAGCTGCTGCTTTTCCGCTAGTTACACAAAGAGGAAGCCCTTCATGCCAGCCAGGTACTGTCAATTACTGACCACCCTTTGTGAGACTCAATCTCAGGACTAGAACTGGCTGTAGTGGGAAATTTATAAAACTTCCATTCCCGAGCAGAGCAGCTGCCTGCTCCAGTGGAGTACAAGAGTTACTCCTTTGGGAATTCCAGGTATTATTAAATGTTCTTACCCTCCCCTACTCTACAAACCAAAGGGTAATATTTCCTAAAGTCACTCATGTAATGTTCTAGAACAAATAAAGGACCATCTCAAAACCAGAGCATTGTCTCCTTGGGTTATAATGTCTCTATAGCTTGTCACTCACAGCACTTGCTAAAAGCATTATTAGCAATATGGGGAGGGCTGTTGGCTCAAATGAATATGAGAATCATCCCCAAAGGAAATCAGTCATTCCCCGAGGCCTTGAGTGTGGCTGGATTCTGATCAGATTAACAATCCATATGGAAGGTTCAGAGTCTCACTCACACTGAGTGCTCTGATTTTTCAGAGTGACTAAAGAGGTCAAAAGACTCATTGAAAATTTTCTCCTGCAAATATTGTATTGCCACCACTTGAGGGTATGAGGTTGGGAAGTGGTTCAGGGATTCAGGATAAGGAACCCAAACTGGATGAATGGGAATAAGCCTGGTATCCTGGTAGTATGAAGACACATACATATGAGGGTAAACGGGCATGGGCTGAGTCATTGAAGAAGAGTAAATGCTGGAATTAGGAGAGAGTTTTGAGAGGTAGTGACCATTATTGTTGACCTCAGATAGAAGACATAACTTCACAGTCAGGTAGGGTTTCAATGATTACGGAGGTGGTCAAGAGGATGATTTTTTCACTCAAAGTGCTCATTCTATAATTGGCAGGACTCTAAAAAGACAATTTTATCTTCTCCCATACTTATTTTAGTATGTTCCTCTTACATAGACCACTTTTTTTCTGTTTGAACATATGTCTCTCTATTCTCTAATCACATAGTTCAGAGTGCCAGTTTCTATAAACGACTTCTCTTTCCTCATTTCTGGTTACTTCAAAGCACTAGCTCCCATGAATGACAACCATTCTTGAAGTTAACATTTCTAAAACCTGTATATATTTGAAACTTGATCATCTTTTGTCAACAAAGAGAGGAATTTTGAGGCAATAAAATTTGGAATATGGCATTTTGAGCCAGTCACCCAAGTTGGTACCTTTTCCTCTCCTTTTCTATTTTTTCTCCTGTGGCTCTTGACATTGAAAAAAACAAATCACATACAATCAAACAAGCAACTAAATTAGCCACCCCCGCCCCCCAAAAAACATGAAAAGTTAAACTTAAGCAAAAACTATGTAAGTATTCATAGTGGTTGAATATATTTTCTAGTGTCTCTGGTACTGGGTCTATTTCAAGTGAAAAGGACTATCTGTTAATGTATAGTGCATCTGCCGAGAATTTCAGACACCTGAATTCTTACTCTTTCTTTGACTCACTGAATTTCTAGGTAAGTTTCCAAACTTATTCTTCTCCACCTTTTATATTTAAAAAGGCTGTTAAATTGTTATTCTTTTTCTATCACTGAGTGAGAAATGTGGCATTAGTAACTATGAAATACTTTCCTAACGTATCTTTAGTGAGTGGTGGTGGTGGGGGCGGGGGACAAATACAATAAAAACTGGTGGGAAGTCTCAATAACATTGCTAAGAGCATTGGATTTGCATATGTCCTAGAAGAGCATGGTGTGGAGGTCAGGTGGTTTCTGTTCTGTTTATTTGCTTCCTTTGCATCTGCTAGCTAGTTTGAATGTAAGCTACCATGTTCTCTGGATGTCTTTAGGCTTTTTATATTTATAGGATTGCCATGAAGTTCGAAGCAGACATTATGGGACATGGCCTGGAATTAGATGAGGAAGTAGGCTGAGGGACCCAGCCAGGTCACTTGGTGGTTACTTCATGAGATATGGAGTCCTTGATTCTCAAGGATCAGAAATCAAATATAAGGTGACTGAATAACAGGTCAGAGATGTAGAACTAAAGTATCCTTGAGTTAATGGTTCCTTATATCTTTCCTGTGCTAAACTTAAAAGTAGCATCAGATGTCTCCAAGAAGACATGTACAAAAATATTTTAAAAGATAGCAAGTTTACTCAGCATAGCCTCAAACTGGAAATAAACCAAATTTTCCTCAACAGCTGAATCAATAAACAAATGATAGTACATCCATGCAATAGAAATCTATAGCAGCAATATAAAGGAATGAACTGCTTTCCTTAAGCAATGCAAATTAGAGAACTTTACAAACAGAACTTTGGCATTCACTTTTTATTGTTCATAACAAATTACCACCAACATAACAGCTTAAAATAATACTCATTTATAACTCACACTTCTGTAGATCAGAAGTCCAAGCATGGGCATGACCGGCTTCTCCGCTCAGGTTCTTAGGAGGCTAAAATCAAGGTGCTGACAAGGCTGTTGTTTTATGGAGGCCCTTGAGAAGAATTTGTTTCTGAACTCATTCAGGTTTTGGCTGAATCTTGTTCCTTGCAATTATAGGACTAGCATCCCTGTTTACTTGCTGACTGTCTGCCAGAGGTTATTCTCTGTTTCTAAAGGTGTCCGTCTCATGCTTTAAATCTCTTTCTGTGTCCCTTTAATGGGTTTATCTGATTAGTTCAAGCCTACTAAGGATAATCTCCCTAAATGAAGATCAACTGATTTATGACCTTATATTGGCAAATTTTTTTCACAGTAGCACATATATTACTGTTTGATTGGATACCTGGGAGAAGACGTGTGTGGTGCCAGGGGCTAGGGTTCTTGAGGGCTAACTTAGAGTTCTATTATAACTCTTCCTCCTTTTGTTTTCTCTGTCAAGACATAGAGCATATAAAGAAAACTGCTGTAGAGGAATAGATCTGACCCACTGAGTCCAGTACCCTCACTTTAACTATGGCACTACAAGGTGGCATTGGGAGGGTTTGATTGTCCATGTGATCTCACCTTTGGTGAAGGAGGAAAACTTTTGTAAGGAAAGGTACACGTGTATATTTGACTAGGGGATAAAAGGGACCATAATATTAAAAAATAATAATTTTAAAAATAATGTCCAAATGTCCTCCAGTGAGCATGTGTTATTCTTGCAATCAAATATAGAACATTACTTTTTAAAGTGAAGTAGGTAATATCACAATTTTTTGTAGTTACCCCCCATGGATTTATCAGCCTTGATTTTATCTAAGCTATTGGCAAGACCCTTTTTTAAATGAAGGTGATTCAGAAAAAAATGTTTATATGCTGCCTTTAAAAATTAAAAACAATTATTATATAAAATGGATAATTGCATTGGCTTATACCTATTACACTGAATACAAGAATGTCAATGAGAAAATTTGTACTCCTTTTCTTCACTGAATTGTTAATAATTGCTTACTTTTGGAAAATAGAAACATAGAACTGTTTCATCATTCAATCATCATTTGTAAAGCACTTTAGAATTTCTAAAATTCATGAATATGTACTACCTTACTGCACTGAACAATCTCACTTTACCTTTGAGACTCAGAAATGATGTTACCTGCCCCAAATTACAAAGTGAATTAGAGACATATATGGGATTAGAATTAATTCTGTACTGTGACATGGTCCTCCCTCTCCACCTACTCTTAGGATAGAGGACAAGAGTAAGTAGAGCTAGCATATGTTTATATTGAGTTAAGAAACCCAGGTTAAGACTACAGAACCCACACACTCTTACTGTGGAAACCCAGCCTTAAGAGAGCTGTATGTGAGATAAATGAAAAACATTTATTTTTCTCCTATTTATTTTCATATTGAAGATCCTCTATCAAAAAGGTGCTAGAAAAGAGCTACTTATGGTGTTCAATGAATGATTGTTTTCAAATATGTATATGTCGATACTGGTAAAGAATCACAAACTTCTCTTTCTTGTCTTTAGAAGTACCTCATTCTTTAATTCTGGGTTTGGAAGTCAGTGTATCCTGCTGCCATTTTATCCCAATAATACATCTCCAGCCAAACTACCACATCTACTTTGTCTATTTTGGCCATGATGTCAAGATCCTTAAAATTGTATGTCTTGGTTTGGGACTGTGCCTGGTCGTGAAATCCTATACAGTTTTATTTCTTTTGTTTGCAGTTTGTTTATGGTCTTTTTAGGAGAGGTGCTGGGGCTGACTAGGGGAAGTTACATCAGATCCATGGTTTTCTTGATTAGATCATTATAGGTTCCAAAATAAACTGCCTCTTATGAAGTACAGCTAAATATTGGCAGAGAGTAGGTACTCATTCTTCCCCTGATCCCTTGAAAAAAGGACTGAAATCTTCAGCAACTTTTATTGCCAGAGGGCACACATGGTAGAAATTAAGTTAAACCATCCTTTAATTTATATAAATAATCAAGAAATGGCAAGTGACTTTGTTCATAGACCAATTTTAATCTATTAACAGAGGTAAACTTTGTAAAACAAAAGTACATCTGCTTCATGGATGCTGTCAGCATCTTTCTGATTTCAAACTCATGCAGGATTTTGCTCCCTGGATTGAAGACAAGCATGATCAAAAGTGGTTGGTCTGGAAGGCTTAGGAGAATCAAACAGGTAATGAAGTTTTCCTGCAAAAACATCTCAATTCACCACAGTTAAGTTCAAGAAAAAGGAAATTACTTTAACTTGCAATAGTTCATTAAATTAACTCTCCAATTATAGAGGTCTCTTCAATGTGATAATTAAAGCTAATGATTAATTCATGGCACTGATAGGGGAATGATGGCCCTTGTTTTGCTTTTAAATAAAGTTATAGATATGTGCAATGGTACTTATATATGACCATTCTTACGAGGATTTCTAGTCAACGTGCTCATTATATTTGACAAACGATGTGACTTCTGATCTTGATTCTCTGTCAAAATCTCAAGGTAACTTTCCTTTTTAAAAGTATGGAACTAGAATACTGATGGAAAATCCAAAGTAATAAATATATTTCTTGGGTAAGCCCTATCTAAGCCTAGCAACATAATTTTTTAGTACCCAATCTTTAAGATCTAATTCAAGTCCATTCTCTAAAGTAAGCCTCTTTCAAAAGAATAATTAGTTATTAACTAATAAGTACTATATTATTATTATGATTGCTTTTATTAACTAACAGAAATGGAGAATTTGCCTTATATGGACTTATTTAATGTAATTGAAAATTGTCTTATTGACTTCTAGTCAAGATGGTGGAGTAGGTAGAAGTTATGTTCACCTCTCATGACCACATCAAAATTACAAATACACTACACAACAACCATTATTGGGTGTCACCTGAGGTCTGGCTAAACAGAAGTCTTACAAATGGAGACATTTAGAGGAGGCCACTTCAAATCTGACAGGAGGGACAAAGACACAAGATGGGTAAATCTCCCAATTACATGTGGCAGTTGAAAACTGGGAAGGATATCTTGGCTGCAGAGGTCACCCTACAAGAGTGAGGGGTCCTAGCCCCACACTGGGCTTCCCATCCAGGAAAAGAAGCCCTCACAACAACTAGCTGTGAAAACCAGTGAGGATTGTGGCTGAGTGAGATGAAGGGCTGTGGGAGTTGCAGACATTCCTCTTAAAGGATCTACTCAGTGATGGACTTGCTCTGAGCTCCAGTGCTGGGGTAGTTGCTCAAGGAGGTTCAGGGTGAGGACTGCTGGGGTGATTTTCTCTCAGACAGAAGTGTTGGCAGAGTCCACTGTTCCTTTGCTGAGCCCTCTCATCTCTTGGCATGCACACACAGGTGGCCACCATGTCTGATATCCATCATTCTGGCTAACACAGGTTGCCCCACCCTGATGATTCCTTGAGACCCCATCCATCCTAACTTGCAGTCCAGTGGGTTTTTTTTTTACTATACAAATGGCCTTTCTTGGCTCATGTTGTGGACTTCCCTAAAATCTTGCAAAGTTTCACAAAACCCAGATAAGCAGAATCTGGCTTTAGCATGCCTTGTACCTCTTGCTGAACAGCCGTAAGCACTAGCGGCAACCAGTCTTGGTTTCTGGCTTGACCTCTTGAGGTTCCTCTAAACCCAGCATAGATGGTGGCCATTTGTAGATTGCCTGATGATTCTTGCCAGGTGGCTCTGTGCAATGCACAGGCTATGGCTGAACTTGACCCGCTGCTGGGCCTCTCCCAGGAGGCCTTTGGGCTGGCACGCCTGATAGTTTGTTTGGACCTGAGCTGGAGCACCACCCAGGGCTGCATCTGAAAAGGACACACCCAAAGGGCAGATTAGGTAAGCACCAGAGTCCTACTAAAGAGAATTCTGCTCCATAGGGTCAGCCCTTTATGGGCCAATCCTCGCAAACAATCCTTCCCACTGACATGCAAACAGCAATCAGGGCTCAACTACAACAGGAGGGCACACACAACCCATATAAAGGACACACCTTGGCACCCAGCTCAGGTGACAAGGAAAGACTGCAACAGTAGGCCCCACAGGACACCTACTAAATAAGGCCACTCTACTAGGACTGGGAGACTAAAGAACCCTACCTAATACATAGTAACAAACATAGGGAGGCAGCCAAAAAGGGGTGACAAAGAAACATGTCCCAAATGAAAGAACAGAATAAAGCTCCAGAAAAAGAACTAAACGAAATGGAGACAAGCAATCTACAAGATTCAGAGTTCGAAACACTGATAATAAAATGCTCAATGAACTTAAGGGAAAAGTAGATGAACTCAGTGATAACTTTAATAAAGAGATAGGAAACATAAAAAATGAAGATGGAAAACATAAAAAAGAACTAGTCAGAAATGAAGAATCCAATAACTGAAATGAATAATACATTAGAGGGAATCAACAGATTAGATGAAGTAGAGGGTCAAATTAGTGATTTAGAAGATAAGATAGCAGAAAAGACTCAATCAGAACAGCAACAAGAGAAAAGAATCCAAAAAAATGAGGGTAATTTAATGGACCTCTGGGACAACATCAAGCATAACAACATTAGCATCATAGGGGTACCAGAAAGAGAGGAGAGAGAGCAAGAAATTGAAAATCTATTTGAAGAAATAATGATGGAAAACTTCCCTAACCTGGAGAAGGAAATAGACATACAAGCCTAGGAAGTGCAGAGAGTCCCAAACAAGGTGAACTCAAAGAGGCCCACACCAAGACACATAATTATAATCATAATTAAAATGGCAAAGGTTAAAGACAGAGAGAAAAATCTTAAAAGCAGCAAGAGAAAAGCAGTTAGTTACCTACAAAAGAGCTCTCATTAGAATGTCAACTGATTTCTTCAACAGAAACTTTGCATGTCAGAAGGGATTGGCATGAAATATTCAAAGCGATAAAAAGCCAGGACCTACAACTAAGATTACTCTACCCAGCAAAGCTATAATTTAGAATCAGAGGGCAGATAAAGTGCTCCCCAGACAAGAAAAAGCTAAAGGAGTTCATTACCACCAAGCCAGCATTGATATGTTAGAGGAAGTTCTTTAAGAAGAAAAAAAAATATCAAAAATGTCAATAACTACAAATTGACAATTATTTCAACAGAAAAAGGAATACATGCTCCAATCAAAAAATAAGTTTGCTGTGAATTGATAAGAAAATAACACCCTTACATATGCTGCCTATGAGAGACTCGCTTCAGATCAAAAGACACACAAAGACTGAAAGGAAGGGGATGGAAAAGATATTTCATAAAAATGGAAATTAAAAAAAAATCTGGGATAGCAATACTAATACCAGACAAAATAGACTTTTAAACAAAGGCAATAACAAGAGACAAAGAAGGACTCAGTAATCCTGTTTTTGGGTATTTATCCAAAGAAACCTGAAATACTAATTTGAAGGGACATGTGCATCCATATGTTCATTGCAGCATTATTTACAATATCTTAGATATAGAGTCAACCTGGATGTCCATCAATGGATGAATGGATAGAAAAGAGGTGGTGCATGTATATAATGGACTCTGTCTTAAAAAAAGAATGAAATCTTGCCATTTGCAATAACATGGATGGACCTAGAGGGTATTGTTCTGAATGGAGTAAGTCAGACAGAGAAAAACAAATGCCATAGGATTTCATTTACATGTGGAATCTAAGGAACAAATAAACAAAGCAGAAAAAAACTTATAGATACAGAGAACATTTGAGGGTTGCCAGATGGAAGGGGGTTTGGAGGGTAGGTGAAAAAAGGGAAGGGATTAAGAAGTACAAACTGATTCTAACAATATAGCCAGGTGGATGTAAAGTATAGCATGAGAAACATAGTCAATAATATTGTAATAACTAGATATGGTGTCAGATGGGTATGAGATTTATTGGAGCGATCACTTCGTAAATTATATAAATGTCTGGTCACTATGTTGTACACCTGAAACTACTATAATATTATATGCCAACTATAATTGAAAAATTAAAAAATATTTTTAAAAATTGTCTTATTTAATCTTTATACCAATTCTATGATATAGATACTATTACTATCTTATTTTAAAGATTAAACAACTAAGGCTCTGAAAGTTTGAGCACCTTATCCAAGGACACACAGTTTAAAAGAGGATGTTTTAGAATTTGAATCTACTTGTCTATGACTTCAAAGCTGGAATGTTTTCACTTGCTATATTAGTTTAATCTCTTTTTAAGTATAGACTTTTTTTTGATAAAATCTCTTATTAAAAATAACTTTTATTTCTTGCTTATGATGAACTTAATACTGTGCAGGTCATGGCTGTGCAGGGAGCAGTGAGCTCATTTCTAGATTTAATGAAACTAAATTGAGTATACTGATGTGTAAATAATTCTAACACAATTAGATACAATATAAAGAGAATATATTAGAGTCCTTTATGAGTTTTTAAATTTTATTATCAATAAAAGGGTTCTTAGAGAAATCCATGTTGATAATTTGCTGAATGGATTTCGTATTCAGTCTGAATTAAAATTATTCTTATTTTTTAAAAATGACTTATTTCTTGAATGATTACTTTTGTCAGTTCCTAGCAGAAAACAGATGGCATACCCAAATTAGGATGATTCTAAGAGAGTTTATTTACAAAAAAACTGTTTATAAAGGTGAGGGGTGGGAGTGAGTGTAGGGGAACCAGAAGAAGCAGTGCAACAACCTGAGGCTAGCAGCAGTGAATGAAGTGTTACTACACCTAGATCTGAAAGGATGATGGGAGGGAGCAGTTACTGAGCAAACAAACAAAAAAATGTTGTGCGGAGATCATCTGGAGAGGCACCTTGATCCTGGATGGAGACATAGCTAATCCAAGGCCACCTCACAGAAACCAAGGCAGGGGGATACACACCCTGATCTCACTCTCTTCCCACCTCTGATCTTCTGCAAAGGCTTTCATTAACCAAACCAAAGGAGAAGCCAGCAGTCACAGAAGTCTTGATGTGGTCCTCATGGATCAGCCTAGCGATACACAGAGCAAAGCAGAGAAGAATGGAGAGAGGATTTATAGGGACAAACAAAAATTCTCCAGCATAATGACACATATAAAAATGCACTGACAGTAATTTTAGATGGTTGGCTTTTTCTATGAATAAAGATGTAACTTAGATATACAGTTTTTGTTAGGATGTGAGGAAAGCAACAGCCACTTTGCCTTTCTTGGACCTATCTCTGGCTAGGGCATGTCATCGAGTCCGGTTTTGGGCAACTGTGTCTATTACTGCCAATGGAAAAGCTGGGTTCCTAAAGCATGTCTCAGGCAAGTGTCACAACACTCAATCATCTTTCAGAATTAAGGTTCTTTCTTACTCTGAAAAATGCAGCTTTCTTAAAAGGTCACGAAGGAAACACCTAGTTATTCAGAATTTCCAGAGAGAAAACAGGTATCTGCCCATTTAGGCAGTTGCTAAAGTAGTTTGATATAAAAAATTTCTTAGTACATTTCAAAACAAAACAAGCAAGAAAACGAAAAGAAGCAGAAGAATGAATATTAAGCTGCGAATATTGAAGGCTCCTAGAAAGGTTCTGGATGGGAAGACAGGTAATACTAGGGTTGTGGGGGGGAGCAGAATCAAAAATAAATAAAAGCAACGAAACTTGTTAGCACTCAGCTGGGTGATATATCCAGATTTTAGTTTATTATAGAAGATATTGGCATGCCATCTATTTACAATATTCAAATATTTATAATCTTTTTCTGCCACCAAATAGCCAAAAACATTTCTTCAAATATAAATTGATTTCATTTTAATTTCTTACAAATAAACAATGTTCTAATTTGAATTGTTTCCTCTTGTAGCTCCTTCCTCTTTGAAAAATGAGCATTAAGCCTTTGGTAAATAATACTCTGAACTCTTATGTAGGTGCCATTCTCAGCATATTTGCTGTCCCAGAGAATCTTTTATCCCACATTTACCTTTTCTATAAAAGTTCACTACCACTTCCTTTAGAGCTGTAATATATCCACCCACTCCTTTGTATTTTTTAAAATCTTTAGCCAAGTAGATCTAAAAATCTTCTTTATAAAGTATTCCAAAAGCAGATTTTACAGAATCCGCTTCTTCATCTGCTAATTTCTTCAGGAGAGGTTAATTGTTGTGCCCAGAAGTTCCACTATAAAGTAGAAAAACATTTTTGTTAAGTCTAATTCTCAGACTATGAATGGAACTTGAAGATGAGGCACTGTAGTGACTCACCCTAACTATCTTGAGTGAATTGTGTAGCTAGGATCTCAAACTGGATTCTCAGTTCAGTGTTTTTTATTATTATCCATATTTTTTCTTAGCATAGTTTTTTCACTTAAAATGTGTAAATGATGACAACCTAGTTATAGAGTTTTTTTGGTTGGTTTTTTGTTTGTTTGTTTGTTTGTTTGTTTGGCCAAATTCATTCTTCATGCTTTCTTTGTGCTTCTTTTGACCTCACTTGGAAATTCTTCATTCTCAAAAGCTTTCCAAATTCTATGTAATTTAAGTACTACTTTCTTAGTGAAGTCCGCCTTCTCATTCTAGACCAAGGAGAATATTCTTCATTCTGAATGCTTGCAGTGGTTAGCTATACCATTCTCTTTCACTTAATCAGTTATAGTACTGAATTGGGACTTTATCATCTTTCTAAAGTTTGTTAATTTGTTTTAGAATTTGTTAATGTATGTGTATTTGTCTCTCAACTTGTGTATAAACTCCATTTGAGGATACGTGTTATACTTCTTTATATCTCTTAGTATCCACCAGTATTCCAATGCCGAGAAAATATTGGCCAAATAAATTAATAAAGTATGGTGGAAAGATGAGTGAGGAATATGTCGACATGGCAGATGGAATGCATGCGTCATTTCCCCAAACTTCACTAAAATGACAGTAAAGAAATGACAAAGGTTTAAATCCATTCAACAGAGAAAAGAGATGTGAAGTGCAAGAGTTGTCATCAAAGTTTAAACATTATGACTTAGTAAAGGGGGGTGGGCAAAAAGTAAATGCCTACAGGAAGTAGGTAAAAGGAAACAAGTGGATTTGTGCTGACAAATTTGAGAAAAACTCAGGAATCACAGGCAAGCTACTCTGAAGGTGCAGGTGTGGGCAGAACGGAAAATTGAGGGTCTATTAAAGAAACATTAGATTCAGAAATTTCAGAAAAAATACTCAGAAAAATGAAAAATTGTACTGTAAAATATGCAAAGAATAAGGAAAATTGTTTGCAGATTGAAAATATGAGAGCGGAACTAAAAACATTCAAATAGGATTGGAGGACAAAGTTGAAGAAATCTCCCAGATAAAGAAGTGAAAAAAATAAAAGGTAAAAAATAAAAATACTAGAGGTTCTATCATCGACCAAAATAATCTTCACAAAGGAGAATGGAGAAAATAAAGAGGAAGGAATTATTAAAGAAATAATACAAATAACTTTCCAGAACTGAAGAATATAAATCTCTAGATTGAAAGGGTCTACCAAGTGCCTAGAATAGTGAATGTGACAAACAAAATACCAAACCAAGTCACATCATTGTGACATTTCTGAACTTCAAGGTTAAAGGAAAAAATCTAGAATTTCTGGTGAAGGCAAACAAACAAACAAAAACAACCCACAAAACAAACAAAACAAGAACCCACAAATGATTGAGAATTAAATAACATCAGCTTTCTCAACACAACATTGAAGACTAGAAACCAATGGAGCAAACTTTTAAATTTCTGCATAGAAATTATTTCCAGACTAGATTTCTTCATCTAGTTAAACTATCAACTAAGTATGTAGATAGAATAAAGACATTGTAGACATGCATGTGTCATTTACCTCTCATGTAACCTTTCTGAGCAACTTGCTGGAAGATGTGTTCCATCAAAATGAGAGAATAAAACCAAGAAGAGAAAGATATGGGACTCAGAAAAATGGAACTCAACACAGAAAGAAAATAAAAGGAATTTCCAGAATGATGGTGATGGAAAGTCCCAGGATGATGATTATATAGTGAACAAATGGTCCAGATTGGAGCAAGAGAAGAGAGGGCTTCTGAGGGAATGGATCCTTGAGGGAGAAGAGAAAAACATATGGGTTATACATGTTTGATTATATTGAGAGGAGTTTTATAACTGTCAGAGAGTTGGACATTAATTAGTGATAAGTACATAGAGAAAAAGATAGTGACAATTACTCTAAGAAAAATAAAAATTTTATAGGAAAGAAAATGTGATCAGAGTGTATTACATGTCTTATGCATGAATGATATTTATACTATAATAATAATGTAAACATTAAAGATAGATTTAATGAAAAATTCAGTATTGGCAAGATGGGAAACACATGTGTGTTTGCTTGGTAAAGGTTTTATATAAGAAAGTTAAATTCTATCTTCTTCAATAGGAAACCAATAGAACATCTATAAAGGAGAAACACTAAGAAATAACAGTATAAGTATTATTCAGAGATATGAAGTAAGAAGCAGAAGAAATAGTTGGAAGAGTGGAAAGTAGCTGCCTCTGGGCAGAGATGAGGCAGATGACTGCTATTTTTTATTATGAGACTTTTGGTACCATTTGACCTTAAAATGACCTGATACACATACACATATTTTTGATAAAAAAGAATTTTAATTTTTATATTTAATATTTTAATAAAAAATATAAAAGAAAAAATAAAGAGAAATGGTAGTACAGAGCATGTACATACATAGAAGTATATAATAAAGTAGGAAAGAGGCCAGAGGGCTGTTGTGGTAGATGGCTGAAGGCAAGGGATGAATTTCCTTTCCTCCCGGTGTGTTGTGACAAATTCAAGTTCATGGATGTGTGTCAATTCATCTGGGTCAGTCTCCAGTGAGAACTATGGCATAGGAGAGGGTAGAATAGGAAAGTCTGAATGGAAGGGGGAGGTTCTTACTGAAAGGCTTACTCAGACTTTAGCAGTAGATAGGGCTATGGGTAAGTGGCATCTCCAAGAACGTGATAGTAGTGCCGAATGTTGCTATAAATCAGACTTTATGTGACAGTGTTTGGCAAAAAAATATATGATGATGAAATTAGTCTAACTGTTACAAATTACAGGGTGAAAATAGCCTCCTGATCATTATTTTGGAGAATCTCTAAGGTCTCAGAAAGACCCCTGAACACAATAGCTATGACATTTATTATCTTATTGATATTGCTTTACTGCCTTTCAAACTATTAAAATTGTATATTAATTCTACTCAAGCTGAAAAACTTTATTAGAGGGTCTCATGAGAGTTCTGGTCCTGAGACAGGATTGCATTATGAATGGCATATTTAGTAGAATCTTGTTCATTTTTTATTTTTAAACTTATCTCACATTTTTTAAAAGTAGATTTTTTTCTCTTAAGCAATTCTTAGATATAATTGGTTAGTGTATAGGTATATATGTATACACACAAAATATATGTTATATTATATAATATACACAGATAGAGACAGAGAAACAGAGAGAGTAAATTGGTTATTAATTTTATTTGTATGATATTGTTGACCTACCTTCTAAAAATATAAGCTAGTCCTTTAAGGAAAACATCTTACAGCCAGTTATACAGGGCTTGTTGGTATGGGATTCCTAATAAAGCATTGTAACTTGGGTAATAAACCAGAGTCAGAGACTCTGAGTTCTACCCTATTGTTAAGTTATTAAAAATCTGGAGAAGTCTCTTGTGCTTTCTATGCTTAATTTTTTCATTATGGATGAAGTTGATAATATTTATCCCTGTTAATGTCACATGCTGATTGTAAAAGATCAATGATAAATATAAAAATACTTTGAGATCATGGGAGAAAAATTACAATTAAATTGAATAAAATATTATAGTGTTGTGTACAAATTCCTAAAAGATTCCAGACTTCTATCTCTCTCCTTTTTCTTGCACATTTAATTAAACTTGGGAAAAAAAAGATAAACATATATTTATTGCTCATCTACTATGCTCCAGGCTTTTGTGTTCAATTTGTTATGTTTATTACAATTGAACATATAACCAAAATATCTTTTGCATAGTAAAAACAGTATTTCTTTGAGTAAGAGGTCATTTGTAAAATAATATTTTTAGTAGTAAAATCCCTATTCGACTATTCTAAATATCTTTAATTGCAAAGTAGAATAGATACAAGAAAAAAAGTATGGTTGACGCTTCCTGATTTATTATTGACCTTTTAAAATAGGAACCATTTTCCTTTTAGAACGGAAATTTGTACTAGAGAAGACAAAAAATACCTTCTGTTATATCTGATTGATCCGGCCTCATTCAAAAGCCACACACAGCAGTTCTAATGGGAAAGGATGTGAAATCTAAGGTGTGGCTGGTCTGCTGAGCATCTGCTTCTTGATAGTGTTGGTGGTCACAAACTCATTGATTTCTATCAGAGGAAATGAGTTAACAGGCTTCAAGATGCTCTCTTTCTATCGTTAAAGCTCTTTCCCTATCACTCTTGCATGAATTCCCAGAGCAGAGCTTAATAAGGTCATGTGCTTTGTTATTGGGGTTATTTTGAATGCACACTGGAATTTAACAGACATTAAAAATGCCCAATTTAACAGGATTGTGTTTGAATGCCCCAAAGATTAATCTTGTTGGCGAACATAAGATAAATTAACTCACTTTTGAAATTCCACTTCCTTTAGAGACTCCCATAATTGGCACCCAAATAGCTTGAAAGAGTGAATGAAACTACCAATATACAAGTAATTTGTCCCAAGAATCCTAATCTCTAGAGTTTTAAAACACTAATGACAACATCAAACAGATGTAGGCTTGCTTGATGTCTGGTCTGAATGAATATTCCTCCAAAAGGAATCACATGAGTCAGACAGCCCTTCTCTGCAAGTAGTTATCAAAAGGGTAGATGTTAACTTCTCAGAAGAATTAGCATGTTAGAGTAGCAATGGAGCCCTAGAGCTTGACATAGGGGGAGGAAACCCAGAGACCAGCAGTGGGTCATGCGAAGGTATACATTGCTGGTTAATGGTGAAGCCTGAGTCTCCAGAATCCTCCCAGTCTACTGACTTTTCAACTACACCAAAAAGATTATCTTATCAGTATATATGTATTTTTCGCCAAGAAAGAACACTAAAAGATATGTTCTAAGTTCTCATAGTGTGGAAACCAATTAGAGAAAGAAAGAATTCCCAAAGGTTTAGCTTAATGATTTTTCCATTTGTCAATTTGTTGACCTTTAGATTTTAAAATGTTTTTCAGTGAAAGGAATAACTAATAACTTCCCAGCCCTCTTAGTGGAGGTCCAGAAGCCATGTTTGTGCTATAAGACTGCCCCTATATCTCTCCATTGACTCAATCAGAAAGAGAGTTTACCCATATTTAGCCAATCTAATTGTCTTCTGGGAGTTTGCAACAGAGCTTATGATCTGCTTTTGCTGATTGAGAGGTAGTCTTTGCAAAGAAAGTGCTTCAGCTGAGAGATAAGATGCAGGCAAAATCTCAGAGAAAGGCAGAGATAAGAAATTATGGGGAGGGAGGGAGAGGGAAAAGAGAAGGAGGAAAGGAGGGATGGAAGGAAAGGGAAATGAGAAGGAGGGAGGGGAAAGGAGAGAGAGAGAGAAGTGAAGAGAAGAGAAGAGAAGAGAAGAGAAGAGAAGAGAAGAGAAGAGAAGAGAAGAGAAGAGAGAATATCATTGCCTTAGTTCCTGAGAATTTTCTTATATCTAGTCCTTATAAGACTTTTTCCCTCTACTCTTGAAATCCATGAGATAACCTTTTAATAACCCCTTTTAAAAATCAAGCTGGTTCAACTAGACTTCTATTATTTGCAACCAATGAGACATATGTAAAACAAAAACTGCTTTAAGATATTTGTTAAATTCCTATTAGACAGCTCAAGGTTATAGTTTTTGAGTGCCAGAATTTTAATTGAATTCCACTGGGAGGCTTTGGTCAACATTTTGGCTCCTAATAAATGACTGCAGCTTTTCTTGGTGAAATAACATCAGATCCACAGGCTGGAATTTTAATGGCTAGAATCACTAACATTCAGCTTCTGTGTGGTGATCTCATGAAAAAATATGATTGGAATATAATCTTTTCACTCTAAGGAAGATTATTTTGTTAGCCTGAGTCTACATGATCCCATTCAAATTGTGCTAAACCAAAATATTATTTTATAATTTCTTTGTAGTTTAGTTATAGGAGTGGTATTCACTTTTGTAATAATGGCATCATTTCCAGTTTTTGTGAAAGCCGAGATATTCAAAGATTCATTTAGGTATGATAGGTAGACCAATATTGAGATTGGAGCTCAATATTGACAGTGGTGTTAGAGGGGTTTCAGAAATCGGTATTTTTGAGGGGTCGTAGGGAAAATAAAGTGACCATTCAAAATGGAAGCAAAGCATTTGTGATAATGCGGGCTCTGAAAAAATATTTGTGGGTAGATATTTCCTTGTTTTATGAGGCTATTCTTATTATATTTTCCAAGTTGGTTTCCAAGATTTTCATCAGAAAATAGAGCTGTCTATTCTAAGTCAGGTAAACTATGTCCTGTCCACAAGAGCAAAATGAAGATTGTTGGTTTATAGCATTCCAGACTTAAAATATCAGTCTGTGGAGAGAAGCCTGTGGAAGGAAGCTAGCATTCCTCTGGGTTTCAAGAGTCAATACCATTAAAAATGAAGAGGTGATAGAACACATAGTTTCTCTCTCTTTCCTTATTAGGCAGGTCTGGCCTAATAAGTGGAATTTCAAGTGACCTACTGGAAAGGTCCTGCAAGATTTTTAACAAATCTTTAGTAAAGTTTTGAGCAGGCTAGAAAGCCTAATATTTAGGTGAGACATGAACTTGTCAGTATGATGTATTTGGGAGAAACCCAGGAAGGCTCACTTATCCCAAATTATCTTCCCCACTAGCAATATACCTGTAGTTCTATGATTAGAGACTCAGTTTTGGCTTAAAGAATTGCCCCATCAACACATAAATAACTATGAAATTAGTGACTCTCAAAAGAAGTCACTCACAGATTATGAATCCAAATCCGAGGCTCTTTCAAACCTCTTGCTTCATCCTTCTTACAATTCTAGTATAGCCCCTTTCCATGTATCATATCTTTCAGATATGTGGAAGTTGGGGACAATGAAAACTACTAATCTAACCCTTGGTGTGACTTTCTAGAATTGCTTTCTTCAGTTATAACTAAATAAGATTAGAATATTAAAGACTAAATATTTGAATGAGGAAGGAAGGAAGAAGGTAAAATTTTGATAGTGGGAAGAGCAATTTTGAAGGAATAGTTTTGAAGATGATTCATGGTGGGCAGGCATGGGTGGGTAAAAAAGGAGAGTTCCTGAGTTGTCAGTTTTGAGGACTCCAGGATACAGACATGGGGGTTCAGTTTTCTCCCAGAAGTAGGAGAGTGGGAGAGGCTTAAAAAGAGGAGAGTAGAAAGATCAGATGATAAGGGTGTTTGACAATTTTGCCTGGGGTTTTTCCTGCTTCTAGGTGAATGGAAAGGACAATCTATTAGAGTGCTGACACAGATTTGTTCTGGTCTGGAAAATTATTTTCCTTCCTGGATACTAACAGGGCATGCTGATCTCTGTAGAGTGAGCAAGCTGGACTCTTTTAGACAAAAGGTTCTGATATTTACATGTTATGTTCACCCATGTAAACCAAATTGCATTTCTCAGTATTTTCTTCCTGAATCTAGCCAAACTGTTGCTGGACCTGAGTGTGGGGAACCTTGGACTTGCTTGTACAATGAATTTGAGAAGCTCCCATGATGCAGAGTTCTTGGCAGACTGGTGATACCTAAGGTGTGTCCTACTTTAGACACACATATTTTCTGGAGCAGGACTTCAAAGAAGCTTTAGAAAACAAAGAGTTTGAGAGAATCCACAGGGTCAATGAACAAACAAATGTTTTAACAGTCAGTTGATGGCTACTAAACTAATGGAAACCAACAATCAGTTCTCTATAGTGGTTCATAATTCTAGCTGATCATCAGAATTGACTATGAAGATTTAAAAAAATATAAAAGTGTAAACTATATAGATGTCTAACCAATATACTGTATACTTGAAACTAATTTAAATAAATAAATTTTAAAAAGTAAAAAATAAAAATAAAAATATAAAAGTATAAAAAGAAGGAATGCTTATGGAAAACAAAGGTACAAAAGACTATACATGTAAAAAAAACTAAATGTCCCCTTCATCTCTCCTATCCCAAAATATCTTGATCCTTAGATGTAACTCTTGTTTATAGTTCCTCCAGAAATTTTCTGTTTACAAACAGAACAGATAGATAGATGATAGTTTTTTACTGTATAGATGATATCATGCCCTTCATACTATTCTGCATCTATGTTTCCCTCTATCAATCAGTAAATATAGATAACTTTTATCCTATATAAGACTATATCTTATAGTCTGAATTGAAGAAAGCTCAAATGCTTTATCTTTTTATACTGGAAATATGTGAGAGAGATAAAGGCATATGTCATTCGTTCTCCAACTTCACCTGAAGGGCTTTTTCAAACGAAGACTGCTGGTCATACCCTCCCCACTTCTCAATGGAGAAACTTTTAATAAGGAATATATCTTTTTATTTTACATGGCTTTCCAGGAATATATCACCATGATACTACGTAAACAAGATGAAACTGTACTGGGCAATTACTGCTATCGATTTTCCCATGGTGGAACACAGGAACAAATGTTGTGAATGTGGTCCTTCTCGTAGCTTCCTTTTTTTGCAGTTTGTTCTAAGCAAGGGTAAATTTACTAAAATGTGAGGAAGTGGATGAAGAGTGTTCACACTCTCTCCTTGTACTCGCTCCCAACCTCTTTCCATGTCCTTTTGCAATCGCTTGAGTAGGTTCTCCACATACTAGCATTTTACTGCTCGCGTTCTTTTATTTATCCTCCTCACTAGCAACCTCTTCCTGGTTCTTTAAGAGAGTACTCTTGAATAGTTGAACCCTTGAGTCTACCAAGAAATGGACTGATATATGCTGTTAGAGAGACTGCTTTATAGGCTGTTTCAGTCCAGAGGGATTAAACAGGATGACCTCACTGAAAAAGAAACCACATTTAATAGCTTTAAATGGGACTGCTCTTAACTGGGTCACCCTGAGCCACTGCACACACTTCTCATATCAAGTGAATGTAGTTGTTTGGGCCAATGGGTTGTCAGTGAGATAGTTTAAATGCCTTTCTCTTTCAGAGATGAACAAACACCTTATGATGCAAGCAGAATGAAGAACTATGTAATAGGTTTTCTGATGTTCAGTCCCAAACACTGGATCCTGTTGCCGGTACATCTGGGGAAACTGATAGATATTCTTTCTCTGCTTCTCTCAGAAAGAGGAATGAGGAACTTGTGAAACACAGTTCTTCTGAATAGAGACTCCATCCAAATTTCAACTACATTTATCCTGAATTAGGGATCTCAGCTGGATAGTATACAGTATAAAGTAACAGTAAAGGCCATGTCCTTTAAGTCAGAAGGACCAGATCTCTACTCTCAGCTTCATTCTCAAGCTTGTTGTTGAGGTCAAACACAGAAATACTGAATTTTTTTATTTTTTGTTAGCTTTTACATTGAAATGGAAGTGCCGCTGTTAATAGCCAACTTAAAGAACTCTGAGACATGTCCCAAAATATGTGGTCCAATTTTTAACTAAACTGAGACTTCTAGAAGCAGTTTTCCTACATCTCTGACTCCACGAGTGATACTGACTTTCAGTAGCTTGCCCTGCCTGTCTTCTGAAGGGGAAACAGATTTTGCCGACATTAGGAAGTCTTCAGTATTAATAGTCATTGCTTAGAGTTCTTTCCCCTTGGCCAAATCGCTGACTCAATACTTCTTGTGTTACAAAAAGGAAGTAGCTAAAAGGCACCTGTTAATGAGACAGAAGTAACAAAGTATGTGTGTGAGAGAGCTAAATCCCATCTTTGAAGTGGATATGCAAATCACCACATAGAAAAATGAGCCTCGTTGTGTATCAACTTTCTTAAAATGTTTAACTTTTATTTTGCTTTAAATGTGTGGGGTTTTTTTTTCTTTTCTTTTCTTTTTTGCTTTTACCCTTAAGAAGCATTTGGTAAATAAATAAATTACTATAATAAAAAGATTTATTTTCCATAGGTTTTTTGATCATTCAAATTATTAAATTTGAATAGTCATCAATTTAGTTAAGGAGTTCTGCAGTGTTACATCTAATGTTGAAGAGATGGAAAAAAGAGCTTTGTAAGAAGAGTGAATGGTATGTTTCATTTCAACTCAGAAACTGTTTGTGAGCACAGCCTTTTCTAATCCAGCAGGGCAAGGTCTCCAAACAAGGCAGGTTTCTTCACTCTTTTATTCATTTAATCAAGTATATAATTAATACACATTTATTAGATGCCTGCTAGAAGGTAGGGCTATAATCCAGGGAAAATCAGACATAAAGAGGTAGAACAGGATAAATTCTACATTTGAGGTAAGAACTGAGAACTGTAGAAACAGAGGAAGCAGTGACTAATTGCCTGTGGTCAAGGAAAGCTTCAACCAGAGGAACTGACTCCAGACCATGTCAAAACAACACATTTTGTGGTATGACATCAACCAGTTCCTGTATTCTGATTCCTGACTGACCCAACTTTTGCTTCTGATCATTTCCTTTGGTTGGTGAGTCCACCTGAAGATTATGTTCTATTCGTACTCTATTTATCTGTATATTCCTAGAATCTGGACCAAGATTATGTGCCTAGCACATAATAATTCCCCAACCAATGTAAAGCTGAAATGACTATGGCTCGTGGCTTCAGTAAGCTTCCAATATCATTCGTTTATGTATAGAATAGACCTTCCTTTTTGTATTATTTAACCCCACATTTCTCATCAATTTTAACATTAATGATAAATTATTTGTTGGAGATTTTGGTGTCCCACTTCCAGTCAGAGTCCTGTCTATAAGCAATGAATCCTGGGCTCCTGCAGCTCTGTTGTCTGCTCCTGATTCCTGGCACACTGCTACAGCCTCCTCATAGCCCTGGGTCTGTGGGTTTATCCCTTAAGATACCAAGTCGGTCCTTGAATATCCTTGTAATTCCTAGGGATTTTCAGACTACTTCTAAATCAGATAATTTACTGATTTACTCCAGGGTGATAGTCCAAAGATATCCTGAATTTTAGGGCCTTGGACTTCTAATCTTTTTTTGTGTGTGTGGAAAATTATCTCAGGATAGTTTCGAGGAACACTGAATCTGATCACATTGCTTTATGAACTAATTCCTTCAAATAGCTCCAGACTAGAGCATGGATGCTCCTTCCAAATCCCTATCTAGCCTAAGAATAGGTTGCTCTATTTAACACTAAAGTTGAAGGCATATGTCAGGGTAAAGGGGATTAAATTCTCTTAAGAAGTGAAAAGAAATCATTGTTATATTCAAAGCTTACTGAATACACACTGTTTATCATGCACTGGGTTATTTCTGATCTATCATTTTTAGTCTTGGCTGATTAAGACTAGCAGTTTCCACAAGATATATTTGATAGGAGACATTTCACAGTAGGTTCAAAAATTCTGTACAAAAGCCTTAACACTGCCCATTCTTCCTGAATATCCCACATGTTTACCCTTCTTTTCAGTCTTCTTTTCTGTCCACTAGAACATAAGTTCCTTGAGGGAGTCACCTTCCTCATTCACTGGTATATCCCCAGCGTCTAAGAAAGAACTAGGTATACACTGGTCCTTGTGGATTGTGTCTTTGCTTGCCAAATTGCTGACCTTGAAAATCTGAAACTCTTAATTTATTCTTTCAAAGATTATTCGTTTTAGGTTAAGATGTCTTGACTAGGTGATGATAGTGGTGGTGGTCATAGTGACGATGAAGATAGCTAGCATTTACTAAGTTAAAGTAGTTTACTAATTTCTTACAGCAGTAAAAAAATAAATGGCTCCCAATGAATTGTGAACCTTGGAATCTAAAACTTGTAAAATGTGTTTCTACAATGACTCTGGACTTGATCATGTGATTTGCTTTTGCCCAATAGGACATCAGCAAACACAAGGCAAACTGAGGCTTGAGTATGCATTGCGTCTTGCCCTCTTAGAATACTGCTGCTGGTGAACAAGCCCAGGCTAGCCAACTTTAGGATGAAATAGTGTATGGAGAGAGAGAGAATTTGGAAAGAGACCATCCCAGCCATTCTGGCCTATCCACCTATCCCACCTGAGTCCCCTGACATGTGAATGAGGCTATCTAAGATCAGCCAACCCTAGCCAATGTGTCAACTGACTGTAAACTCATGAGTGAGTTCAGCTGTTGCCACGTGGAAGAAAATAACTACCCAGATGAGCCCAGCCCTAAGTGCCAATTCATAGAATCATCAGCAAATAAACTTTAAGCCACTAAGTCTTAGAGTGACTTGCTATACCACAATAAGTAATTGAAACAGTTACTATGAGGCACTGAGATAAGGTATTGTCTCATTTCACTCACAGGATAACACTCTAAGGTACATACTATTATTATCCCCACCTTATATATGAGAAAGCTGACATTTAGAGAGGTTAAATAACTAGTCCAAGCTGACATAGGTAGTCATGAGGAAGCACAAATGCAAATCCAAGTCTGCTTGATTCTAGAATCTGGTTCTTAACCACTGCTCTATATTGCTTTAGTGATGACCTTTGTCAGTATGGCTACGACTAGGGTCTATCTCCTATTTCCTTAAAAAGACTTATCCTATACTTGGCTCCTTATAGAGCTTTTGCCTACTATGAAAGGTGATCAAACTTTGATAGTTGAGATGTTTTTGTACATACAGCAAAATGAGATGAAGTGTTTGGACAGTTCATCTTACAAATGATCCCAAGATATTGTCAGACAGAGTACAAAGAGTTTAGTCTTTTATTATTTTTACTTTATTTCTTCTTTTATTGTTTTTAGTAGTTATAGAGGATTGTCAACTATTGGAAGCAAATGGAATATTGTGAAGTAAATGGAATTATGCCAATTCTATAATTTATGCAAACGACGGAGTCTACAATTTAGCAAAACGTTAGATGTGTCTGTCTTAATGTTTTCAATGTGTCTAGTATTAGTAACATAAATTGTGGTCTAAAAAAGACCATGCAGTCTTGCAACATTTTTTCGTTGTTGTTGTTATCAGTAGATGCTGATAGAGGAAGTAAAGAAGCTGGGATTATTCATCTTTCTGAAAAACTGTGGACATAGGTTGACATTCTATCAGCACAAGAATTTTCATTTTGAAAACCAGGAAGTTGTTTCAAGGTCTATGTGGGGGCATTTCTTAGACTTCCTTATCAGAGAGGCACACAAGTTTTTTTCCAAGACTATCACTAGTCTTCGAAATAAAAAAAACTTTATTACCTAAGAGACTTTAGCAAATAAGTTTAGTATTAATTTCAAATTACAGGGTATGTCAAGGATAAAACCAAACCATCATTTGTAACACTATGGAGATGATAGAAATCTTTGTAAAACTATCTCTCAGTAGAGAGTTATAGATCAATAGAAGCTGCTGAGTGCTTGAAAGCTATTATTTGGGGACTTTCCTCAATGTGGAAAAAGCAAGGTTTCTGGAAGCCATTGAGAGAGCTATTGGCTTTTGGCAATGATTTTTAAGAAGAAATACTTATATATGTACTTGTTTTCATCCAATATATTATATTACTAGGCTGTAGGGAATGAGATTTATAGCCTTGGAAATGTGAACATGTAACACAAGTATTGTTAGATCTGTTTCAGTTTTATAATCTCAGAAATTGTGGGGACATTAGAAGTTATCGCACTCAGCCTTGATCCTAAAGCTTTAGTTTTCTCTGTAGATCTCTGGCCATTTAGTTACTCTTTAAACACTTTTGTTGAAAAGGAAATCACCACTTGATAAGCCGGTCCATTCCAATTTTGGAATGCCTTTGTTGTTACGAATCTATTCCACCTAATAAACTTAAACCTTCATGTATATCTGCTCGTTAGAGTGTTTTTAATGCATGTAATTTTCTTCCATATGGGAGTCTTTTCTCTTTATCACTTTAGACATCAATCTCTGGATGTAAAGCATAGAAACATAATATTTCTGATGTAGTCTCAACTGTGCTAATAGAAAATAGATTAGGTTATGATTCTCTAATCAACAAAATCTATAATCCACAAAATAAACTAGAGTATAATTTGTAATCAATAAAACTCTGAAATCCCAGCGGCTCATTTCATATGGCCATTTTGGGTTGTGAACTAGGATCTCTATGTTGTCACTGTCCTCTTTGTTCTGGCACCCAGGCAGATAGAGCAGCCACTATGCACACATTGCTAGTCACAGTGACAGAAGGAAAAGAACACATGATAAGGCTCATACTAGGTCTTCTGCCTGAGGCTCGCCCTCTTGGAATAAGTAAGGGACAAACCTTACTTCTGCTTACATTTCTTTGGCCAAAGCAAATCACATGACCAGGACTGAATTCAATAGGACAGAAAAATACATTTCCTTCGTGTGTTGAGAGAGAGAGAGAAATTTGTGAATTCCTCTGTCACAGAATACAGCTAATCTTACTAGAAATATCAGAGTTTAATGAACATAGGCAAAGATTCATTCTTTTATTTCTTAAGCCATGTTAAAATTTTGGCTTACGTATTCATATTATTGTAAACCATCTGTTAGCATGAGTTACTGTACCAACATAAATTCCTACTAGGATATTAAATAATTGATACTGTAAAGCTTAAAGGTAGGATTTTACATTTATCATCATTAATTTCATTATTTATTTCAGTGTGATGCTTATTTCTCTGTTACGTATCACTTCCAACTTGCCACCGGTATAACCAGCAAGTCTCTGATGTTTTTGTTAAAATCAGAATAAAAGCGTTGGGAAGAGTAACTTTGATTGTGGAACCTTGTGATTGGTCACTTGTGATGACATCCCTGGAACAAGTTGACATCAAATAATTAATCAATATTCTCTTGCCATAATCATTCAGCTGTTTGTATTTAAACAGCTGTTTATATTCAGCTGAATGTACTTTAAAGGACATATTTTCCATCTTAAGGAAAAGATGGCTGTTTCATTTTGATTTTGCATATAATGGCGCATGATAACACTTAACATAAGTGATTTAATGTAAAGTGGGTTTGCTGCTTTTTTTCATCCCTTGGAATTTTTATTGGTGTAGCAATACATACCCATAAATATTTCCCAAAATATATAAGAAAAGTAACTTAATTAGATGTTCAATAAAACCAGTAGTTTGAATCTAATTAGAAAGGACCTTTAATAAGAAGGCAGATTTTTCAGAGAAAATGTCTTAAAAGAAGTAAATATTCATGTGACCTTTTGACAACCCTCATGAAAAGTAGATCTGACATACTCCACCTTGCAGTTTGGGTGTCAGGGAATCAGTAGCACCTTAAAAATAACAGCAACAGGATAAAGGATGAGAGGAAAAAATAAACACTGTTAACAAAATAGTTTATTAAGGAAGGAAGTAAAATAAAGCGCACTGAACCAGTCATGTTTAAAATAAATATAGAAAAGCACATTTCCAGAGATACACTAGGAAAAAACCCAACCCAAATATACCGAAAGGAATTCAAGGATAGAAATAATAGCTAAGTGGGCTGAGATATTATCTATTGTTCAGAGGAAAGAACCTCACAGAAGGATAAATGTTGAAAAATAGAACTGAAGTGGGGGAAGAAACAACTTTGGTCCAAATGTATATATAGTAGATTAGACTCTCCCAAATCTAAAGTGGTATGAGAAGATCAATTATGCTATTTAAGGAGTGATTTAGAGGAATTTTTGTAGTATATTACAAAAGTATTACCAGTTTTTACTACAGCTGACATAAACAGACAATTTTAGTTTATGAAAAAACTGTATCTTAGACTAAGTCCTTGCCTTGCTCATCTTTTATTTATTTTTTATTAAAAATTATTGAGGTGACATTGATCAAAAAAATCCAATAAGTTTCAAGTGTACAATTCAATAGTATGTCCTATGCTCTTCTTTTTTTTTTTGAGTGAAGGTACAGATATTCTTTGAGCCACATGTTAAAAAGATTGTGTAATTGTTTTTGTAATATTTTCAGTAAACATAGGCTTTCATACTCCTTTAGACCAGCACAGCAAACCTTTTCTGTAAAAGACTAAATAGTAACTATTTAGGCTTTGTGAACCATATGGTCTATCTTGCAGTGACTCAACTCTGCCATTATAGCACTAAAGTAGGCATTGACAGGACATAAATGAATAAGTGTGATTGGATTCCAATAAAACTTTATACGAACAGTTGGGAGGCTGAATTTGGCCCATGGCCTGTAGTACCTCAACCCCTTCTGACATCTGCTTTCTATTTGTTTATCCAAGATAAATAGTCCTTATTGTCAATATTGCTGACTTTATTATGTTGATTGGTCCTCAATGGAACAGGTGAACTGTGTACTTTCAGCCTCTTTAGAGCTATGCTGGCTTTTTTTCAGAGAGGGCTTCAATGTTCTAGACATGTGAATTAACAATTTACTTATTAGAGGTTTAAAAACTCCACTTTAAGATGGATTTAAAGCAATCATGCAACTAAAAGGAAAAAATATTTATTTTCTACCTTTCAGAAATACAATTATGTTATGAATAAAGAAATGTTGGTATTTTCAGCTTCTCTGCTTCTATACCAGACTCTACAGCCCCTTAGTTTATCAATGCTAATTTGGATGCTGGTTTTGAGTGAAAGTGGAATAATAAATATCTTACATATTAGCATGAAAAGGTAGTCTACTGATCTCAGCAACAAGTGGTTGTTTTTAGACTGTGACATTATCTCTAAAAGATAGAGAACAGATAAAGTAAGATTTGCTATTGAACTTGACTAGACTCTATATCCTGTCATTTTCTTTGACCACTAGAATTCTGCAGAAAGTTTTATATTTAAAAATACTTCAAAAACATTTCTCACAAAGGATTATTTCATTTTATTATTGCCCTTTCTACTCAAATATCTATTAAAGAATGAGCATTCATTTGATTAATTGGGAAAAAACTCCAAGTAACTAATACCGAAAGTATTATTTCTATAAGAAATATTTTCATCTTTTTTATTTTACCTATGTTTTGTAATCAGATGCAGATCTGTAATAAACCAATGAGTTTTGAAAGAATAAATAATTTAAAATGGGTTAAAAGGAAATGTAACTGAAAATGAAAACAGTTGAAAAAGAAAAGAAAAATATAATATTCCATAAAAAACTGCTTCTCTTTTTTCTTCTAATTTATGGATCACTGGGTTCATCTGAATGCAGTGATTTGCAGTGCATTTTTGTTTCTTGGCACCTGAAACTTTGACTTCATGTTTAGGTAATGTCTTGAGGAAGAGAGAAAAGGCAAAGAGAAGTACTAAATAGCTATTGTTTTGATGCCATTTAGAGTACAAAATCAACAAATTCTACAAGATCATTGTTATTTAAAAAGTGTCAGATTTGCATAAGATGGAGCCTTAAATCTAATGTCATGTTAAAACCTTGCCAGGAGAAGAGCTGGAAAATATGAGCTCTTTATACAGGGAGGAATGTTTGGCAACTTGTGGTTGATAGGGTCAAATTCCAAGAGGAAGAGATAGTACTAGTTAAACATGAGCCCCAAACCATCCCCTCCCATCTCCCCTATCTTGTGTCTTCAACTTCTTCTCCCACCTGGGAAATTACCCTTCCTTGATCCTGAATTCCACCTTAAGCTACTATCTAACCTCCTGTCTTTTCTCTTTTCCTTCCAGGTAAGTTTCTAAAGAGAAAAGTTTTTATTCAGTCTCTACCATCTTACCTCCTCATCTCATTGCATTTGTCTTTCATTCCTACAAAGGAAATTTTGCCAAATCTGGTGGGCCCTTTCAGATTGCCTCTTCTGTTAACATAGAGGCATGTACTGCCTCTTTTATTAAATTTATCTTATTGCTAGACTTGGTTAGTTATTTGCATGTCTATCTCTTTCAGTAGGATGAATACCCTGGGAGGGCTGGGATGATATTTAACTTGAAATCTTAAGGTAATCTCAGTGCCTGGGCCACATAAGTGTTTAAGAAATCTTTTTTAAGTAAATAGATTTTCCCTATTGGACTGTAAGCGATTTTCAGGAATGTGAGAGTTAACGGCATTTATATAGACTCGTATTATTGTTGGTTTGTTTAAATGATGTGGCCTCTTTCCACATGGTTTGGGTTTGAGGGACTCATTTCCTGATTTTTTTTTTTTTTTTAAATGGTTTCTCCCTCCAAAACCATTTTGCTCTGAATCCCCCTGCAGATTCTGTCCCCTCTCTCGTAGGAGGTCTTAGACCTACAGGAGGCCTCCCAGTTGGGTCTGGTGGTGATGCCACCATTACATTGTTTGCTTAGCCACCCTGGTGGTTCCCTGTTTGAAGGGGAGGAAGCAGCTACAAGAAACCCTGGAGAACCCAAATGTGGCCTCCATATCCAGGCAGCTGGGGCTGACTCAAGTAGAACCATGGTCATAAACTGAAAGAGCAGCTGCTACACAGCTTTCCCAGGGAACATTCTCATCAGATGTGCCCATTGTTGTACTTAAGTTTTTTAGATTGTTATAAGGCAATATTTTAAAATTCTGGAAGATTAACCAAAAAAAATTCTTCCTCTTACCTCCATATATAAATACTTTTTATGTAGTCCTTGACAATCCTTTTTGTAATCATGTTTTAAAATATGATTGTTATCATAGCATCTGCTTTTTTCACTTACTAAATTGTAAGTATTATTCTCTATTGCTACATAGTCCTATCATCATTATTTTAAATGGGGCCACTTTTATACATTTTTTTTTTAATGGGGACATTTTGAGGTATATATACCATCTTGAAAAAGGTTCTTGAAGACTTCGGTCCCACTGTTATCCATGATGTTGATGGCCCAGGCAATTACTGTGATGCCAGGTAATTAGGCAGTCTCAAATAGCAGCTACACCCTGTGTTTAGTGTTTCTTCAAGGGGAAGTAAAGGCTACCACATGGGTCAGATATCTTTTCTGGAGCAACATTTACACAATTTTACTTAGTGATTTCAGCCTCAAGAGATTATTATATATGTAGATGGAGATTTTATGTACCAGAATATTTAGTTTCATGCTATTTTTTATATTTATGATATTGACAAACTAGTCACAATCTAAAAAGCCCAACAATAGGGGAATGGCCAAGTAAGAATATAATAGAATAATTAGAAACTAAATATAAGCAGAAGTCAAAAAAGAGAGGAGAAGATAAACATTTCTGTGTAGGTCAGTTAAACAGCAAGTGTTAAATGAACTCCAGATGAGGTTTGAATTGTTCAGAAAACCAAGGCAAGTTCATTTTAAATGATTTGGAGAGCATTGAAGAGAGGTAAAGAATCATTTTCATAATACACAGCTGAGTAAATACAGTGTGAGAGAGATGAGAATGTCAGTGATGCTCTCTGTCACTACAGTATCTTTTCTAGAGACTAAAAAAACTAAGAAGTTCCATGGTCATAACTTGTGTTTGCTCTTACTTGCGTATTTTCTGCCCCCTCCCACAATGAACTTTGAGTATGCCAAAAGGGATCGTTTGGTTTAGGTGTTTTTGTTTTTGTTTTCCTCTTATGGAAAGTTGGAGTTCCTATACAGCAGGAGAATACCTTTGTAGGCTGGTGTAGCCAGAAGCTATTGTTGAATCTTGTCAAAACATGACTCCTGAGATTACAGAGCCTTCTGCATTCAAGCTGCTCTAAAGTCTCATGGACTAACCATAAATGTGGAAGTCACAAAAAATGAACTGGTATTTGCTATCCTAAGGAAGTAGAACAATAGTTGTTTATTAAGTGTGGTGGTAGTTATTAGTGCTGGTCACCATGCATTTGATTGTACTTCTTGGCCATATTATAGTTGGGGTGTGAGGTGGGAGAGAGTGTATTAGTTCTGACTGATGAGTTATAAGAAAGTGAGGTACGTTACTTCCAGGCCGAGCATTTCATTACCAGTATAATTACCCTCCAATTCTCTCTTATCCCCTTCGCCATGACAACCAGAAAGATTTGAGATGGCATATACCCACCAGTGAAGAGACATGGGACAGAGCTTCCGACCAACTTGGGATAAACATATAGAGTGAGTGAGAAATAAATCTATGTTGTTATAATTAAGATTTTTAAAATCACAACATAGTCTAGTCTATATGAATTGATACAAATGCTTACTGTAGGACAAATACAAATGCTTACTGTAGGACATTTACATGGAAAATCTCGTTAAATCTTTACAACAACTCAATGAGATAGATATTATTTTCTCCAGTTTATAGATGAAGAAACTGAGATGTATAGTGCTTAAATATTTCCCAAAGTCCCATATCTTGGAAATGACAGATCTCAACCTGAACCTAATTTTTGTTTAACACAGCAAACCAAAAACATTGTGTAATTTACAGAGTTTTTGCTTAAAAGATAAAATTATTTTGAGGCAACTCATAATAGGTAGTTACTATTGACTCACACTATTTTGCATTCTGAAAGGATAGTTTCAGTGTTAAATTAGTAAGTCCTCAGAAGGGCTCTCTTTCTTTCCAGGTGGGACAGGATGAAGCAGAGTCTCTCTCCTAGAGCCTTCAGGCAAGCCCACCGGTATTTCAGAAGCACAAAGATCTGTGTCTGGCTGGAGCCACCCTGGCTCCCAGCTCCAGACTTCTGTGCCCAGGGTGTGTTCACATGTGTTTGTGCATAAAGTTTCAGTAAAGCCTAGTGTGTAAAAGATCAGGCCCAGGCATCAGACTATCTGGCTTGGCCACTTAACATATGTGTGATCTTGATAAAGTTAACCTCTCCTGGCCTTGATTTCTTTTTCTGTAAAACAGGAGTGATTAATAGGAACCCTCATAGGTTATTGTGAGGATGAAATGAGGTAATGTGTGCCAAGTGCTTAGAATAGTGCTTGGTCTGTGGCAAGCTCTCTTTCTCTCTCCTTTCTCCGTGTATACGCTGATTCATTTGTACCTTCACAAATAACCACTGCAAAGTAACCCTATCTCCATTTTAAGATTCTGAAGTTTCTTCCAGCAAGAAGAAAACAGAAAGTGGTGAGTAACTAGTTATTTTGTGTGTGTGTGTGTGTGTGTGTGTGTGTGTGTGTGTGTTTTGAAACCACATCAAGGATGCAATACTTTGAGAAGAGAGGTCAGCAATGTTCAAAATGCAGGAAGTAAAAGAAACAGTGAGCATTCTTTGCGAAAATACTTTAAGATTCTCTTCTAATCCTCATTTCAAACCTTTTTTCTCACCTTTTCCCCAATAGCTCAAAGGGAGTCCCTTTCTGACACAGAAGGGGAAAAAAAACATAAAATATATTTTTTCAACAAAAATTTTTCTTGGCGATTTTGTCAAAAATTATTTTTAAGATTATTTTGAAAGTTTGTTTGAGAGCAATTGTTAAGATGCCCTAAAATGAACCAGCTTCCTTCTGAGGGTGGGCAAGTCATTTCCTCTCTTGTATCTTATCTGCTTCTTATCTGTAAAATGAATGGATTAGGGTTGATAAGTGTTACTATATCCGGTCTTGTTTGATTCTGCCATTCCCTGTTTAACCCACACCCCAGGAATGTGGATCTGGAGCCTGTTTCTCCAGAAATTGTGGAGTAGGAATCGAGTCCCAGCTTTCTGCAGCTGCCTGGCAGTTAAGTAAAAGAGAAGCTGCAACCCTTTTATTTGACGTGATAGCTCCCTGTAGCATTAACCTGTTGTTGCTCTAATGTGTGCAGCAGAGAACGTGTGCTTGATTGCTGAGAACGGGGGTGGTGAATAAGTACATTTTCTTTTCTTTTTTCTTTCTCCCAGGAGTGAGATGAGGGAGGAAGAACAGTGGTCTTTGTTGCGAAGTCGGGGTCCCAAACTTCAACCTAGGAGAACGTTTAAATCCTGAAAAAAGTTACAGAGAAGACTTGCAATTATGTACTTAGTCACAACAAGAGGGTAAGAACTTTCAAGACGCTGGATTGAAGAGACACAAAAGTCAGGAAGTGACCCTTTCGTCGGGATTTCAGAGGCCGGGGAGGAGAAACAAAGTCCTCTCACAACTTGGGAACTTTGGGCCGTACCATCCCGAGGGACAGGGGTGGGAAGCCGGGGCGAGGGCCGTAGAAACGGACATCTACGTTCTTAATGAGCCATGAGTAAACTGAGGATTTCCACGCTGAAAAGACTCAGTGTCCGCAGGTCCCTGTCCCAGACATGAAAGCAGGTTTCGGCTGATCTTCACCATGGAGCCTGCTGAGGCAGGAGCCCAGGTCGTCCTGGCCAGAGGCGGCCTCCTGAATCCGGCCCTGTGCGCGCCTGGCCGGGCCGCGCGCCCGGGTCTGCAGGATGGCGCGCCGGGGCCAGCCCATCTGCGGCCGCGAGTGGCCGAGAGGAAGCTGGCCCTGGGGATGAATGGGGCTTTGTTCGCCGGCAGCCGTGGCTGCCCGGGGCAGGCCCGGCCCGCACAACGGAGGCTGTATGCGAGAGGAATGGAAATGAGCCTCCGGCCCTGCCGAAGGAGCCCCATCCCCTTCCCCTCGCAGTGTGGAGGAATGCTGGCAAGCCGGAAAGGAACCCTCGCCGGGGACGCCGCTCTCGCGGCTCTGAAACCCCATTGAGAAGAGCCCTTTGATGCAATTAAAGCGCATTTCATTGCAGGCCTGGGAGGAGGGAAGGACCGTCAAGCTTTTCTCTGTCTCGGAGCGTCTGTGTGCACCTTTGTGGGGCGGGTTACTTAGAGAGCAGGCGGGAACTTGAGCTCCCTCTCTCGCAGACGTTCTGTAACATCATAAAAGGGTCCCCATAAACAGATTGGTTTTCACCGTGGGTGGAACCCAATTTGGACAAGATCCAAGCTGACCTGCAGGCCAGAGTGGCTGCTTTGAAAGGCTTCTTGGTACGACTTACACCACCTGCCCTGCTGTTAAAGTTTAGGCGGACAGGAAACTGAGTTTGAGGGAGGAAGTTGCTTCTGAAGTCACTGCTCCTCATTTTCCATTTTCTCAGAGGTGAAGGGTGCCATGTCGCAGGCTCAGAAATGGCCACAGCCAGAGCTGTAAAAATGATGTAACCTGCAAATGTTGAAGGACTAGGATAGGTCAGATATTTTCATATTCAGACGATTCTCTAATATTTCCCTACTTCCTCCATTGAGACGACATTGTGGCCCCAGAAAACCCACAGATTCTCTCTGAGCTTAATGTTTTTTCATCTGTTAAAATTAATACAAAAAGGCAAGAGAACTGATACCATAAAGCTCTGGGTGCTCGTGGAAGTTTTTCCAAATTGGAGGTGAGCATTTTATCTACTGGTACATGTGGAGGATGTATGGAACTGGAATTCTGGTAAACATCTATATAAAAAGATTGTATGGGCGCCTGTTTTGTTGACTTTGTACCACTTATCGCTGGGGCTAATAGTCTAATGTCTATTAGACTAGAATATGCCTTCTTGAAAACATGAACCTGTCTTTATTATTCTGGTATCCCCTATGCCTAGAGCAGCCTCCGACCATCGTGGGTGGACAAAAAGTATGTTGAACAAACTAATAAAAACAGGAATGTAAAGAATCAATACCAACTGGTTTCTGTCATTTATAAATCTAAACAAGAAATAGAGGGAGGTAGGTGGGTACTGGGGATCCCTGGCTAGGCAGATGTTCACGAGAAATTTGAAGGAAAGAGTAGGAAATCATTTTTAAGAGAACAAACATGCTGCAAATATTTCCTGAAATGACCCAAAGCAGAGTGGGGCACTCAGGTAGAGCAGTCATTCTTTCCCAGTGAGTGGACGCTTAATACTGGCAAACATGAATCATGTTTTATATTTGCAAGGAGTATGAGTAGTCGATCATTCATTCTTTAAACGTCCCATGGAAGCAGGACAGTAAGAGTAATGGTTATGCATGATGGGCATCATTGTTTCTTATATGTTGACCTTAATATGTCTCAACATATTATTTTGTTGCTGTTATTTTGGGCCTTATTTAGACCTCTAACTCGAGTGTTTTCCTCTGAGGCCTGAATACATGAATATTTTTCCCATTCAGTAAAAAATAGTTTACTTTTGCATTCCAGTCAGGAAACTCATAAATATGAGATAGTAGAGGACATGTCACTTCAAATACATTTTCAAGTGTCTGCAGGAAATACCACATAAGTGACATTTATGTAAATAAATAGATGCTTCATATCCCCCAACTCGCAAACTCCCCTCCCCCAACAAATCAGGTGACGAGTAATACAAAGTTTAGTCTAAAGAAGGGGCCACAGTGATTACTAATTTGTGTCAGGGTACAGTATGCCAAACATACAACTGCCCATGACTTTATTTCTTGTCCTGTGGCTTTGCTTGGCTGTCATTCTGGACACCATTTTATCTTGATGTGGATCTCATCCCTGAGAGTTGAGACTCTTTTCAGACTGTTCCATTCCCATATAGCCAGGTGGGCACAGCTCTCACCAATCCCACATGTGAAGTGATTCTAGGACAGAACAAAAGCTATACAACAGTATTAGTAGCAGAGCCCCTCACTTTAAAGAACTGCTGAGGTTTCTCCAAATTATTGAGTATTTCTATTTCCTTATGCTTTATGATCTATTTTGGAGCAGCTTTATCCTCATTTCAGATTGGCAATTAAATAGGCAGTGGCTTGGATCAATCTACCTGACTTTAGCAAATAATTAATCATCCAAAATGGATTACTGAAGGCCAGAGTGGATGGTTTTTGTCTGATGACATTGCTGAAATCAAAAATCCTATGTGAACAGTTATGTTTTATACATTTAGATTTATTTTTCAAAGGACTATAACTATGTATTTGGAATTACTGAGGATTTGGTAGCACCTTTTATTTTAAAACCCTAGAATTGTACATGTGTAGAAATTTTTGGTGAGGGTGAAGTTTTCAGAGACAAATATCTGAAGAGAAGAAAGCTAACACCATCATTTCCTACTGCAGATTAAGAAATTAATTCAGAAAGATGAAAGTGGCAAAAGTGGCTTGTCTATGGTCACAAACTGTGGAATTGTGTTTCTATTTTCTCGATTTCCAAGATAGTCCTCAAGGTTTCTGGTGTTTTAATGCTAGAGAACCCTGCAGTTTAGATGGTGACCAGATCCTGGATCCCAAAGTACATGTGAAAGCTAGTTTATCTAATTTGATAAAATCAGATTAGTTATTTCACATACTGCTTTTCCATTTTTAGAAGATTTAAATTAGCTCAACTTTCTCTCTCTTTTTTTTTTCTTTCTCGTTATTTGTCCAGTAGCCAGTAAAACGAAGAGAAGACCTCTCCTTTATTTACCAGATGACCCATGGCCTTCCTAGCTAGGGCTCTCAAAACTTAGGGTGGAAACTTTTCTTTGCCCCATCTTTTGGGCAATACAAGGAGAGGGAATTCCTCATTCAGGCAGTCTTTGGCTCCTAAAACACCAAAAAGCAATGCTATTTACTTAGTTTCTGGGCTACTAAGTGCCAGGGTGGCCCATACTGACTCAAATCCTAGTCGTTACAGCTAGGTGGGGCTATATAGAATTGTTAGTCATGTGAGGTTGCCAGGGCAACTTAGTCTTCTGAGCTGGAAGGCTTCAAGAAGTACAAAGAGGAGACTACAGGACATGTTACAACTTACAGGCATGTGTTCAATAACATGTCATCTTTCAGTAATGGGTCTTTTATTTTTATTTTATTTTGTGGGATTGAAAGATCAGAAGCCGGAAATTAGCTGGGGAGGATAAAGAAAAAGAAAAATGAAAGGAGGGGGCTATTTCTGTTCCTTATGTGGGCAATAGTTAAACAAGGAGAACATCTGGTCCTGGAGTGGGTCTCTGCAGCGCTGCTTTTAATTACCCCGTCATTTGGTCTCATGCTAAATTAGTGACTGTGGGAGCAGCTCAAATCTCCAAACTGACAGGCCTGGAGAGCTCGACTTAGCCTGCCACATAGTCAGAGGGGAAACACGGAGCTTCCGGTTTCATATTTAAACCAGGGATTGACTCATAATTGTAGCTGTCAAGAGAGTGATGGAGACATTATGTAATCTGGTTCTTATGGTGATGTGTGTTTAAGGTTTCTGCTCTGTAAATTCCAGAAGAAATTTTGTGCCCATTGAGGGAGTGCTCGCGGGCTGCTCTGTGGTGTGCCCTGCAGGATAATGACAGTGCTATTAAAGGTTCCTAAGTCTGCCTGAATCCAAACATGAATGAATTTCCTCCTGAAAGGCCCTCCTGTTTTTCCATAGACTTTTAAATGTGGATGAGGTTAGGTGAAATCTGGTAAACTATGAAGAGGCAATCTGTTGACCTACTGGGGATATTTAATGACAAGCCATTCGGGTCCACACATTTTTTTTCTGGACCACATAGTTCTCCTTACTAATTCTCATCATTTCCAGCCTCAGAGATGCTGGAAATGAACACTAGTTGCTCCTGGAAACAAAGTGCTGGGGCTGTGGATCATTTGTTCCATTTTCATTCTGCTTGTTACTTGCCTCTTGGAGGCCTCTGTGGACTGCTATAAATGTGCAGGACAGCCAAGGAAGGCTTGAGACAGACCCAGTGTTTGCTGCCATGGGAAAAAGAAAAGTCAGATGAGGCTATTTAATTTTAACCTTAAAGGAATGTGTTTTCAACAGTTTTGCTAGAGAAAGAGGTGTTTTCATTTGATTGTTCTCTGAACCCAGTATGTTTTATGTCCATGATAAGGTTTCATGGATGAAGAATACTATTCATATTAGAAGCATAATAGTAAAAACTAAATAAAAACTTAAAAAGTGAATTGCAAGTGGGTTGGTTTGTTCATGGGGAGAATGGTGGTGGGGAGTAGGGAGGACAGAAACCTCTCATCACTCCCTGGCGGCTAATCTGGCTTGTCCGGCATTCTTACCTTTGTTTCTATACCTTTCATTCTTCCCTAGGAGAATTCTCCAGTCCTCTAGTACTTGGGGTTCTGGTTCTGCCTTTTCGTGTCCATCAAAGAAGACAATGGTATTTATAAAGTAGTTTTAGCCAGAATTAATAACAAAATGTATGAAAATGTATACTTAACTAAATGCTGGTTATCATCATTATCAACTATTTATATAGTAACTGGCTGGCTGGGGGCAATCGGTTTCTGTTATAATCTCTGTTTCTTTCCAGAAAAATGAGCAATTAGGATAATTGGATATTTGTCCATTGGTATTTGGAACATGTTATTGGGAGCGGGTAATTTTCACTTTCCAGGAAGAAAGTTGAATTAGTTTAGTTAAAAATATAATATCATAATAAAATTAAATAATACATTAAATTAATGTATTAAAATAATATACTTGTGAATAAATACATAAATGTATATTTAAAGGAACAATTAAAAATATCCCGTTCTTTCATACTCTCAGGCTGTGAAATCTTTATTACGAAACACTGCCAGTGTAATGATTTGATTTGTTCTCTCCCATGAGAATGAAGTTTCATATGAGTATTATACAGTCACCATAGCGTGGGACATTATCATATGACTGCTGAATGATGCAGGGATGGATAATTTCATGAGTTGTCTTGCCTAAGTGGATTCATTTTCTTAGTCATTGAAATGAAAAGACTTGATGTGACTCCTGTTGAGATACTTCCAGAGGCAACCATCCTTGTAATAGATTCTCTCCATCAGAAAATTAGGTACTGATTTTCTTGTTTTCATTTTCCCTGTACTAGAACCTACAGATGGGCTAGGGATTTCTCTTCTAATCAAGGGCCATCAGCTTATAGCAAACAATAATTGAAGACAAGAAAATAATATTATTCTGAGGCTTGAGCAGAGTGAGCTGAGCACTAAATCTAGTCAGTGATAGGACATTTTTCCTTCCTTGACTTTTCTGACTTCTCTATTCAAATTCAGGCATTAATCTTTGAGGATGAGGGACTAGTTGAAAGGGATAATTGGCAGAGTTAATAAATTACCTTTGATTAAAAAAAATGAATAAATCTCTGTTCCATGACAATTAGGACTGAAAATCATTAAATGTAAATTAGTTGAGATTTGCTTTTCTTCAAACTTTGCAAATTATAGTTAACCCAAGTGTCTCAAGTTGCCCCAAAACTGTGAGAACTTCAGTTATCTGCACATAAATTTTGAATTCCTAATGGTATTTATAATCAAGACTTGATTTATAATCAAGACTTTTAAGGCTCACCATAATCTGGCTTCAATTACCCTTCTAACTTTATTTTTTTACTACTCGCAACCCACCCTTCTAATTCTATTTCCCATTTCTCCACCTCACATGCCCTATGCTCCAGCCAACTTAAACAACTCTGTTTTCATAGCTGCTTTCTTTAGACACTATCTTCAAGTTATAGCTCCACAAAGCCTTCCTTTATTATCCCTAACCAGAAGTAATTATCTCTAACTGAACTACCATAGAACTTGTTCTATAATTTCTTTCATGGCATCTCATGGTATGCAGATTTATCTTCATGCCTCATCCTTTTATTTCCTGTAGGCTTCTTGAAGATGGGATCTCTATATGATTGATGTTGTGTCCACAGAGTGCCTAGCACTCTGCTTGCTGATAGAAATTCCACAAATGTTTGTAGAAGGAATGAATAAATTTTAGCTACAGTATTCAAAATAGTTAAATTTCTCTTGCAGTCTGGACAAAAACTTCAGTTTTTGTTTGTTTGTTTTTTGTAAAATAAAATGAAATTTTGACTTTTTTTTATAGATGACACCATTGTTTCTCCATAAAATGGATTGACTCAGTGGCTGCCTCCCACCCTCAGAACCCAAAAAGATTTAGAGCCTAGTGCTTGGATATGACAAACCATGTCAGGTAACGGAATTCTTCTAGTTCTCAGTTACTAGGATAGGGATGAGGGTAAGGATGAGGTGGATAAATTTATTTACTAGGCTAGGAGCAGATCTGTGGCATTGTGTTAAATTTATTTTTAAACAGAATTGCCACCAGATCTATTGTTTATAGTCTTTTATTATCTTTCCTTTCCTTTCCTTCCTGGCTGATTTGTCAACTCTGGCCAGCTACTTTAATTTGAATAGGCCCTGAAATAATGGGCTGAGTCAGGAGACTTGGATTTCAGAGTTGGCTCTGCCACTGGCTGTGTGGTTTTAGGAAAGTATAAATAAGAAGTCATTTCCTCTCCCTGACAAGGAAAAGCTGAAGGAGTTCTTCATCACCACCAAATCAGTATTATAAGAAATGCTAAAGAGACTTCTTTAAAAAGAAGAAAGAAAAAAAGAACATAAATATGAATAATAAAATGGCAATAACTATGTACCTATCAATAATCACTTTAAACGTAAATAGGTTAAAACGGATGCTCCAATCAAACAGCATAGGGTGGCTGAATGAAGAGGAAAATAAGACCTATACATGTGCTGTCTGCAAGAGACTCACTTCAGATGAAAAGATACACACAGACTGAAAGTAAAGGGATGGAAAAAGATATTTCATGTAAATGGAAATAAACAAACAAAAGCTTGGGTAATGATACTTATACCAGAAAAAAATAGACTTTAAAACAAAAGCTATAATAAGAAATAAAGGACATTGCATAATGATAAAGGGATCAATCTAACAAGAGAATATAACCCTTGTAAACATTTATGAACCCAACATAGGAGCACTTAAATATATAAAGCAAATATTGCTGAACATAACAGGAGAGATCAACAGAAATACAGTCATAGTAGGGAACTTTAACACATCATTGGCATCAATAGATACATCTTCCAGACAGAAAATCAATAAGGAAACAGTGGTCTTAAATGACACTTTAGACCAGATGGATTTAATTGATATTTTTAGAGCACTTCACCCCAAAGCAGCAGAATATACATTCTTTTCAAGTGCAAATGGAACCAGCATTATTTGCAATAGCTGAGATATGGAAGGAAACTACATGCCAATCAATGGATGACTGGATAAAGAAGAGGTGGTACGTATGTACAGTGGACTATTACTCAGGCATAAAAAAGAATGAAATCTTACCATGTATGACAACATGGATGGACTTAGAGGGTATTACACTGAGTGAAATAAGTCAGACAAAGAAAGACAAATACCATATGACTTCATTTACATGTGGAATCTAAAGAATAAGGTAAATGAAGAAGCAAAACAGAAACAGATTCATAGATACAGAGAACAAACTGATGGTTGCCAGATGGGAGAGAGGTAGGGGTGATGGGTGAAAAAGATGAAGGGATTAAGAAGTACAAATTGGTAGCTACAAAAATAGTCACAGGAATATAAAATATAGCACAGGGAAAATAGTCAATAAGGTAATAACTATGTATGGTGTTAGGTGGGTACTAGACTAAACAGGGAGATCACTATGTAAATTATATAAATGTCTAATCAGTTATTAGCTCTGTGACTCCAGGTAGGTTACCTACCCAAACCTCATTTTTCTCAATTGCAAATGGATACGAAATATCTAGCTCAGATGACAGTGAGAATTATTAGTGTGGTGGCCTTGTAATATATCAATTTGGATAAGTTGAATTTTGTTTCCTGGAAACCCCTTCCTTGAATGTATCTGGTTGGGGTAGGCCACAAGAGACATGTTTGCAATAGATTTGGAGGTTGAAAGGGACATAGGTATTATTTGTATTTTACGCTCGGAGTCAGGCAGGTGGTCTTGCAACTGGCATTAATTAATACACACTCTCGCTATCTGTTGGCTTATCTCACTGGCACAGGATACCAGCTACCTTCCCTGGGATCCTTCCCTAAGTTCTCTGACTTGGACCGTATATATATTTAGGACCTTGGCTTCTTCAGGCAGGATACATACATTATCAAAATTACAGATAGCTATACCTGACATAACAGGTATCTGTCTGTCCCTGTCCTTGAGGGTTCCAGATTGTACTTGCTCACCTCTACTTTATATCTTCTATTCTCTTCCTGATAACCTGCCCCATAGACTTCAAGCTCTAGCCCTAGACAAGACTACCAGAGAATGCTTAACCAGTTCCCACCATTGTGTAAGGTCCCCACAATATCTTTCCAAGTCTGGTTGCCGAATGCATCAGTCAGAGGAGTGGTGGTGGGAAGAGGATAGTAGGGAAAAGGGTGGTTGGCTGCCATGGCACAACTAGGAGTCGACACCCAATTGGCGATAGTACTCTTGGCCTTGATCAAGTTGTTGGTGGCAGTCATGATGGAGTCCTGATGAGGAAAATGGAGAGACATAATTTTGCAACCTCATGAAAGATGGGCTTCAGAGCAGGAGTTCCACAGACTTAGGAGATATAGACATGTTACGATTTGAAAAGGAACCAATTATTAGTTTCTTCTCAGCTTTAAGCTATACAGTGCCATAGAAAATGCAAATAATTTGGTGGTAGGGAGTAGTTAAGGAGAGGAGTGGAATCAAAACAGAGAGTTTCTATCTAATTTCCTTTGACAATGGTTATAGTAAAACATTTTAGCTAGGAAAAGATTAATTTGTTTTCAAAATTAAGAAAAAAGTAACATGTGGAAAATATTATGTTGATGCATGTTTTGCTGAACAGATGGTGACAGTCCGCAAACTTCTCAAGGATTTCCCTTACAGGATGAAGGGAAAGCATTTTAATTCTACCAAGTAAATGAATGTCACTGAATCTCTATGATCTTGTCTGTCTCTTCTTTTAGAAATCCTTTCTATCGCCAAACTTTTCTTCTCAATAATTTTTAATAAATTCCTTTAATATGGGAGCATCCAAGTGTAGATACTTATTTATTTGTTTTTTTGCTAGTCTAGTCTTTCCCAGGTGTGAACCTCTTGTCTTTGTATTAATACATGTTCATGATTTTCATTCTGAGTCTCTGAAAGCACACCATATATAATGTGAGCTGGCCAATTATTCAAATTTTTATTTTATAGATAGGGAGATCGATGGTTGAAACTTTCTGTGACCCTAATCAATGTTTCATAATGAGTCACAGCTGAGTAAATATTACAAATGGGTTTCTCGACTCAAATTATTGACCTTTCACTACCCTTTAGAAACTGTGATTCTTACTATACTTGAACCTATTTTACCTGTGTATTTTCTTTTTTGTGCTGTACTTTTAGAAGAATCTAAAGAGGACAAAGGGAAGAGATTTTCCTATAGTCTCTCACTCTTCCACTCCCGCTTTTTGGTTTCTTTTGAAATGAAACCACAGTTTCAAGTAGAACCTCCCAAAGGTTTTTAAGATGAGTTGGCTACACAGCTGGAGACAGAATGATTGGTTATTAATCAAGCACTTCCCTATGCCATAAGTCATTTCTGCATCAGGGGCCACTTTTCTCACCAGAAAAGAAAAAAGTTAAAATCAAAACCAGTAAGTAGCAGACAACTGTTTACCATTGACTGAGGTTCAGGAATAGGAATTTAAATTTTTATTTACTCTTCTGCTCCTAAACAACCTTCCTCACCCATCCCCCACCACTTTAAAAAACTTAATGCATCTATTCCCCACCTAGACTCTAGACTGCCTAGATGAGTTAGATGGCCTTATGGAGATCCAAGTAAACCTTGGCCCATGTCACTGAGAGTGAAGTTCAGGACCTGGTGCTGATAAGGTAGGGGTAACTTCAATACACATTAACTTGTGATTCCAGTATAGTCCAAACCTGTGGAGAGACAGGGAGACTAACCTGGAGCTGTGCTAGTGGCTGATTCTTCTTTCTCTTATTTAATGTTTCTTATGGATAATTGGAAGAGTATTCTAAATACAACTGCCACTTTTCAATTAATCGTATCCTTTTGATCTTCATTTTCCTTTATTCCTTTTCTCAAATATTCTTGCATATGGTCATGCTTTATCCTTGCAGTCTCTGTGGCAAATCATTGCTAAAAGCTTTTTAACACTAGACGTAAAAGAGAAAGAGATGTTCTGTTGCTATTAACATGAGCAACTCAAAATAAATTGAGTGCAAGTGTATTAAAACACAAATCTCTCTTTTCATGCTCACAAATCTTTCTATCATCAATTTAGAATGAAAATGTCAGAAATGAAATGAGGAGAAAAATAGTTGATTTGTTGAGTAGTTAAAATTCGGTAGGTCATTTGCACAGATCATCTCATTTAATCCTCACTACAACCTTGTGAGGTGATTGCTATTATTATCAGCCTCATTTTGCAATTTAGGAAACTATGGGTTAGACATATTTAGTGATTTGCTGAAGTTATATAGGGAGGTGGGGTGAAGCTAGAATTTAAAACAAGGATATCTGATTGCAGAGACCATGAACTTAGCGTCAGTGCTATACATTCTCATGGGAAACCCCAACGGCTTCTTAAGTGTATTCGAAGAGGTTTAAAAGAGAGAATGAATGTTTTGAGCATATTTAGTACATTTATCATCTGCCGCAGATGATAAATCATGGGAGCTAAGGAAATATTACACCTTGGAAACATGTTTTGTCAACTGTTTAAATTACTTAAAAAGGGTTAAAACATCAGATTATAAAGAGCTCTTGGTTTATGATTTTTTTTCTTTTTAGGTCTAAATATAAGTTCAGTCTTTAAAGTTGCTTCAGTCTTAAGGCACATTGCTCCTTATGTTGAGCAATTAGTAAAGAAAACTACCTTCTGTTCAGCGATCCTCTCTTAAGAAAGGCAGAAAAGCAAATTCTGGATACTGAGGTGGCTAGTAGACTAGATCAGGAGCCCCCAATCCCTGGGCCATGGCCCGGTACCAGTTAGTAGCCTGTTAGGAACTTGGCCGCACAGCGGTAAGTGAGCAGCAGCTGAGCTAGCGAAGCTTCATCTATATTTGCAGCTGCTCGCCAGCACTGGCATCACCACCTCAGCTCTGCCTCAGATCATCAGGCATTATATTCTCATAAGAACACTGGTCTCTGTTTTCAAAAAGGTTGGGGACTGCTGTTTTAAAGTATTCAAATATATACAGTCCTGTGGCACCACAAGCGTTAAGCCCCACTGGCCACCAGAGCTGAAGATCTGGAAGTGTCCCCTGGGCTGCAGTCACAAAAGTGGAGGCTCTGGACAAGTAAATATATAAGCTCCTGTCTCCGAGATAATAGTGAGCTGCGTTATGCAAAGAGAGAGCAAAGATGGCATGCACTGGACTCTATTTACTGAGAGCTTGTCCATCCATGTGCCCCTACAGGTGGGCCAGACCTGAATCTGCCTCTCTGGCTGAAGTTCCAGGACAGGAAAATAGGCCTCTTTTACAGAAAGACTAGTGTATGTGTTTCAGTCAGCTGACTGTGCTGTGCCCTGTGGGTGGTAGCCTGACAAGAACGGGTCTCTTCAATTATTACAGGGCCCTGGGAACCCTGGCCAGAGCCAGGCAATCAAGGGGCATTCCCTGGGTGGCTGCTAAAAACACCGGGGCACCACATGCGTGTAAAAGTTCCCCGGATGTGTGTAAAATCTCCCCTCTAGGAAGTACCAGCGCCTGGGAAGGCGGCTGAGAGCAAAGACAGTGCCTACTGGGTGGAGCTCAGCAAACAGAGTGTAAAAATGGTGCCTGCCGGGAAAGAGAGAGAAAAAAAAGATGGCGCCCACCAGCGGGCGCCAGGCAGAGGGAGAGCGGGGAGCCGGCACCCACCAGTCTCGACCTATAAGAGCAGGCCTCCAAAAGTGTGTCAAATTAGATGCCCGTCCCTCAAGCTAATGCCGGATAGCCCTCGCCCAGCCACTTCTGCACTGAGGCAGGTGAGTCCCAGCCAGACTCCTTTAAGAGGATTTTTAGATCATTATTACTGTGAGGGTCTCCTAGGTGGGAGATATTGTCTCCTCGTCAAAGCTAGATGTTTTGGGGGCTCTTCTCTCAGGTGCAGGTATGAAAAACTGGGGGTGCTCAATGTGTGGTTTGAACCCTTCACTCCTCAGGGAGAAGCTCCAGGTTTTAAGTTCCCTCCGACTGTGGGTTGCAGTAGGAAGTGTATGGAGAGATTGTGTCCTGGCCTCTCCTACCGACTTCAATGAAGGCCTTCTCTTTGTTTGCCCAATACACAGTAGTCCCTCAGTCAGTTTTTAGTTTTTTTTGTTTGTTTGTTTTTATTTTTATTTTTTGAGGAAGTTATTCCATAGGTAGCGTTGATTTGGTGTGTTTGTGGAAGGTGATTAAATATCCTCTTATGTCGCCATCTTGAACCGAAATCTCTCCTTCGCCACTTTTCATTTCTCATCTTTTTACAACAATAATTTGAGGTGATTCGCAAATATATTCACATATAAATATACATGTATTATTAAACAGTGTAAATAAATAAATGAGGCAGAGAAAGTTGGCAAATTTCTTTTCTTGCCTTGTAAAAAATCACTCGTTTTTTTTTTTTTTTCCTAACCACAGGCTTTCTTAAATTTATGCTAAATATATTGATTGGTTTGCTAAGGTGCAAAAACTTACTCTATTCTCTTTGGCTGATATACGAGCATCCATGTCACTTGTGCAAATAATAATATTGGGCCTGAGATGACCTTGGCAAAACACTTCTAGCTGTCCTTCATACTATCCATTTGCCAGTCAAAAATTAAGTAACTTATGTGTGGTCAAATTTTTGGGTGATGTACCCATAAGTTGGTTGTGTGTTTTCTATCTATGATTTTCAAACTATCCCTCAAGTATTTTTCCAGATTCTATGGAGATAAGTGAGGACCAACTTAGAGGTTAAATTGGATTCAGACATTGGATGGGGCTCTGGGTTCCATCTTCTTATTTCAACTAGGCTTTTACTTTCTTACCTCTTGTATTTGGGTTTCCTTGTGAAAATATGTTTGCAAAACAGATTTTGCTTCTAAAATAAAGATAAAAAGCCACAACCCTATCATTTTATTCCATTTTTACTCATGTCTATCCTTAAATATCCAAGTCATTAGATTAAATCTAACAGAACTTGTTACCTAGTTCTGTTTTCTTTAGAGCTTTTGGAAAATCTACACCCTCTCCCTTCTTCATTGAGTATTCAGATATATACTTTGTAATTTTTCTGGGTCATCTTTAATGCAGAGGTTAATAAGGAAAATATGCAAGTGAAATCAAAAAACTCTGAGGCCAACATTTATTTAAAGAATTCCTGAGAATGGACTATATGCACATTAGATATAGATGCATTTGGGCTCTCTAAGGTATCTGGAAGTCTTAATGACACAGAATCTCTCTCTCTATCTTGGAATTAAAACAAAACAAAACTTTAGTGCTGGCCCACTGCTGGGTATCAGTGGAAACTTGGAATTGAATTTGTGTGTTTTTTGTTTGTCTCGAGGAAGAGATTTTGGTTTCTTAAAATGCCCCGCTAAGGTAAAGTACTGATCCTTGACACTGGTGGACAATCCTGTGCCTCAGTCCTGTTTGCCTCAGATAACTGATTGGGTTGTTGATATTTTTAAAATATCTTGCTTAGCCCCCAAATATCAGTCAACTCCCACTTATTTCCTTTTATTTCACTCTTAAAATCAGTGTAGCTTCACTAACCTCATCCTGACTTGTAACAAACTATACATGAGCTGTATTGAGTGTAAAGCATTCACCAGAAGGTTCAAGGCACAGATTTATGGCTTCCTTGGAAATTCTATAGCAAGATTATATGGGGGCTCTGATTGAGAAAAAAATTCAAGATGAATATGTATATGCAGCCTGTTTGGGCAACAGGTTACTGGTTATGAACTTTTTAAAACTGCAAGAAGTCAAAAAACTTTTTCCTCATTATGGATGGATGGATGGATGGATCCATAGATCTGCAAAATGCATTTTTAGGCCTGGGCAGGGAGAAAGAAAAGGGGTGTGTGTGTGTGTGTGTGAGAGAGAGAGAGAGAGAGAGAGAGAGAGAGAGAGAGAGAGAGAGAGATGGATTTAGAGGGGACTGAGGTAGAAGTTAGTAGAAGTTAGTGCTAACTTTTAAGAGAATTGTTTGGAAAACGACCCGTATGTTAATTCTTACAGAAGTGTTAGTCGAGGGAAAAAAATCAAACAGTGAAATCCAGTTAAATTTAGTAATTTAAAGTGCAGCTGTGAAAGGGAAAGGGGTCCCAAAAGTCAAAAGTTAGGCTGAAGAATGTTGAAAAAAAGCAACCTCTTCATTTGCTTTAGGAATTGGGGAAGGGCGCATGTTAGGTGCTATTGGAACGTATGAACACTAAGGTTGTGTTTAGTTCATATTGACTCTGGTCTTTTGGGCAACTTTCCTATTTTTTTCCCCCTGGCATCTCCTTTTCTACAACTCTGTGGTTTTGGCCCTTGAAACCTAAGCCCTATAAAACAGAGGGGACATGCCTACATTCTATGGTTGTCTTAGGGGGATAGTCTAAGCCTATGTGCCAGTTTTATTTGATCAGTGACCCACAATTATTCTTTTAGCATATGTATGTGTATACTAATCACAGTACCTGAATTATGAAATGGGACCAGTCTGTGCTGGTGACTCCAGATTGATAATATTTAAATATTTTACACTTACTTAATTGGAATCAGGGAGATATCTGATTTTCTGTTCATAAACATTGTATATATCTTTCCCTTCAAAATAGAGGACATACATGTATGTAATAAAAAAACATTTAAATGTATTGGGAATTATCTTTCATTTCACAGGTTTGTCCTTCTCATAGCTGGATAGTGTTATTACTCTGAGAAAAGATTCAACTTATGTGAAAATTACTAACTCATTTTTAACGTATGTTTAAAACTTTTATTCTTTGATGCTAAAACAGTTCCTGATTTGCAGAAACATTTATTCTTTCTTCAGATTTCTTTTGTAATTAAAAAAAAAAAATTCCTTCTTTGGAGATAATTTAATAACTTTAAAATTAGATAATAAAATAATTTAATATTCATAGTAGATGGTGGTAATCAAAAATGATTTGTTTTCAGAATTCAGCTGTAAGAGCTTGTGTGGTAGGCAGAATTCCAAGAGGGCCCCTATAACCTTTGTATCCCTGGAGTTACACTGGTCATTGTTACTTACATGGCAAAAAGGATTTTGTAGAAGTAATTAAGGTTATTATTCAGTAGGCTATAACATAGGAGGATTATCAAGGTGAGGCTTATCTAACTTATTACCATTTATAAAAGAGAATTGTCTTTAGCTGGTAGTAAAAAAGAAAATCAAAAATTGGAAGCAAAAAGAGTTGACATGTCATTTCTGACTCTGAAGATGGAAGAGGCCACATGCAAGGATCAGAGATCAGCCTTTAGTTGATGAGAGAGACCCTCAGCTGACAGCCAGCAAGGAAACAGAGACCTCCGTCCTACAACCATAAAGAACTGAATTCTGCCAACAAACTGAATAAACTTGTAAGTGGATTCTTCCCCAGAGCCCAAACTTGATTTCAGCCCTGTGAGAACCTCTGTAGAGAAACCAGTCAAGACCACCTGGACTTCTTACCTATAGAATTCTGAGAATATAAATGCGTGTTGTTTTAAGCTGCTAAATTTGTGATAATTTGTTATGCAGCAATAGAAAACTAATATAGTTCATTTTGAGAGTTTTGATGCAGCCTATAGTTGCACTGTGCAATTTGCAGTGACATGAGAAAGGGTTTATAAGGATATTAAATTTATTTTAATTTTAATTTTTAAAATTTTCACGTGAGGCTCCTGCCAACTTTTTTTTGGGAGCAGTACTATGAAAGACACTGTCGGTTGACTACCCAAAGATATTACCTATCCTTCTTTGCTAATAGGACTCCAATTTGTTTGTAGCAGAGATCATTTAATTTTATGGAATGTAGGCCAAGTCATGGATTGAGGGGTAAGCAGGCTAATGATCCAATTTTGACCAGTGAGATTTAAGTATGGAGACTTTGGGAAATATTTTATTTTATTTTATTATTATTTATTATTATTTATGGCTACAGCACCTGGTCTTCCTAGGTCTCCCATCCAGGTACTAACCAGGCCCGACCCTGCTTAGCTTCGGAGATCAGACATCAGGCTTGTTCAGGGTGACGTGGCCGTAGACCATGGACTGTGGCTCCACTGGGGCATGAATCCAGGATCTTCTTCGTGTAAAGCAGACGTGCTAACTGCTACACTATGGAACCAAGTCCAGTATTTTACTTTTTGATATAAGAGATAGAAGTTAAGGAGAAGTTCTCTACATTACACTGCTTCTATTTCCTACATTTGAATGTGGTGTGATGATGTGCTGCAGCCATTTTGAGACCATGAGGAAGAGGGCAAAAGAATCACAGAAATGCTGATTCAAGGCCTCAATGCCTTTGAACCAATACCATTACTCACATATCTAGATTTTTTAATCCAGAATAAAAATTTTTTTTAAGTAATATATTTAAAAAAAAATAAATAACCATTGTTTAAACTATAGTTAACTGAGTTTTAATAATTTACAACTGAGCTAATATCTAACTGATATAAAATTTGGGCCCTGAAAGTAGAATGCTGTAAGTAACACACTTGAAGAGGTAGGTCAGAAGGGGCATTGAGGACCCAATGATCCTTAGCTGGAAAACTTCTACATGGCAAAACATTTAAGTAACCAGTTGTCTGATATATCTTAGAATGCAGACTACATGTTGACATAAGTTGAGTGGCATGGAAAATAGAAGAAAAAATCAGGATATTTATGTGTGTCGGCTTATTTTGGTGGTTGTAAGCAAAGAAGTCCTATTAAGAGAGGTACACTTAGATAGTGAATCTCTAAGCAGAGAGAAGAGAAAATATGATTTTGCTAAGAAAGGTTCTCTCTAAAGGAACAGAGTCCCGTAATTTATACTTATGCAGGATTGGAGATAGTGTCTTCAGTACCCAAGTTAAAACAAGCAGAGGCAAGAAAGTAGCACACTGAAGACATAAAACTGGAGTTACTACCACAAAGACCTGATTATGTGTGTTAAATGCCGGAGGACTTGGAAGAGCACAAGATCTAGCAGCAGGGAGAGAAGAATTCTTAGCCAAAGACTGTGTCTAGACAAAATCTTTAGCTGTGATTACTAATAAGAAGGAATTGACCAGAAGCATTGACTGAATCTACCAAGTTTCTGAGAGAAATTTTATTGTTAAAGATAATGCAAGCCTTGCCAACAACTGCATATAATCAAAGGCAATCCCTAGGTGTCTAAACTTGTTCAACATGCAGAATTAGCTAAAATTAGAAAAACATTCTTCTGAATGCCCATTTTAGATACAGGCATTGAAAATAATTATTAAAGAATATCTTATTAGAGGGAAGAACCAGAGACTATGAAAGAAAAACAGAAATTTTTACAAATAGAACTAGGAACTGTCAGATTGATTAACCAAGGAAATTTTTCCATTGAAAAACAAGCAAGCATTTTTCACTCTTTCTTTCTAACAGGCTAAAGTATATGATAGTAAATGTTAACTATTTAGGCTTTTCCCACCATTGTATATTAGATGTGCTGGAGGCAGATAATCTGTTCTTTAGAGAAAACTTACAGAAACTGCATGTGTAGGAAGAGGATGTGTTTGGAAGTTAGATTGCCAAATAGGCGGACTGTGGCAGATACTGTTAGTTGGTTACCTAAAAGTGCTACTTACCTAGCTTTCTACACTCCTCTCACCCACCAAGACACACACATTTTGGGCAGAATTCCCTTGGTTTTAGACATTGAACCAAGATAGGGAATATGACCCAAGTCTAGCCAATGATACATAAGGAGATGTCTTCTACAGGTTTCTGGAAGTAGATGCTGTCATTTCTGTTATTAAGTTGCTAAATTAACATCAGCAAACATTTAAGTCTAAATTTAATGTGTGGGATAAAATAAATCCTCATTTAAGTCACTGTTAATTTTTGTTTTCATTTCTTGTAGGCAAATATTTCTAAATGATATAATTATAAACTTACATTTTAGTAGTTATAAAGCAGGAGTTTGCCAGATTATAGTGTATGGGCCAAATCCAGTTCCCCACCTGTTTTTGTAAATAGTTGTATTGGAATAGAGCCACTCCCATTCACTTATATTATCTATGGCTGCTTTCACACTACAAAGGCAAGTTGAGTAGTCGTAAATGAGACTGCATGGCCTGCAAAGCCTAAACTATTTCTATCTGACCTGATATGGAGAAAATTTGCTGGCTCCTCACGCAAAAAGTCATAATGGGGAAATCAGAATTAAGTGAGATAAAGTATCATTTATTCCAATACTATTATAGTACAGTCTTTCTCAAACTTGTAGAACATATAAAGAGCTGCAATCCTTGTTAAATATACAGATTCCAAGGTCCTGTGCTGAGTTACTGAGTCAGAATCTTCAATTGGGAGACCTGGAAATCTATATCATTAGCCATTTCCCTACATGAGTCTTTTTGACAGGTCAAGTTTGGGAAATACTGTTATAGATTGGTATCCTGGAGCTGCTTAGCCAGCCCATCATTTAATTTGATCTGTAACTGGTTCTGTTTATGATTCACTGCAGAATCCCTAGTATGACCAGAGATTAAGATTCTATTAGGTACTGGAGACTTGCTTATGGAGTGAAATACAATGGATTAGAAGGTTTTAATGCAGTAAAAGTGATGCCAGCTCTCAAAATTAGATACCTGGATTCAGGTTCTAAATCAGCCTTTAATTGTTTGAACTTGGGCAAATTTATTCCTACAACCCAAGATTCTCAACTATAATTATGTCAGTAGAATGGGATGTCTCCAAGTTGCTTTTTGGCAATATTTAAGACTCAGAAACTAGGAAATGCCTAAGAAGAAAACAAAAATAGTTTCTCTGTTTCTTGAAATGTTTTCTTCTAGATCAGGGTTCTCAGATCCTGGCCACACATTAGACTCACTGCGGAGTTTATAAAAACAGCAATACAATAGGTCCTGCCCAGAGGTTATGATTTAATTAGCATGGGGAGGGGGAGGGAACCTAGCTATTGAAATTAAAGTTTTCCAGGTAATTCTATATGTTCTGTCAGATTGAGAACCACTATCTCAGATAGTATTAAGTTCTTTTTTCTATTTCCTATTTAAGGTTTATACACATTATTTTTACCATTCGTGAAAACAATAAATAAGAAAAGCAAACAAGTTCAGTAGTCCCCAAGTACTGGTGAGTCAGGAGAGCTGCATAATGTTCAAAGGAGAGCCTAGAGTATACATATAGCTATGTATACTCTACCACTAAATTCTCATGTACTAGCTGTTGGGCTTGAAAAAAACCTTTTTTTTTTTGTTAACATATTTCTCAGATCCTCCAGATACACAGCTGGCTTGGGAACCATTAGGCCCGGTGATCTCCGAAACTACTTCCAGCTTATAGGATGTGAGATTTTATGTTTAATTATATGAGAAACAAGTCACAGTTTTAAAAACATTTTGAAAATGCGGCTTGTACTACAAGATTAAGATATTGTAAAATGGGTGTTATCAACCAGTAGGAATGGGCCTCAGTCAGGTGCTATTCGGTAAAAATACTGCTCACCGGGTTTACCTTCTCAGAAAGAGTCATAACTCTTTTTACATCATTTAATTATTTGCCCTCAGTAATACCTGAAAAAAGATTCTTTACATTAGCCTCTTTATAAGAAACTATAAGGTTTCCTTGATAAGAACTAAACCGCTGCTCTCCAAAAATCAGATATGGTTTATTTAGCTATATAATATACATAGTAAATTGCAAGTAAGATAATGTATGGCAACAATCTGGTCTTGCATGTGCTACTAATCTCTTTAAATTTGGGAAGTAATAATTCCATTTGTTACCAGAGAGTGAGGGTCCTCTCCCAGCACGTTGTCCAGGTTCTTGATGTCTTGAACAAAGAATTGAGCAAGACACTGAAATACAGTAGAAAAGTTTTATTAGAAGGGAAGTACACTCCAGACGTGGAAGCGGGACTGAGCAAGGGAAGTGTGGCTCAAAAGGCCTGGTAACAAAGCCTTTGGGGTTTTTATCCTTTTTTGCTGTGGGTGATTACTTTTCTTAGACGACTGGGCTTCCTTGATTGACAACCAAGACTGACAGGACTCAGTGATTCATCAGTTTGCTTTCTACACATTTGTTCCCAGAATTCGGTCTGTTATTAATGAACTTCTGGGCATATGCGTCATATTATACTGATGGCATAATGAGGCTCAAGTGAGTTGAAGGACGTTGGGGTCTTCATTGTACAGGTATGAGTGACTGGCTTAAACTGGTACCTAATTCTCTGCCTACTGGTTTCTTGGAGTTAAAAAATGCCTTTTGGCTTGCTTAATTGTGGGCAGATTAGGGTGGACCCCTTCTAGGATAGGATGACCTCAGTGTCTTTGCAGACAGACCTGAAACTCTCTAACTTTCCTGCCTTACTCTTTCTAAGATCCATGAACCCCCTTATTATTAGTATAGATGTTGAGATCTCTTCTGTATCTGCTTCCTGCTAAGAATGGCCATAGTCCCTGCCTACAGGAGTTTCATGGAGCTCTTTCCCTTTCTGTCTCAGTCAGGGTGGGGTCTTGGGTTTCCTGCTGAAGTGCCACCTCAGTCCCTAGACAAGGAAAAGAAGATACAAACTTGTTATTTAAATCATATATCTATTAATTTCTATTATTGTTTTGCCTATTAAGTGAGTAAAGGAAAACAGGCTTGGTTAATATATTTCTTAAAGAGTAAAAAAGAGACGTTTGGCCTAAAGTCCCCTCCCCCCTCAGACTCTAAGGGCACTGTCTGATTGCTAACAATGGGCTGATGACCTTTATCAATAGACAGAGAATCTGAGTCGCCAGTTTGGGGCAATTATCAGGATTTGAGGGAGAGGGCCTTTTTTCCCCAAAGAAAAGAGGGAAGAAAACTAGGTTTACTAAAAAGATTAACTCTGAAAGAGATGTCCCATTTCATTTCCTGCTAAAAGATTAAGGATTTTACAAGTGATGACCTGTCTCACATTCACTCATTCATTCTTTTGATCACTTATTCATTCACTGAAATAATTAGTAACAGCCAAATATGAGTCAAGAATTGCTCCAGCAGTGAACAAGAGTTCTGCATTGAAGCTTACATTCTACTTGGGAAAACTGGTAATAAACAAATAACTATTTAAATTATCAAGTGGGGCTAATTGTGAAGGAAAATAAGGCAAAGAAAGATGATAGAAAGTTTTGAGAGCTGGATGTAGGGCAGTGCTCTTTTATAAAGGTAACCAGGGAAGTTTGCTCTGTTAAGGCAATATTTTAGCAGAGACCTGAAGACAATAAGAGAAAAATCATGGTGGTATCTGGGGAAAGAGCATTTTAGACAGTCAACAGCCAGTGCAAAAGTCCTGTGTTGGGAATGTGCTTAGTGTGATCCAAGAATAGCAAGTGGATACAGCAGGTTGAGTGGAGTGAGAGAGGGTAGGAGTGTTGGGGAGGAATCAGGGAGTAGCAGGGCCTTGTTTTGCAAGATTGACAGGCTAATTACAAGGGCATTATATTTAACTCCAAGATTTAAGGATATATCAAGGATTTGTGGGATTTTAAATTTTACAGTCTTGGGAACTTTCTATACATAAAGGAACAAAATTAGGAACAAACCTAAATAGTTATTTGGAATAGAAAGTAAAAATTAGCAAGAAATGATCAATTAAAAAAAAAGAAAATATCAATGTAGACGATCAGAATATGCTACCCCCAAATATGCCACATTGGCATAAGTATTAATTTGAACTGAAAATAATGAGAAACAGCAAAAAAAAAAAAAAAAAAAAAAAAAAAAAAAAAAA
>NW_011888800.1:4457543-4458589 GCF_000151845.1 Pteropus vampyrus | reverse complement strand
GACGATTAGAATATGCTACCCCCAAATATGCCACATTGGCATAAGTATTAATTTGAGCTGAAAATAATGAGAAAGAGCAAATGCAAAAAAAAAAAAAAAAAAAAAAGAAAGGCTCTCAATCCTTCTCGCTCTTTTACCAGGAAGGGCAAAATGACTCTCAATCACCAGAGACTCTTATCAGCCCAAAGATAGAGAAGAATTTACATAACAAACCTTACTAAAACAACCCTTAAATTCTATTGATTTCCCCCACATTATCTATCTTCCCATAGTTTGCCATCCATAAATGCAAAATTCCTTTTCTTTGTCTTGTCATTTTCCTACAAACTTATTCTTTGTTAAGATACTATAGAAGCCCCATGTTCTAAGCACCAGTTTGAGTTACTTATTACTGAGTTTCTTCTATGAGTATTACATTGCTTCTGTTAATAAACTCTTTTCCTCTTGTTAATCTGTCTTTTGTCAGTTTAATTTCCAGGGCCCCAGGGGCAGAGCCTAGGGTTGAGGAAAAGGTTTTGTTCCTCTTACTTTACATCACACCCACCATGGATGGGAGGGGTTATAATAATTTTGCTTACTAATTGTGACATCTCTCTGTATTATTTTTTCCTTTATGTTATTTTTGGCTTAAATTTCTTCTATTACTGCTTTCCATATCATTTTGTAATGCCATTTTCTATAGAATAGAAAGATAATTCAGTCTTTAGTTTGGTCAAAATTTATTTTTTATTCATAATGTAAAAAAAATTTGTTCAAATTTTCTTTTTTTTTCCCATTTTAAAAAAAATTAATTTTACAGCTCATTTGAAATGCCATGTACAATTTTTAGGATTGTTGTGAAATTTGAGAAAGCTTTTCTCAGATTTATTTCTTACATGAAATACAAAATTTGTAAAAATTTTCCACAGACTAGTTTCTAGCTCCATACATTTCAAACTCTTTTCTCCTTTACTAGCCATCTGGTGTGATGAAGACAGATTCCTTTCTATGAACTCTAGCCCTGATGACACAGGGTATGCTGGCATGGAAGATAGTAGAAGTATTCA
>NW_011888800.1:4455833-4456793 GCF_000151845.1 Pteropus vampyrus | reverse complement strand
ACTTTGGAGAGGAGAATGTAGGAGAGCAATCCTGGAAGTAGGCAGATCCGTGCAGAGGCTCAAGTTCAGGTTGCAGAGGGAAAGTAAAAAAGCAGACATAACTCATTCTTTGAGTTCCAGGAAAGCTGACTCTGTTATTTGCTAAGCTATTAACGTGTTTCCTGATAATTCATGTCTACTCATGTCAGACTGGTTTCCTTTCTCAACTATTGCTGATTCAGCAATTATAGGGTTCTCTTAAATTTTCTGATGTTACAAATTTTTGAAGTTCAAATTTCACCAACAATATTTTTATTACTGTAGCTATTTATGTTCCTAGACATCTGCATAGACATCTTCAGTGCTAGCCAAATGATCATTCTTTACCAAAGAACTTCAATTTACAATATCAGTGTAATCAATGTAATCAGTATCTGGGTTGAGAACTACCAGGGAGGACTCTTTCCTATCATTTTAGAAACCTTGGAATCTGGCAGTTTATCATTTTATATTATCAAATATCCCTTTTCCTGATGAAGGACTATCTGATGAATATCTTCAAGGCCTTTAGAGTTTAATCATTTTGTCCCATTTATTTGGGAGTTAACTTTGTGATGTCTTGTTTTAGAACAGAGGTTGGTAAACCTTTTATGTAAAGGACCAGATAGTAAATATTTTAGTTTTTGTAGGCCATATGGTCGCTGTCAGAACTTCTCAACAACGCTGTTGCAGCACTGAAGCAGCCATAGACAGTTGTGCAAACAAATGGATGTGGCTATGTTCCAGTATAATTTTATTTACACAAATAGTCCATGGGGCCAAATTTAGCCTGTAGGATGCAGTTTGCTGATTCCTGCTTTAGAATTTTTGTCTCACTATTTCATGTTATGTGTCCCAAATCTTAAACTCACTTAACCTCTATGAGTCTAGTGTTTCCATCTTTAAAATAGAACCCTAATATATACTCTGCCTACCACATAA
>NW_011888800.1:4437716-4453938 GCF_000151845.1 Pteropus vampyrus | reverse complement strand
CCCCTACCCTAAATCCCATTGTTTGTCTTTTGTCATCCCCTCCCCTCCTCTCTCAAGTCTATATAGATGTGGCCAGCCCTTCCCTAAATGACATTCTTAGACAATCAAGTATGACCCAAATCTTCCAGACAAATAATACATTCCTATCTGGAGGGTCCACAAATGATCTCACAGAAGCCAAGGGCATAGGTCAGATATTTTCTTTGAGCAAGACCAAATTCTTTATTATACAGAGATAAATTCCTTTCTTCATCCCATCCTTCAGTAAAGATTTTTTCACACTTTTTTCTTTTTTTACATGAAGAAAAAATTCATTCTCAGTCCCACCAATTTGATGAAAACATTTTAAACATTTCGGCATAGATCTTCTAGGTAGATCTTAGATAGGTTAGGCATAAAAATGTTAACTCTTCTTTATTCTTCCCTAAGTTAAAATATATAGCTATTAGCACAAGTTAGAAAACTTATCAGGAAAACCAAATCATTAAGTGTTAGGGTTAGGTGAGACCTTTGACTATATTTGGTCTTTTGGGAAGGTGAAATGATTTGTTCAGCACCAGTGAAGTTCGTGAGGCAGAGCTGAATCAGGATTCCAGGTCCAGTGGCTTTTCTCTTAAAGAGACTTAAGAGACCTTTTGGATCCAAAGGACATTACTTTTTGAAAATAGCACTGCCTTGTTGATGTATGGTAAGATAACCCTAATGGCTTTTTGATTGATTTGGTTTTGCCTGAGAATTTGGGATGATTTCCAAATCCATATATTAAAGTGTGTCTAGAAGAAAGCTGCTCAACTGCTTGCATATTTTTCTGATTAGCTGAATCGTATATGCTGCTGAAATATTCAACTGAATTTCATGTTATTGATAGGAGCAGCACAGAATCTAAAATTGAACACTATCTGTATCTCTCCAGTTCTTTGGAAAAATTTCCCATCCATTTGCTGCCTCCTTGTCTTTCTTAGGTAGCTATTAAATTTTGTTTTTCTTATTCAAACCTCGAACCTAGTTTTCAGCTGCTTTCCCTTTATTCCTCCCATAGCCATCCTCAATTTTGTAAACATTTAACCAGCTTTTCTTTCTGTGTGTATTGGTCAGGGTTGAAGATTGTCATTTGATCCAAATGGTATAAAAAGGACCAGCACATTTCCTTTTCATATAAGCCAGTGGTTTGTAGGATACTATAGACTAAATGTTTATGTTCCCCAAAATTTATTTGTTAAAATCTAATCTCCAGTGTGATAGTATTTGAAGATGGGGACTTTGGGACTATTTTCCTTATAAAAGAGAACCCAGAGAGCTCCCCTGCCCTTCTTTCATGTGATAACACAGCAAGAAGACAGCTATCTATGAACTAGGAGGCAGAACCTCATCAGACACTGAATTGCTGGTGCCTTGATCTTGGATTTCCCAGGCTTCAGAATCATAAGAAATAAATCTGTGTTGTTTATAAGCCACCCAGTCTATGGTAGCAGCCTAAACGAACTAAGATGGGAGCATTAAGTGTATGTACTCATTTTTGTTAACAGGAACACCATCGTGCGTAGGCCTAGGAGGTAAAAGCTAACTTGGTCTCTTTTCTGCTGATGTAAATGGCCTGTTGCACCAAACTATTTCCACTCTACTGCTTAGATTTGCTTTAGCTATGACATGAACAATGAACAAATCATGTGAGTTAATTGGAGATGTGTTTTAAAAATGCAAAATGCAAAATGCAAACATCCCTTAGGGAAATTTTAGTACCTTCAGGCACCTTGAGTTTGGTTATCTCTTTTGTATAGCTAATTGAAATCAGCTGTAGTAAAGAGCTAACATTCTGCTGAAATAAACTTGGAACTTGATGTGAGGTCAGGCCTAGGGTAGAACATCACAGGTCTTCAGGAATGCAGAGAGAATCAGAAGACCAAGGAAGAGAGTTAGGCAGGTGGAGAGAGGAAAACCCTTCACTTTTTCATTTGGTATAATTCTGAACTGTGAGCTTAATATAGCATTGAGATGGAGAATACAAAGGAGTGGGCATATGTCCTTTCAACTACTGAGAGGAACAGTATTGTAAATGATGGTAAAGTAATAGAAAGGGCCAAAGTGAGACCGATCAGCTATATACATTAAAAAGTATGTTCTAATTTTTTTATTCTTAAAATACATAGAAATAAAAGTTAATCTAGAAATACAGAAACTACAAAGAAACTTCAAAGGGTGCCATCTCATGGAGTGAGCCACTACTACCATGCCCTAATATCTTTAACTTCCTCTCTTTCTACTTTTCCAAATCAACTAAACAATCTTGTGGCTCTGCCTTTATATTCTAGACAGTACTGTCCAATAGAAATATAACGTGAGCCACATACATATTTTTGACATTTCTAGTAGCAGCATTAAAAACAAAAAACAGGTAAAATTAACTTTAATATATTTTATTTAATATATCTAAAATATTTCATTAATAACAAATCATTAACAAAATATTAAAAGAATTTTTTGTGCTAAATCTTTGAAACCAGGTGTATATTTTATACTTACAGGACATCTCAGTTTGGACTAAGCACATTTCAATTGCTCAATACTCTCATGTGTCTAGTGACTGCTGGATTGACCAGTGCAGCTCCAGGTGGAAGATATTATCAACTCAGGAACAATTGTCTTTTAAAAATCATGAAAATTTGTTTTAGTTGTATAGCAGAATAATCTATTAAAGAAGGCTTGAATTAGAAGGGCATTTATTATTTACTTAACAAGGATACTAGATGTGGACGGTCATTCAGAGGGTTAACATGTCATCAGAGATCTAGGATCTTTTCAGCCTTTCACCCCATGGGTCTTCCTTAGCATACTGGCTTTCTTTCTTTGTGCTTGTCATCTTATGATCATAAGGCACCTCTAGCAGTTCCTGATATCAACTCCTAATACCTGTAAGGGGACAGAGCAAAAGTCTTTTTCTCTCAAGTGTCTTTTATATCGAGAAGAAAAAGACTTCTCCCAGCAGACATGCTCTGACATATCATTGGCCCGATTTGGGTCACATGGTAACTCCTTGCTGCAACGAAATTTGGGAAACTGAAAAGTTGCACAGGTGAAAATAATGACTATGAGAGCTTTGCTTTAGCAGATTAATCTTAATATATTTCTGCCCCAGACAAAATCAGGCTTTTGTTAGCCTAGAAGGGAGAAAGGGATGGCTACTGGGCAGGCAGCCGGTGATATCTGTCAGAGGGGCATTTTCTCAAGGAGAGGGGGACAGAGGGAGAGCAAAAATCAAGGTGATCTATAATAAAATAATAATTACATTAATTATTACTCCCATTTACTGAGTACTCAGGCACCATGTGTAAATGTTGAATGGATTATCTAATTTACATATGCACATACATGGATTACCTATTGCTGCAGTGGTTACAGATAGTAAAATCAGTGCAGAATTATCAGATTACACTATGAACTCCCCATGAGCAGGAGTCATGTCTTTTTGTTTTGTTTTGTCTCATAGCACAATGTTCATCAATGTTTGTTGAATGAGTGACTGACTCCTCATATTCACTCAAGGCAGTGTACGTCTCCCTTTCAAATCTTGTTTTCAAGATTTGTTTCACCTTCTCTCTTCAAAGTCTAATGTGCTGCCCTCTTTAAAATTATGAGTACCAGTACCCATGCTGTAGCCTCAGGCACAAGTGCAGGCCCTCATTGAGAACCCCATGCAACATCTCTACAGGCTACCAAGGGTTCTCATTGGAAGGGGGTCATGGCTAGAAATCACAACCAGCTAATGACTCAGCAACCTCCACATTGGAATTTTCTCCGTTCAGACTTATTTGAAGACATTAGGAAAATAAAACTTGTTTCTCCCACACAGATTTGATGACTCCTGGGCCTGTGTCTTATGATCTTTCTTAGTCTTACAAACGTTTCTTGCAGTTTGCTAGGCTCTTTCAGCTGGTAAGGATGAGAAACAAACTCAAGTTTTCTCAATTATTGGGAGTTTATTATATGGAAAAAAGAAAAAGAAAAAATATCTTAGCCTCCACCCATCACGGCCTCACAGAGAATTGGGGTGTTATTCTGGATAAGCTGTAGCAGGAGCTCTAATAATTCATCAAAGCTGGTGTTACTCTGCAGCAATTTCTGTATTTCATCCCCTTAGAAATGGGCATCCAGTGCTCTTCACCCAGAGCTTGACCATCATGTAACTCACCCGTTTTCTAATTCTGCTCTTCTGCCTCATAATCTCTTCTTCTGCTAGTCATCATAGGTTTTACTAGCTTAAAGTCTCCGCCATTCTGCTATCTACTGAATTGCTCTGAAGTCTCCCTTTAAAATTCCTCAAGAAAGTATATATATTTGAGATGCCCTTCCAGCATCCTTCCATGATTGAGGGCCCTCATTGGTTAGAAGCCCTGTGCCAGACCACGTTGCAGATCACTGATAATTATAGATATACTCTTTGTATCAGATACTTTTCTCTAGTTCACTCATCTGTCTTCAGAATGACAAAGCCCTGTGATAAACAATGTAAAATTAGTGTATAAATCAAAGTTCTCCAGATTTCAGGTTTACCCTAACCTATTGTGCCCAACTGAAAATAAGTTTGTGCCTTGCATTCCAGATGATCTCAGGAAGTCAAGTTATTTATCAACTTATCCTCTCTCACTTTACTGGTACTATATTACCAATAAGTACTCATTACTAATAAGTAATAAGAATAGTTTTTAATTTTATGAGTCTTTTCTATTTGTTACATTCAATTTTAGTCAGCCCAAACTTGTTCTTGGTGTTTTTTCTATTTTATGAAAGGTAGTTTAATCCAGTGGTTGCCTCTTTGGGGCTGGGGAGGTGGCCCTGAAGGGAACAAGAGGGTACTTTTGGGGTGATGGATGTTTCATTTATCTTTATCAGGGTGTTGGTTACATGAGTGTGTTCATCGTCAGCAGTGACTGAAGTGGACTCAGGATCTATATGATTTTACGTATAGAAATTATTCCTCAATCTGATTAATTAACAACAGCTAAGACAAAGGGGTTGTGCCAATCAGGGTCCCAACAGGAAACAGATAAATAAATACTCAATTGGGTCATTTGAAGAGAGTTTAATAAAAGACCAACTTACAAAAAGGTCAATAGGGTGTAGTACCCCAGGTCTGGAACCTGAGTTTCTATTACCACTTCTATAATAAAAAGGCAAGAGAAGGGAGCAGTTAACACAATGAGATGTGACAAATGTGCCAAATGGAGACCATTTTGGCAGAAGCTGGGACCGTTGGTCAAAGGATGCAGCCAGTAAATCTCAATCATATGTTGAGAAAACTGGGGGAATAAATACCCTAACCTCAGAGTCCTCCTTCCCTACCTTTGATCTCCTCTTTGAACAAACCCAATCAGAAGCCTGAGAGCCGGGAAGGCCATGGATGTAGTCTCAGCCTGTACAGCTCAGCCTCACAGGATAATGAGGTTAGAGATGGATGGAGAGCAGATCTAGAGGGGCAATCAGAAGATATCCAGCTTCATGTTTTCCATTTCTTCTGAATTACTTCATTCCAAATGTAGACAGCTGCCCTCCCCCCGTTATGATTCTCTAAAATGTAAGTAATATAAATAAGGCAAGATTATGGCATTTAAAATATTTTACTGAAAGCTCAAGGATAACACAGGAGTTTACAACGAAGAAAAAACCAATTTAAAACCTCATAATAGCTTTCCCAGATCCTGAATCCTTTGCCATGCCTTGTGCAGGGAGTTCCTTTCTGTCTTCCTTCCTCTTCAGCCCCAGCAACATCATGTCGAAAGTGCCAGTTCACCTCACCCCAGTGGTAATTTCCTTGACTTCCTCCTCTGTGTCCAAAATCTGATCCTACTTTCCCAAACCCCCAAAGATAATAAGATTCTTTCTTTCTTTTTTTCTTACAAAGAATTCATTTCATTTGGAGAAACCACTATCCTTACTATGGGTAATGTTCTGGCCATGGTACATATTATTGCAATCAGCTGTGGTTGGAGTGGTTATATCATTAGGTCCAAAAGTTTTGAATGATGAGGAATCATATCAGGGTTGGGAAGAAGAACACTAGTATTGCAGGGCCAGGCCAAGACCTGGAAGAAGGAAACATGTTATCTAGAGGTGTGCAGCTAGGTACTCAGGGACCTCTCAAGAGTCCTGAGTTGGAAGACTTTGGATTGAATTTCATGTTTATCACTTGATAGCTGTGTGACCTTGGGCAAGTGACTCAATTACGCTGAACTATTAATTTCTATTTTTTCCTTTTTTTTTTCTCTAGAAAAGGGATAGTGATCATGAAAACACTTTGCAAAACTATATGGTCAAAGGAACATAAATACTTCCTTTCTAGTAATTATCAATCTTTTTCTGTTGCCACGACGTTCACATATGTAGTACACTCCCATCATGTCATGCAGTAATTTTCAAGGGCAAAAACAAACATTGGGGAGGGGAAATATATATACCTAAAAGTATAATGTGAGTGAACGCTCGATTAGTTGAAAAAGTCCTTCATGGAGATTTTGATATGATGCTTCTCTCCCATATCACCCCCAACTAGATCAGATCTACTTGAGAGTCACTTTCTAGACGGAATTTTACGAACTTGTGGGGAGTAAAAAGGGCTAGAAGACGTTTTGTTTGGCTTTCATAGAATTGTAGAGTTTTTAAATTAGGTGTAAAAGTTTAAAAGCATAAGATTTCACACACAAAATATCATACTTTTGCTTTCTCTTGAAATACAGAACTTCTGGCTAAACCAAACTTATGTTTTTGAATGCTCGAATTTGGCTAGAGCTAAATAGTGGCTGCACCTTTAGACATAGCATACGTTCTCCAGCTGGTGTTACCTATTTGTGTCACTTGCCCCTTGGTAATTGAGTTTGCCATCCCTGGTCTAGACTATCAAGGAATCATTGATACTGGAACTAGAAGGGAGTTTTGTTTTTAATCAGGTCAGTATTTGGTTTCCCCATTTATAGCAAAAGCTCCCTCAGCCCGTTGGGGCTGAAGAGGGAGCTAGCTATGAAGGAGACTGACCAGAATTGACAAGGTCAGCTTCCTCCCAGTAAGGGCCTTTTCCTAGCATGATGTGTTTCCTCTCGAACTGCATATCACAGTTTCTGAAGCCCAGTCAGTGGAGCCATTGTGAAGAAAGGTCAAACCTTAGCTTAGATAAGCCAAGTGTTTGCAGTCTCACTGCAACACTTCTAACAGCAGAACACACGCAAGCTCTAGTGTGGCTCACCTTGAGTCCGACTGTCTGTCCAGCCCCACCAGCTGAAATGTGGGCAGTGGAGCCAGGCCAGGAGGGCTGCGAGGTTGGAGGAGCTAGTGTCCTTGACCCTCTGGCAAGGATCTCAGGCTGAAGAAATCCTCTGGGTTTCTTGGTGAGGGATGAGGAAGGAAGATGAGGGTGGAGAAGGAAGATGAGGGTGGGAAAGAAGGGGAGAAAAACAGGGTACAGAGCATAGCCATTTTCTTCTCTCCCAGAAATTGAGCTTTTGTGTTCCTGTGCCACATGTGTGCAGTGAGATTTTCATTTTCTTTCTTTCTTTTTTTCTGGTTCTGGGACTGGTATGTGTTACTGTATTGCCGAGTGTTTATTTTGGCTGCTGGAGGAAGTATTGACAAAGGAAGTAGAAGAACAAACATAATTTTGTAAGCAGCCAGCCTGAGAGGAGCAATAAAGTGGAACTGGAGAAAGCATGTCAGGGTTGAGATTTCTTGAGACTGTTTAACGCCAGTGTCCCCAGAGCTTGCAGCCAGGAGCTGTGGGAAGGCGGGGCTTGAGAGCTATAGGGGGTTGCAGGGATAGCTTCAGGGTGCTCATTTGAGCTGTGCTTTGTGATTCTGATTTTCATGCTTTGTTAGATGCCTTTTCTGGGCCTCAGTTTCTTTCCTGCCCGTTTCCTCTCATGTGTCAATACTAGGGCAGCAGGCCTTTTCAGTAGGAGATAGTCTATAGCAAGGAAGTCTCCCTTTTTTTAGATGTGCATGAGGTTAAATAGTGAGATTATGATACAGAATTATGAAACGGGATCCCATAAAAATTTGGTTTCATCTTTAGAAATTTTAAAAACACCTAAATGTTGTCAAAATTCCAAGTGATTATTGAGTGAAATCTGGAAAGAATACTCTTTCCCTTTTCACCTGTCTCAAGACCAGCTAGAGGTAGGAGGAAACTTCACACATCCAAGTGATGGCACCAAGAGACCTTGCTGGGTTTGAGAGATAAACCCAGGGGTTCAATTCTGAATGGTAAATGTATAAATTAGCATCATGAATATATGATTGGAGAAAGCACCTTTGCTATAAATTTCTTAGAAAATGGATTAAGGCCATGTCAGAGGTAGCCGAGGTATAGTCCTTGCTCGAGACAAGGGAAATAATGAGAGACTCTTTAATTTTTCCCCAAAGGGCTAAAAAGGTAGTTGAAATCTCATATTTAGATGACTTCTGGGAGTCATCAAGTACTGGAGTCTTGACTTAGGCTGAACCCATTCACTGGGTCTCTGGGTGTGAATGTTCCTAAAATGGTGTTGGTTCCTGAAGGATTTAATGCAGCTCGGAAAAAAGGTATATCTTTTTCTTTGGAAAAACCTTAAGAAGCTACCTAGATATTAGGTAACAGCACTGTATGACAAGCTATATTGTTATCTTTGAAAGGCTAGATTACTTCAAGGGATATAACATACTTTAATTTTTTTGTGTGCTTCCATAAGGTGGAGGGGGCGAGTACCAAGACATTAAGAAAGTTACAAGATCTATCACTGCTTTGTAAAGCTGTAGCACATTGGCAGCAGGCTACTGGTTAACTACTGTTTCTCAGGGCACGTAAGGTCTTTTCCCCATGTGGATCTGGGTAAAAGGGCAGATGGAAGTGTTAAGTCAGTTGGATGAAGAGGTAACTTGTGAGTGTACAAGTACATAACTGTGTTAAAATACATCTCTAAACTAGTATCAGTTTAAACTGATCTTTAAATGAGTATGAGCAGGTATGGCTGGCTGACTAATGTTTCTGGCTCTGTAAGTTCTCTGGATCCTTGCTGAAACTGTGACCTTAAAAAGTAGCTACAGTAGTCCCCGTTATCTGCAGTTTTCAATTACATGTGGTCAATCACAGTCTGAAAATATTAAATGGAAAATTCTAGAATAAACAATTTATAAGTTTTAAATTGGGCACTATTCTGAGTAGCATGATGAAATCTGCAGTCCTGCTCTGTCTCACCCCAGGTGTGAATCATCCCTTTGTCCAGGGTCTCCACGCTGTATATGTTCCCACACGTTAGTTACTTAGTAGCTGGCTAGGTTATCAGATTGACTGTCCCAGTATCTCAGTGCTTGTGCTCAAGTAACCTCTATTTTACTTAATAATGGCCCCAAAGTTCAAGAGTAGCAATTCGGATGTGCCAAAGAGAAGCCGTAAAGTGCTTCCTTTAAGTGAAAAGTTGAAAGTTCTCGACTTAAGAAGGAAAGAAAAAATAATATACTGAGGTTGCTAAAATCTCTGCTAAGAATGAATCTTCTGTGAAACTATAAGGAAGGAAAAAGAAATTCGTTCTAATTTTGCTGTCACATCTCTAACTGCAGACATATCTCATAAGCATTTTATTGTTTAACATCATGACAAGAAGAAGAGTAAATGCAGGACAAAAAGATATTTTGAGAGTGAGAGAGACCACATTCACACAACAATTATTACAATATATTGTTCTGTGTTATCATTAGTTGTTATTTATCTCTTACTATGCCTAATTTATAAATTAAACTTTATTATAAGTGTATGTATGTATAGGAAAAAAGATAGTATATGTGGGATTTGATACTATCATGATTTCAGGCATCAACTGGGTGTCTTAGAATATATCCCCCACAGATAAGTGGGGACTACTGTATATTTCATGCTTAAAGGTATCTGGAGCTGGTATCTGTTGTTCTGTATGAGGAGAGAATAAGCTTAGTACTTTCTCTTGATTTGTTTTCTTGAATTTTCTCTTCTTTTTTCTCATTTTTTTTTTGTGGTGTAAGTGACAAATAAAATATGTAGTTAAGGTATAAAACTTGATGTTTTGATATATGTATACTCTTGAATTTTTGTATTCTGAAGCACAGAGAAACTTTTTTGGGAAATTACTGTTTTTCTTAACTGTACTTATATCTGTTTAATATTTTACAAAAGAAAAAGAGAAGACTTTCACCAAAGAATGTGGGAATGGATACTGGCACAAACTCTGGAAAAACTAAATTACTTTTGCGGGCTGTTGGGAAAACCATTTGCCATCTATGTGCCTTGTTTTCACCTTTTAATGTCTATACTATGGAAAGATCTTATTACAGCATAGATTTTCTGAGATGGTCCCCATTATGAATATTTATAATGCCTATAAATCATTTAAATGCCAGAGAAATGCCAATGTTTTTATATTTTAGTGTCTAAATAATATGTTTTAGATTACTTTTTAAAATAATACTCTGTGGGTCTTTTAAAATGGCTTTTAAAATATGACTTTATCAAGATACAATTCACATGCTACAATATTCACCCATTTAAAGCATTTAGTATATTCACGGAGTTGTGCAACCATTATTGCAGTCTTAATTTAGAACATTTCATTATCCCATATAGAAACCCATTAGCAGTCATTCCTCATTTCCCCTCCCTCCAGCCCCTGGTAACTACGAATCTACTTTCTGTCTTTATGTCTATCTGGACATTTCATATAAATGAAATCATACAATATGTGGAGTTTTGTGACTGGTTTCATTCTCTAGGCATAATGTTTTTGAAGTTTATCTATGTTGTAGCATGTCTCAGTACTTCATTTCTTTTTATTTCTGCATAATATTCCATTGTATGGCTATCCCACATTTTATTAATCTCTTCATCAGTTGAAGGACATTTGGGTTGTTCCTACTTTTTGGCTATTATGAATAATGCTGCTGTGAATATTCATGTTTAAGATTTTGTGTTGATGTGTTTTCCTTTTTCTTGGGGAAGATACCTACGAGTGGATTCGTTGGGTCATATGGTAACCCCATTTGTTTGCAGAAGAGTAGGATTGTGATTCCTCGAGAATGCCAAGACTTGAAGCCTGGTGACCTCTTTAGTGGCTATGTGGCCCTTGTCAAGTAGCCCTTGCCATAAGAGAAGTTGTGGCAGACAGACCCTACGGTGACCCCTAGTTATCCCTGCCTCCTGGTGTTCACATCTTTGTGTAATCTCCTTTCGAGTTGGATGGGAACTGTGACTTGTTTCTAACCAATAAACTATGGCAACAGTGATGGTATGTCACTTTGGTGAGTATGTTATAACATGTAAGATGCTATTATAGAAGACTGGAGACTCTTCTCGAGAGCTTGATGAAGTAAGCAGCTCTGCTTGAGAAACCCATATAGCAAGTAACTGCAAGTGGCCCCTAGAACTGAGGACAGAAGTCAGCAAAGAGCTAGGGCCCCCCATATAGCAAGAAACTGCAGGTGGCCCCTAGAACTGAGGACAGAAGTCAGCAAAGAGCTAGGGCCCGAGTGGTACAACTGCAAGGAATGAATTATGCCAACAATCAAAATGGACTTGGAAGTACATTCCTCCCAGGTCGAGCCTTTGATGAGAATGCAGCCCAGCTAAGATCTTGATTGCAGCCTTGCGGGACCCTGAGCAGAGGACCCAGACCTCTGATCCATGGAAAATGAGATAATAAATATGTGGTATTTAGTGCAACTAAATTTGTGGTAATCATTAATTCAGAAATCTAGGATTTGTTTTCATTATATTATCTGAGCTGGGTCTTCTAAAAAATGGCTTTTACTGAGTTTACTTGTCAAGGCAGATGTCCTGTTTATCAGTATGATTATTATAAAAGGATAAATGTCCATAAAAGCTCAGATATAAGCTGTGAAGTAATTATACTTGGAATATAATTTCTAGAATGGGAAAAGGAGAATGGCAGAAGTAAGAAACAGTTTTTCTCTGTTATGTGGGACAAATGCATCTTTAGAAACTCCATTCCTAGAAGAAACAATAATCAGAATAAAAAAGAAATGCTAATTTATGTAATGAATACTACCATTTATTAGGCCATGCCCTGATAAAGTCCTGATTTGCCTAGTTGTCTATTCAGACATAAGCTTAAACTTGATACCAGCTTTCTCTTACACTTCATTAGCCACATAATAACTAAACAATCCCAGCCTGGTGAACACCACTTCTATTTTTAGAACCTACCTAGGACTATTCCATTTTTCTTAGTCATCCCTTTCTATATTTAACAACTCTTACACTCAGAATTTTTAACTTATAGCTCACATAAATCCCTTATTCTTCAGTTAAAGCCTGTGTTCTTTCGTACCTGCCCCTAAACAGATGGCCACAGCTGATTATGTGAATCTCTTGACTGTCTTTGTCATACCATTTTGTTTTGTTATATTTAATTCCTGACCGACTTAAAGGAGGAGAGTAAGCTGGATTTTATCCTGTAGCACAGAGACACACGTGGAATACCTTTTTTTACTTCCTCTGTGATCTGACTTTAATTTTAAATGCTGTGTAGATGACTCAGTGTGCAGTAACTAATATGAAAAGTCATGCCGCTTATAACATACAGCTAAATAACTAATCTGACTTGCCTCAGATGACTTGGAAGTTTTCTAGTTAGGGGAACAAAGCAATTGAAACTGATGGGAAATAAATGTCTGATTTCCAGTAGAGCAGAAGATGTAAGCATCACTGAAATTTCCATCTTTCCATGTCTCACACCAGTTGTCTGATAAAAAAACCAAAACACTGTTCTGCTAAGGATGGAATCAGTTATGTTTCTCCTTATGTTCACGACAGTGCCATTCATATCCTCATGATAGGGAACAGTGAGAATAGATGAAATCATTTTTTAGGTGGTGTACATCATAGAACAAGTTTGCTGGAAAACAAGCAAAGGTTATTTGGACATGGTAGGGATAGCTCTTTCCATGAATATAGTCTCATTATTTTTCTTTGTTTTTATGTTCTATGTTGATTAAAAAAATGCATGTATTATACTTTTACAGAACAAATAGGGTTAATGTTTACATTTACGATTAGCTGTTTTCATTTACTTTAAACAACTATTTTCATTTACAGTTGTCGAAAAATATTTTTTACCTCTCTGCCATGCCGGCACATTATATGTGTTGTTGCCCTACTACCTCGTTCCATTACCCGTATCTCCAATTCTGCAGAAGTCTTTGAATCTCTACTTGCTGATCTGCACTTATTCCTTTTGGTGGCTAGTGGGAAATTTTTGGATGGCAAGTACTGTCTTTCTAGTGTCTGGGTCCTTGGCCATCTTTAGTTGGGATGATCACTCTATCAACCACCCCCCTTCCTGCAATTATAATTCCGAATGCTTCACAGATCCTTATTAAGAAAGACACATACCTGTTAATTTGGACTCAAACAGAAATTAGCTAATTTTATATTACAGTTATAAATTGTAAAATGTTCTGTAAAGCATGGTTTTAAATAAGTAAGTGTAAAGGGCATACATTGTTCTTTATACATACATGAGAATTAAATGGAGATAGAGTTGATTCTAGATATTTTGCTGTTTTTCTCTTCTTCCTAAGTGTAGTCTGTCTAGGTAATTTTCATATAAGCCCTGCCTATTCCATTTCATTCTTTGATGTTGCTTGTTGTTCATGTGTTAAACAGCGCATTAACACCTTCTTGTTACTTTGTAAGAAACACCAATGACTTAGCCAGATTTCAGTCCTCTTCAGCCTTTATGGGCATCAAACTCTGTTCTGCAATGTTTGCCTTCTGAATTCCCCTTTTGAGTGTGTCTACTCAAGTATCTTTTAAACTAGAAGTATGTAAAGGAGTTATTCTTAGTTTGCTCAGAATTGCTCATTCTTATATTTATCTAACAATCATGTCATTTTTGTTTTGTGTTTGTGTTGTGCTAACCACTGTGCTGGGTACTAAGAGTACAAAGATGAATAAAACATGATTCTCTGACCTGGAAGAACTTCCAAAGATGGAGAGAGTCATGCAAGCGCATCATTATGACATGATTTAAGTGCTCTAGCAGGGCTGGGAGCATTGAATCAGTTTGCAGGAGTCCGAGAAAGTAACATTTCAGTTGGGTCCTGACAGATGCGTAAGGATTTAGCAGATGTGTAGGTATGAGGGGTGGCAGCTGCAGAAATGATTTCTAGACTGAGGAAACAGCATGAATAATAACGTGGAGGCATGAAAAAATAAGGTTGGCTTGGAGAATAGTGAAAAGTTGGGTCTAATTGGAGTATAGGATGTGCGTGCATGGGTGTGCGTGCATGTGTGTGCTGCGTGTGTGTGTGTGTGTATGAGTGTGTGTGTGAGAGAGAGAGAAAGAGAGGGAGGAAGCGGGGGGACTCTGGGAAATGAGCTGGAGGTGGGGGAAGTTTGGAAAGAGAGAGAAGGATGTTGTAGGCTGGGTGTGGAGTTCTGATCTGATTCTGTAGCAATGGGATAATAAGGTCCTAAAATGGAATAGTTACATGATAGAGAGTATATAGAAGTATGTACTTTTATATAGCTGAGAATAGAGTTGGGAGAGATGGGTCAGAGGGAGGCCCCAAGAATAGTAGCTTAATGCTGCTTACAGGAGGCAGCTGCCATGAAGTCCTCCACTAGCTGATCTTGGTATGAAGCCCTTGCATTTGGGCTGGGACTTAACTAAGTGAAGTAGGGGGAAATGCAGAGGAAGGACTCCAGCTGAGAAATATTTCAGAGGTAGAATTGTCAAGGTATTGTGACAGATGGGGTGAGAAGGATGAGGGAGGGAAAGTGAGGATGACTCCAGAATTCTCTCCAAGAAAAAGTTATTGGCTAGTGGAGTTATTAATAAAAATAGAATACAGGAGAAGAATAGGCATTTAGGCTGGGAGGGAGGAAAGAAGATAGGGTGGTATATAGCAAGCATATCTGGTATTCTTGGCTTCCCCTCTGTTTATGTCCATTGCTGGAGTAAACCATTAATGGGACAGCTTCAGTTTACCTGTGTAAAGAGCATCTTCCCTCCTGTGGTGCCTTAGGTCTTCACTTTCTGCCATGGGGCTCCCTGAGTCCAGGCACATAAAATTCAAGGCAGATAACACTCAGTACAACCATCAATCAATGCAGAAGGGGTCCAAAGAACAAATGCTCCCATGTCTATCTTTTGGGTGGTCAATCTCAGGAGGCATTTTGTACCCTCTCAGGACTGTCGGAATCAAGCCCTGATGCTCATGGTGGAACCTCAGTAACAGACTTTTAGGATGGCTTTTCTTTTTCCCTGTTTCACCTTTTCCACTCCTCCACTCCTGCTCCTTAGGGATTACCACTCATGTAAAACTACTTGCAAGTGAATTCTTATTTCAGGCAGATGTTTCAAGCAACCTAAGCTAAGACAGGTGGAGAGGCAAAGACTGATTTGATTTTAGATGAGTTAAGTTTGTGGTGGTCAGACCCTCTGTATTTTGGGGGATTTGTTAAAGGGTATAAATGGATGTTTACATTCCACATGTCTAAATATTTAATTGTTATAAATCAAGCAATTTTCTCCCATACCTGCATATGTACGATTATAGGATTCTTGGACTCCTCCGAGTTCTGTGCTGGAATGTGGCTCTGTGAAAATGCCCAGATCTACAGCTCACCCCTTTCCCTATCCACCTCTGTCTCCTTCACACACTGTGTGTAGACACTCCAGCCTGCAAGTTCTATCTACACCCCCAATGAAGAGCCACTCTCACACCAGGGGGATGTGAACAAAGAGATGCAGCCTGCCCTCAGGAGAATCAACCTTGGAATAAGGACTGTGCACATTCTAGAAGTGTATCCTGGGTGCCTGGAGCATTGTTTAGAAGTGTAGGCATGGGCTCTGGGTGGGCAGGTCTCATTGGCCTGCAGACTCCTTATCCTGTGGTAAGGGTCATAGAGGAGATCCATAGTGGGGTCCTTTAGAGTCCTTTATTTTATTTATTTATTTTTATGCTTACAGCACCTGGTATTCCTAGGTGGTCTCCCATCCAAGTACTAACCAGGCCCACCCATGCTTAGCTTCCAAGATCAGACGAGATCAGGCACGTTCAGGGTGGCATGGCCGTAGATCCTTTAGAGTCCTTTAGACCCCAATCCTTGGGCCATGAATGGATACCAGTCTGTGGCCTGTTAGGAACTGGGCCACACAGCAGGAGGTAGTGGCGGGTGAGTGAGCGAAGCTTCATGTGTATTTGCAGCCTA
>NW_011888800.1:4412122-4436351 GCF_000151845.1 Pteropus vampyrus | reverse complement strand
ACCAGGCTCTGAACGAATGATGCATGGCTGGACACTGCGTCAGTCCTGGGGAACACTGAGGCATAGTTTCCATGAGATTTTATTGGAAAGACGGAAATTAAGAAGTAATTATAAATATCAAATGTATGCAATTAAGTAAATTATTAAGTGCAAATAGCAAAGAATTACTCCAGATTATAAACTAATGAGAGCAGAATAATACTTGTTCTGCCCTTTATGTGGTACAACATTTGGCAAATAGTTGGCAAATCTTCAGTTACTGAATGATATGATAGATGTAAAAAAGGCTAAGAAGGCAAATTGCTTGCTGTCCTGAAAACATATGAAGAATGGCCTAACCTGGTCTAGGGGACAAGGAAAGCTCCTAAGGAAATGCTATTTAGGCTGATATATAAAGCAATTATCATGGTGATAAATGGTAAAGGAATAGCATGTGAGAAGACCTATAGGCAAGAGGGAGACTGCCATAATTTTGGAAGTGAGAGAAGTCTAGCAAGGAGCAGTAGGCAATGGTGGGGTTATATTCATTTTCTATTGCTACATAACAAATGACTCTAGAACTTAGTGGCTTAAAACAACAAAGATTTATGATCTCATAGCTTCTATGAGTCAGGTATCCTGGAGTGGCTTAGATTGTTATTCTAACTCAGGGTCTCTCATGGGGTTGTGATAAAAATATTAGTTGTGGCAGCAGTCATCTGAAGGATTGACTGGGATTGGAACATTTGCTTCCAAGAAGGCTCTTCAGTATGGCTGTTGGCTGGATTCTTCAGTTCTTCACTGGCTATAGGCCAGAGACCTTGGTTTCTCACCACATAGGTCCATAGGGTTGCTCATGACATGGCAGCTAACTTTCTCCAGAGTAAGCAATACATGAGAGAGATAGAGGAAGAAGATTCAATGACTTTTATGATGTAGCCTCAAAAGTGATATGTCATTATCTTTACTGTATGCTGTTGGTCACACAGACTAATACTGATACAAATGTGGAGCAGACTACAGAAGCATGTGAATACCAGGAGGCTGGGATCATTGGGGCCGTCTTGGAGGCTGGCTACCACAAATAGTAATGAAACAGAGTCTAGACAGAGTAGGGATTTTAGGCCATATTAAAGGTTTAGTCTTTATTCTAAGAACAGTGAGAAGACTTGGAAGGATTTTAAGCAGGGTCCAGTCACAGGACTGGAGATTTAGAGTCAAGACTTCTGTCCCTGAAGGGTATAAGAGAGTGGCAGTGTGGAGGCATGATCTCATTCCTAGGGCCTGGATGTGCGTTAGTTCATTTAACCAACATTTATTGTGGAGCTCTGACCTCCCAGAGTGTATAATCCAAGGTCAAATAGAGGTTAGAAAGTAGGCACAAGAACGTCTATAATAAGGGTAAAGTACAGGTTCCTATGACAGTACTTAGAAGGGCACGTACCTATTTTGGAGAGTCAGGAAAGGACTTCTGAAGGAGGTGCCATCTAAACAAGGACCTTAAGGGTGAGTAGGCAAAGGGTAATGTTCTATGCATGAACATAGTCCAGGAAATGAGAAACAGAATGACTTGTTTTGGGGAACTGAAAGTAGTTCAATGTGTTTGGAGTCTAGATTGGAGGTGAGTGTGGGTGGAGGGGTGAGCAATACAAAGTTACTGTGGTAACTGGAGTTATATCAGGATGAATCCTTTATTCTTGTTAAAGAATTTGAACTTTATTTGGGGAGCAAGAGAAAGTTAAGAAGGGCTTTAAGAAGAGAATGGGCATTTTAGAATCATTACTCTGGCTACAACATGGAGAATAATTTGAGCACAGAAAATTTGTAGGCTAGGAGAAGAATTTAGAAGTTATGATAATAATACAGGTATGAACTGATGGTGGCCCAAATTGAGGTGAGTGAAAATTGGGCTTGAGATATTTAGGAGGTAAAGTTGTGAGAACCTGGTGATTTTTCAGTTGGAAGATAAGGAAGAGGGTGTCTAAGATAATGACCAGAATCATGGCTTAATCTTTTGAGTTCCAGGCAGTTACCAAGACTAGCACAAAAGAAGGCAAGAAGGGATGTGATAACATTGGAACTGAGGTACAATGTCTGGTCCGGGTCTCCCTGATCCAGTTACTAGGATACAGGGGTAGAAGGAGGTCATCAATAAGTCTGGCTTTATTTTAAGTCTTTTGAAAGTTATGTCACATACCTGGGAAGAGGGGAGCCTACAATTGTAAAGTAGATCCTATTACCGTGGAGGTTGGAGAGCAGGAAAAAAAGCAGTTCTTAAGAGTTTAAAGATTTTCTCCAACTCAAGGGCAAACCAGTAAAAATACTTTCACACCCCAGAAGACAATGGAATGAATCCCATAAGGCTTTATATGATGGCAAAAGAAAACTCAATTTTTATCTAAGATATTTTAACCAAAACATTCTGTAATAGCAAATTTGCCTCCAAGAAGAAACTACAACCCTGTTTTACTAGGATAAAAGCCTCCTGTTTATAAATGCACATTAGTCATTCATACTTTTCACTAAGCTTCTCAATTCTGAGAGAGTTGAATTAATGATGAAATTCATTTTATAATACTGATTTCCCAAATTATACTTTTTGGAATAGTGAAATAGCAACATTTTGTTCTCTCTCTCTCTCTCTCTCTCTCTCTCCCCGCATCTCTCTCTCTGTTTCTCTCTCTGTCTCTGTTTCCCTCTCTGTCTCTCTCTGTCTCTGTCTCTGTCTCTGTCTCTCTGTATGTGTGTAGATACTATATACATAATAGCCCAATTGAGATCTAATTGACATTGGGGGTCAAGGGTTAAAATTATGTCAAACACAGAGAACCAAATAATTTTCTATTTGATTCCTTTGACTCTTTCTCTCCATATTATTCCAGATTATGACTACCCCTGCTCCTCCTTTTATACACCCAAGCAAATCTGATTCATCTGCTTCTCTTTCCTCCTTTCCTCCTACAGAAACTGCTAAAATTATTTTCTACTGAGTTATAACAGTATTTCTGTAGAATCCCAAGCTCCACCTTTAGGTTCCATTTAGTATAGACACAAATATAAGTCTTCATTTTGGATGATTTTTCTGACTTTCTTGTTTGTGTTAAAGAAGTCCTTTGTGGTCCAGTCTATGATCTTAAGGAAGAAGTTTTTAGAGTACATTAAGACTTGCTATTCTGTACCAAGTGAGCTGGAGACCTTTTCCTGGCAGCAAAAGCATTTCTTGTTTTGAGCTGTTTGCTGCCTTCTCTCTTACCTCTCACCTTTTCCCTTGCAGGTCTGTAGATGCCATCTCCCATTATTGTTAATGCTTGAAACCCTTTATGCAACCACAATCATCTTGACTTTTTTTTTTTTTCAGAAAGCAACTCTACAAATAGACCCTATGCTGTACTCTTTTCCAAAATATTTGTGTTTGAGACACTTCATAGAGAAATTCACATCTGAGAGCAAAAAGGAGTTTGCACATATAGATGCATTTGTACATGTAGATGCATGTTGAATGGAATATAAGATGATCATCAGATCAGAAGCTTGTCCCAAGGGGCGGCTGTCATATAATGAGGCTTGAAACAGGCTGAATTAACGCTGAGCTAGGAACTTACTTCTGAACTCTTGAACTCGCTTGTTCAGCTTGTTACCTATGAAACTGGTCATTTGAGCGAACTTTAACAAATGCATAGACAACAACAGTTCTATTAAATAGCACTTGGTTATAATCACCATCAACCTCAAATATTTTTTAAGGTGTCTACGTATGATTGAGTTTTATTCTTATCGTACTGACAAAGAAAGTGAAAAATAGGGGGTTACATGACTCTATCTGGTTACCATATTGTCGTGAGTGAGGAGCTGAACTAGATGGAGAAACCAATTTTCTTAATTTGTGGTTTAATATTGGATCCTCTTAAAACACTCCAAATTTTAATTTTTTTCCAACAACAGATGCTTATTGAATACCTTTTTGCAGGAGTTGCAAGGTACTATGCCATAAGTTAAGGGAAAAGATAAATATTCTACTCACATGGACCTTGTAGGTATGGAGATCCTTGGGATAACGACATATTTAGAAATAAAATCAGTCAGTATATGTCAAAGATGGTTTCAATTCACAGATACTATAAGAAAGTATTTCAGGGTAGTTAGAAAAAGGATTCTAGAAAGGGTGTGGAAATAGGTCATGAGATAAGATCTTTCCACTCACACCATTCCTCCAGACTGGTAGGAGGATTCTGGAGGTAAAGAGATCAATTTGGTTGAAGAAAGAATTTATATAGGGTAGCTGTAGTAGCTTCATTTCTAAAAGTTAGTAGGCCTGACTACACAGTCTTCAATAACAAACTGTGAACTTTACTAGGAAAGTTACTAACAAGCTCCTGAAGATTTTGGACAGCAAAATGATAGCTTTCCAAAGCATATTCATTGAGTGACAGTTATATGTCAGACTCTAGTGTAGGGATTCGTCATCAAGTAAGACAGTGTCTGCACTGTCAGCACGTTTGCAGTTTAGTAGAGATGGACAATTTGACAGGCACCTACAAAATAGTATGATAATTCTATAGTGAGACAAGTATAGATGGACCTGGGAACACATAGAGAAAGGAGTCCTAACTCAAGATTGTAGGATTAGGAAGGGCTTTCTGGAGGAATTTATGATTGAATTAAGTCTTTCAAAACATATATTCTAGTTTCTCTGATTAAAATAGTAACATATACATTTTAAACATCAAACTGTTGCCAGGACAATGGCGTTGTTGTATACCTGGCAGTAACGATGTGGTGATACCTACCCCCATCCCACTTCCTCTGCTGGAGTGGTATTAGAGAAAGCAAGGTAAAACAGGAGGTTTAATTAAGATTCAAGGTCTCATAACATAATGCTGAAAATATCCAGATTTTAATAAGAAAATCACTTGTCATATCAACAACCAGGAAGATCTCATATTGAATGAGAAAAGACCAGTTGCCAATGCTGAGATGACAGAAATATTAGAATACTGTGCCAAAGACTTTAAAGCAGCCATCATAAAAATCCCTCAATGAGCACACATGAAACAAATGAAAAATAAAAATAAAAACTTTCAGTAAATAATTAGAAGATATAAAGAAGAATGAAATGGAAATTATACAACAGAAAAATATAATAACAAATAAAAAGCTCAATTTAGTTTATGGCTCAACAGTAGAATGGGGAAGACGGAAGAATCAGTGAACTGAAGAATATAACACTAGATATTACCCAATCTGAACATAAAGAGAAAATAGACTGAAAAAAAAATTAACAGTTCCTTAGGGACCTCTGGGACCATAAAAAAAGATCTAACATTTATGTCATCAGAATACTGGAAGGAGAGGACTTTGAAAGTACTTGAAGAAATAATGACTGAAAACCTTCTAAATAAATGTGGAAAAAAAATATACAGATGCAAGAGGCTGAGCTAACCCTAAGTGGAATCAACCAAAAGGTACACTAAGCTACATCATAGTCAAACATGTGAAAACTAAAGACAGAAAAACTTGAAAGGAATGAGAGAAAAATGACACAGGGGCGAACAATTTAAATGATAGTGATTACTCATCAGAAACCATGGTGATAGGAAGAACTGATACAGTATTTTTTCAAGTGTTGAAAGAAAAGAACTATCAGCCCAGGATCCTATGTCCAGCAAAAATATCATTCAAGATATTTAAAAGGAAAATCAAAATGTTCTTAGATGAAGGAAAACTAGGAGAATTTGTTGTCAGACATAACCTAAAAGAATAGACATAACCTAAAGAAAATATTAGTCTTTCTTTCTTTCTTCCTTTTTATAAGAAAGGAAATCATAAAAGAAAGACTCTTAGAACATCAGAAAGGAAATTATTTAAGATAATTATAAACAGAAGAGGGTAAGAGGATATAACAGTAGTCAGGTTTCCATACCTCACTCAAACTGGTAAAAGAACTAGTAGCATATGAGAAATTATATATATTATGTAAAACATAGAGCAATCACTGAAAAGCTATGCAAAGAAATACACTCAAAAAGCACTATAAATGAATAAAAACGAAATGAAAAAAATGTTCAAGTAGTTTATAGAAATACAGGAAAAGGAAAACAGATAAGAAATAGAACAAACAGAAAACAAAAAAATGGCATGGCAAATTTAAGCCCTACTATATTAATAATTATATTAAATGTAATTTTCCAGATCCACCAATTAAATGACAGATGTTGACAGAGTGGATTGCAAAACATGACCCAACTACATGCTGCCTATAAGAAACTCACTTGAAATACAACAATATAGGTATGTTGAAAGTAAAAGAATGTAAAAAGTGATATTATGTAAACATTAATCAAAAGAAAGCAAGAGTGGCTGTATTAATATCAGATAAAGTAAACTTCAAAACAAAGAAATTTACTAGAGAAAGAGAGGGATATTACATAATATAAAAGGATCTATCCACCAAAAAAAAAAAAAAAATCTCATAGCAGTTCCTAAATATGTATGTATCAAACAACAGAGCTACAAAATATGTGAAACAAAACCTGATAGAGCCACAAAGAGAAACAGACAAATTCGTAATTAGTTGAGACTTCAACTATGATAGAAGAACTAAACTTTTCTCAACAATGATAGAAGAACTAAATGGAAAATCAAAGATATAGAACTCAATAACCAACAGGATCCAACTGATAATTATAGAACATACCTCCCCAACAAGAGTAAAATACATATATTTTTTTCGAGTGCCCATAGAACATATACTAAGATGGATAATCTCTATGGTCATAAAAGAAACCTTAGGAGACTTGAGTCATACATAATGTGTTCTCCAAACACAATGGAATTAAACTACACATCAATAACATAAAGATAACAGGAAAATCTCCAACAGCTTTGAAAATAAGCAAAGTACCTCTGAATAATCTGTAGGTCAAAGAGGAAGTCTCAAGGGAAAAAAATATTAAAAAATAAAATTGAACTCAAAAATAAATATTAAAGAAAATATAAATAAAACATTTCAAAATTTATGGAATAAGACAAAGATGTCTACTGTTACCACTCTTATTCAATATAGTCTTTGAAGTTTTTACCAGTGCAATTAGGAAAGAAAAAAGGGCATTTAGAACAGAAAGGTGACATGATTTTCTATGCAAAAATTTCAAGGACTCTACAAAAAAATAAAATCTCTCCTGCAACTAATAAATGAGTTCAGTAAGGCAGCAGGATACAAGATTAACATACAAAAAAAAATTGTATTTCTATATATTAGCAATGACTATATGGACACTGAAATTAAAAATACTATACTTTCTATAATCACTCAAAAAATAAAATACAAAAGGTGCAAATCTAGCAAAACATATATGCTAAAACTACAGAATGCTGCTGAAAGAAATCAAAGATTACCTACATGAGTGACATACTGTTTTTATGGATTGGAAGACTCGACAAAGTAAAGATGCAATTCTCTCTAAATTGATATGCAGATTTAATGTACTTCCTATCAATATTCCAGCAAGATGGTTAAGATGTTTACATAGATACAGATAAGATTATTCTAAAATGTATGAAGAAAGGCAAAAGAACTAGAATTAATAAAACAATTTTGCAAAGACAAAAAAAGTTGGAGAAATCAGTCTACCTGATTTTAAGACTTATTATTGCGCTAATAACAGCATTATTATTATTAACAACAATAATCAAGATTATGTGGTACTGATGGAGGAATAGAAACATAAATCAATGTAATAGAACTGAGAATACAGAAATAGATATTATACAAATATGCCCAACTTATTTTTGTCAAAGGTGAAAAATCAATTCAATGACAAGCTACAGACTGGGAAAAAATATTTGCAAGCAACATATCTAACAAAGGAATAAGTATCTAGAGTATATAAAAAACATTTAAACTCAACAGTTTTTAAAAAATTAAATGAGAAAAATCCATGGAGAAACTGTTCACTAAAGAGGTTATATAGGTCACAAATAAACACATGAGAAGGTGTTTAGTATTATTAACCATTAGGGAAATAGAAATTATAACCACAATGAGATATCACTCCACACCTAGCAGAATGGCTAAAATAAAAAAAAATAATAACACCACCAACTGGATTGGATTACTCATACATTGCTCGTAGGAATGTGAAAAATCATAGCCACTCTGAAAAATGTTTTGGCAGTTTCTTAAAAGTAACCAAAAACTAAACATGCAACGACCATATGATCCATCTATTATACTGTTATAAATTGTATGACAATTTATATAAATCTTTAAATGATAAAATTATCGAAAGAGAGAACAGATTAGTGGTTGGTTGCAGGGGGTTAAGAAGGGTATAGGAGTTGGAGGGAAGTGAGTGTTTGACTATCAGAAAAATAAGAGGAATCCTTGTGGTGGAACTCTTCTGTATCTTGACCATAGCAATATCAGTATCTAGATTCTGATATTACACTCTAGTTTTGAAAGATGATACCATTAGGGGAAACTAGGTAAAGGGTGTACAGGTTATCTTTGTATTATATTTGACAACTATATGTGAATCTATAATTATCTTCAAATTATAAGTAAAAAAAATTAAACTTTTTAAGATTGAGTTAGCCTAGAGGAGATAGGAGAGAAGGTCATTCTAGGTGGATGGAGACATGAAACTTAAACTAGGTCAGCAAAGCTGGAGTGCAGGTTATGTGTTGTACAGGAAGTAAGGCTGGAGTGGTCATTCAGGGCCAAATTATAAAAGCCACTGCTTAAGGAATTTGAAATTTCTAAAACTTATGAAGAACCTTTGAAGAATCTTAAGTAGCAGAGTGACACAATCAGATTTTCGTTTATAGTGATAATTGGAGGATGACTAGAAATCCAATCAGTAGGGGCAGACAGACTGGGGAAATGTGGGATTAAACATTTGGAGATATTGATAAGGTATAAGAATAGGGATAGTGAGACTAAAGAGGAAGAAAAAGTGGAAAGGTGTGATTTAGGGGTGAGTATCAGGATTTTAGCTTAAGAAGTGGGATAGTTTTAGAAAATAAGAACTGGATTTGGAATAAGAATAAATTGCTGAAACAGAACAGAGAGTTGAGAAACTGTGGCCAGATAGGTTGTGCACATGGACATCAGATTCACCTAGAACCTAGAATGATGACAGAACTAGAGAAAAAAGGAAGATAACAAATAGGAGAGAGGTGTCCAAATTTGTAATAAATATGAATAGTAACTAGAAAGTCAATAATAACAATGACAAGGTAAAGAGTTGGAGCTACAGACAGATAGCATAACCCTCAATGGAGGTGTGTTTATACAGAGAGGAGTGGTAGTTGTCTGAAGGCAGCAATTTAGAGCAAGAAAAATATGGTGTGTGTCTCTCCCCTTATATGGGCGGTGAGACAGTGAGCAACCTAGGATTGGGAGGTGGAAACGAGCAGGTAGAGGGAGTGTTTTGGGGAAAGTTTAAAAGAATAAGGACCCCAGAGAGTAATATGAGAAGGGCTGATGGATTTGTCAATAATGGGAGAATGATAGCTGGATTTGAGAGGTGGAGGCACAACTGAATGTTGTTGAGAATAGAAGAAAGAACACATGACTTCAGGGGCTTGGATTTTGCATAGTGGTGAAGGATGATAGTCAGTGACAGGCATGGTTGTATTTATTGGCCTTAAGATGTTGACTGAATTTCTGCCATCAAATTGCTTTTAGACTGGCAGAGACATTAGATCCTGGTAGTGTCTGATGACATATGGTGTTTGTGTTCTGGTCAGTGGTCTGTAGCCTTCAGAAAGCAGTTGCTTTCTTTTTCAGAAAACCCCAGTTCAAAAGACAGGAAATGCAATTAGGCCAACATGAGATTTGAAAGGATTTCCAGCATCAGCAAAATTTGGGCTTTGGTAGAGAAGGTTGACCTGGTTAAGTGCAGGCAGGCCTATCCCTAACATTTGTGAGACCTTGAGCACAAGGACTCATGAAGGCTCTGGTCTGTGGTTCACCCCTTTGTCTTCTCAGCCCTGGCTTTCTTCTGCACCAAGAGGAGCCCTGGGGATTCCCTGGACCACACTTCCAAGCTTTGTCCAACTGCCTCTTGGCTGCCGTTCAGTTCTAGGGGAGAGGACATAGTTGGCCCAGTCTTTGCTCAGGAGACTGTCCTGGGAAAAAGTCCAGGTAGGTCTTGGAAATGATCTCCAGGCTATTGATTGGGCAGGGAATTCTGAGTTTCTGGGTACCTAGACTGTTATTTATATAGCGGGCATATGGGCATCAGGTTGACATGTTCTTATGAACTCTTTGCCCCATAGAAAGGGGCATAGCCTGATGATGGTCAGAGAGAGTCCATCTAAATGACAGGTGCAGTTCAGGGGCCCAATGGTGGCCTGAGTCTGAGAATGGCACTTGGTTCAAGTCAAGGTACAATGATGTTCTTGGAGTCTTTCGGCCTGAGTGAAGCTCAGCATCTGGTAGAAAGTAGTGTGACACAATTAGAGCCATTCCTTTACCCTTCTTCCTTCTTTCTCCTCTCTAGTCTCTTTCTCCAGAAGTAACCAATGTAAATGGAAGATATATTCTTCCAGACTTTTTCACGTATTTTTCAATAAATTGCTTTTTGTTAATCTAAACAGATCATAGATATGCTTGTCAGTCAGTATACATAGATATACAACATATTTTAAATGGTAGCATATTTTTGTTTTAAATGATTACCATTATTTACTTAACTAGCATTGTATTCTAATTTTTTTTTCACTATTATAAATAGTGTTGAAATTCACCCATTTAACCTATACTTATTGAGCACTTACTGTGCTAGGAATTGTTTTGTCACTGGAGTTACAGCAATGAACAAAGACAGGAAAAATGGAGGTTACTTTCCAATGGGACAAGTCAGGCCATATACCTCCAAATGAACCTGCTTTAGATAAAATAGATGGTCTCTGAGTCTCTCTTGTTTTCCAAGGAGATCCCATTTAGCTATCTGAAAGGCTTTTATTGATTTGTAGCCACTTTTTGTATATTTTGGAAAGCAAAACTTCATAATTATTAAGTATATTGCAAGTATTTTCATGTATATAATATTAAATCCCCATGGCTGAGCCACAAGATGAAAATATGCTGAGTTCCTGTAATTATGTCATGGAGAGCTGCCTGCTGACTAGCAGCACTTCCTCTAAACTGAAATAAACTCCTCACTTTTAAGTAATGAAATTTTGGTGTTTATTTGTTACATCAGCTTAACTTGCCCTAATTAATGCTCTGGGTTTTCCAAGGTAGATAATCATGTCATCTGGTATGAAAGAGTATGTTTAGTTTTTTAAGAAACTGCCAAACTGTCTTCCAAAGTGGCTATGCCATCTTGCATTCCTACCAGCAATGACTGAGACTACCTGTTGCTTAACATCTTCACCAGCATTTAGTGTTGTCAAGGTTTTGAATTTTAACCATTCTAATAGGCGTGTAGTGGTATATCAGTATTGTTTCCTAATCCCATTTTGACACTCGGTACTCTAATTATCTTAAAAAATATTTTTTTATCTTTTAAATTTTATTTAGTTATTTTTAATTTTTATTTTCAATTAGAGTTGAATATTATTTTATATTAGTTTCAGATGTACTGTCTTCTAATCGTCTTTGTCTTAAAAAAAGTCTTTGCTTTGAGAATCTTTAAGTGCCCTACAATTAATTATGTTTTTTACTTTCTCTACTGCCATATATATACTGAGAAGCAGAAGGAGAGTAAAGAGAACTTGGAACAGAGAGGGAAATACTGTAAGCAGTTTTAGGCTTATGGGGCAGGATTCTTTGTGTGTGTGTGTGTGTGTGTGTGTGTGTGTGTGTGTGTGTGTGTGTGTGTGTCTGTGGCCATTTTCACCTCAGTTTATTAATTCAGAGATCTAACTCTTGGAAGACAATTCAAGTAAACATAGAGAAGTTGGTAATTAGTGGTCTGTGAGGAAGCTTGTGTTATTAGGTCTAAGGTCTACTAAATTCATAGACTAAAGTATTATTTTATTGTTTAATGAAAAGGAATTACAAGGAGGGTGAAAGTTGATTAAATGAAAAGTTCTTAGGAAGGTTAAGAATAGGGGAGCTGAAGAAAAATCAAAGATATCTGGTGACTCATTATGGCATTTTGAAAAGTGGGTAGGTAGGTTTAGAGACGCTTTTATATGAGAAAATATACATGAAGCAAAAGCCAGATAATATTTAAGAAACTTAAGTTTAGAAAGGATTATATGATAGACAGAATAATGGTCTCCCAAAGATATCCATGCCTTAATCTTTGGAACCTGTGAATATATTACCTTCTGTGGCAAAAGACAGCAGATATGATTAAGGATCCCAGTGGGACCAATGTAATCACAAGCGTCCTTGTAAAAGGGAGGCAGGAGGGGTAAACCAGACAGAAAATGTGAGGATGGGGGTAAAGATTAGAGAGAAGAGAAGGTGATACCCTGCTGGCTTTGAAGATCAGAAGAAGAAGCCATGAACCAAGGAATACCTCTAGAAGCTAAAAAAGGAAATAGATTCTCCTATAGAGGCTCCAGAAGGAAACTGAAGCTATCTAGGAGCCTACGAAGAGCAACCTTGTTAGCATAAATTCAGGTATAGCTGAAGAGGGCTTATTGTGAATAACACAAAAGATACTCCACTTCTATCACTCAGGAAAATCCATAGGTTTCAGAAATTTGTGTCAAGAACTGGGGACAAAGACCGAATATTTATATATCTATATATCTATATATCTATATATCTATATATCTATATATCTATATATCTATATGTCTATATGTCTATATATCTATATATCTATATATTTATCTATCTATCTATATAATTATATATTTATAATATAATTTAATTTTAATCACAATATCACAAACAGTAATTGAAATCAAGTAAAAATTGTCTTAAAGTTTGGTATCTGGCAGAATAAAATAGAAAAAATACTATTAGTGTGAGCTGTAGGGAATCTTGATAAGTGTGTTTTGTTTATTTGCTATTTTCAGTTATTACATGTTAAAGTAATAGAATGGCTCTTTGTAACTATCAAACTAAAAGTGTTTCATAGATTAGATTAAGGAAATTAAAGATATACCAAGGCATGCAGGGAGTCATGTGTGTAAGATGTCCCTGGATGTTATCAAGTTTGTAGAGCTGAGACTAGAGCTCATGCTTCTTCATCCATGAAGAAAGTGTGCCCATTATTGATTTATTGCCTCTCAGCTTCAAATCCACCCTTCATTGTCATGTTTGAAATAGATCTTGTAAATATTTCTTTTTTTACCTCCTGGCACCATGTTGTTTTGTCAGTAGAGAGGAAAAGAGGAACACTGCAGGTAGGGGCTTCTCTTTCTGGTTCAGTTGTGCTTTTCCTTCCTTCTTGTTCCTGTGATGCTTGGCCATTTTGCTGTAGAACTTCCAGTGGAGGTGACTCCCAGCAGGTTTCAGTGGTACCAACTGCTGCAGCTTCCTGTACCACTGGCTTCCCAGTGAACTAAGCAGCATCCCTGCTGGTGGCTTCCAGGTGAGTTCTGTGGGTGCCTCTAACAACTTCCCAGTGAATTTCACAACAGCCTCTGCTGGCAGCTTCCATTGGTGATCAGTGATGATTCCCTGTCCAGCAGCCTTGGCCCTCTGACTGTGGACCAGTTGTGGTCTAAGCAACCCAGCAACTTCTCTTCTACCCAGGAGGCTATATCCATAGCTCTCTAACCAGGTCTAATTCCCAACCTTGTGGAAGAGGCCCCTTCCATCCTCGGATTCTCTCATTCAGACCTAGGGTAATCTTTAGATTTCTCTTTTATCCCTTGTTGATAGCTAATCCTCTGTAAATAGTCAATAATTTTTAATATTGAATCTTCCCTGTTCAAATTACTATGGGGTTCCTGTTTTTGATTGGCCTTTGAGTGATATTAGGACATGAAGCCAAGGAAAGAATTAATGTTCTACATGGGGCTAAGTTCACACATTAACTTCACTTCCTTTGGTAGCCTCATCACAATGTGTGTTGTGTTTCTTTCGGATATATTTTTTGTTCTAGCATGGATTTTGATGTTGCTTACAAACATTTCCTGAGTACATATTGTATACTGGAGAACTAATCAGAGTATCTAAAAGCAGTACATAATGAACAACCCCTGCCCCCCACCACAATCACTGCATTGGGAATTGAGACAATAGGCTCTAGACTAACTAGAACTGAGAGTAATATCAGAGAGAAAATCACTCTGAATTTTTCTCTCACAGAGTTTGATAAGACAGATTTAAAATATTTTCAGCTCAAAAGTTCTATGATATTTGATCTCAGTGGTGTGAATATTCAAACAGCAAAATGTTAGTGAAATAATAGGACAGTTTTGAAGGCTAGCCAGAGATCCTGGGGTAGAGAGGGATGTATGTGACAGTGAAACATAGGGAATAACCAGAATGAAAAGAGTTGTTCTGGGTTGGAAGTTGCTCTCCTTGTGCCAAATTCAAGGGAGTCTAGAAAAATGGTTTCATCACAGCAACGGCAGGTAGAAGCACATAGCAGACAAATTAGCATTTGCTAATTGAAAGACTTTTTTTTTTTTTTAACAGTCCTGCATTATACAACAAGCAGATCAATGTGAGTTAGATTAGTTCAATTTTAAAAAAAGAAAATCAGCTGATGATGAAGAGCCAGGACAGCTATCAATAAAAAGATTGTGTGCAGTAATTATTCTGGATAGTTAATGGTCTTAGGCCTAGCAAATTACTTCTAACAAATACAATGGAGCAAAAGTGATGGTTAAAAAAGATATCGATTTCCATTTTCTCCCTTTCTCTTGATCTCTCTCTCTTCCTCATTTTGATGAATTCAACTGCCATGTTACGAGCTGCCCTGTGGAGAAGCACATGTGACAAAGAACTGAGAGCAGCCTCTGACCAACATTCAATGAGAATCTGAGACCCTCAGTCTTGTAGCTTGTGAAGAACTGAGTGTAGCATAGATTTTTCCTCATTCAAGTGTTAACAGGAGACCACACCTTGGTTCTAGCTTTGTGAGAGCCTTTGAGGCAGAGATGCCTAGACAAGCTGTTCTCAGATTTCTGACCCAGAGAAACTATGAAATAATAAATGTTTGTTATTTTAAGCCACTGAGTTTTGTTATGCAGCAAAAGAGAATCAAAATAAATATATAAATAGTGTATTAGGTCTCAGTGGCTGCTCTAACAAATTACCACAAACTTTGTGGCTTAAAACAACAGAAATTTATTCTCTCACAATTCTGGAGGACAGAAGTACAAAATCTTTACCAGTGGGCTGAAATCAGGGTGTTGGCAGAGCTGTACTTCCTCCTAAGGCTGTAGGGGAGAATTTTTTCCTTGCCTCTTCCAGCTTTTGGTGCCTGCTGACATTCTTTGGGTTGTGAATACATCACTCCAATCTTCAAAGCCAGCTCCTTCAAATCTCTCCCTGCTCCATTTTCACATTAGCTTTTCCTTTCTCCCCGCCCCGCCCCCGCCCTCGTGTATGTATGAGAGAAAGAGGAAAAAAAAAACTCCTGCCTCCCTTTTATAATGATACCTACAGTTGTAGTTAAAGCCCACTCAGATAATCCGTATATTCTTCCTGGCTCAAGATCCTTAACTTAATAATGTCTCCAAAGATGCTTTTTCCATATAAGGTAACAGTTACATGTTCTAGGTTTTGAGACATGGATATCTTTCATCAGGCCATTTTCCATCCTATCACAAGTAGCTAACATTTTAAATCTTATTATACTCTAGATACCATGGTAAATACATTACATGTATTTTCATTTATGTGCATTTATTTACCTGGATTATCATTCCTCATTTATGTAAAGAGAAACTGAGTCTCAGAGAGTTTAAGTGACTTGACTCAGGTCATAGAGCTATAAGCAGTGCGGCCAGAGTGAACCTAAGCAGTTTGATCTCAGAGCTTATACATTTAATGGTATTGCCTCTCTATAGGTTCATACACTTAACCTAACTAATTAGAAAAGGGCATATCTATTTCACTGCATACAATATATTTAGTGAGTTCTTATTAACAATGAGTCTTTTGGTATCTTTTAAATTCTTAAGAAAACCCCTTTCAATTATTTCTAAGGAGAGACACTTGAACTGGAGGACCTTATCGAACATTTAGAATCAAGATCTTGTTGCTTAGAGAGAAGATAGACGAAGTAGCTCACCCTTCTTACAGAATGGATCCTGGAAAAGGTCTGTTTCCTTTTGGATGAGCCACATAGCTTCCAGTGTGGAGGATCTAAAGGGCTGGAATGGCCAAATTGTACTCTTTTTCTGGAGGGTTCTCTAGGAAAATTGATTGCTTTGAGCACTTAGAGACACTTCTCCATCATTAGTTTTGGGTGAATTTATTTTAGCTTTCCTGTGAAAAGTGGGTCTAGAGATGAAATCTGAATGAAGAAAGAAAAGAGGTTATTCTTACATTGATCAATATTCAAAATGAGAATGTATATAACTGATTCCAGATTAGGTTCTGGTTAGCATTTGCTATTCCTTTTATAATTTGCTGATTTTCTATGTATAACCTAGTAGTCTAAAATATTCAGATCCACAGAAGCTTCAGCCCTGTGTAGATTTAAGCTTTAGGCTTATGAATCTCTTTTCCATATGTTTTTTCATGAAAGCGGATCCACATTTAAGGAAGGAATGGTGTTAGAATCCTGAGAGCTAATCTTGAGCTTTTGTTTTTGTTGCTACTGCGTTAATGATGGCATCCCTTCCGCAATGTGACACGCCTGAGCAGGTATGCAGACGGTTAAAGGACTAGGGAGTTGGGACTCAGATGGCAGATGGCAATGCCTTGTCATGGTTCCAACTACACTTTGAACATTCTGTCCCCCCTCCGACTTGCATCACTTCAGATGGCAACCTCATTTGGAGGTGAATTGTTCTTCGCTGTATTTTTTTTTCTTTCGGTTTGGAGTTGACCTCATGCCTGGCACTGTGTGAAATGTATTGGCCTAGTTTCTGCCCCAGAGATGAAAGAGGCTTATTGATATTTAGTGTATGCTTTGTCATGTTGATTTTAGAAAATAAAGCCTGAAGAGATCCTCTAATTTTATTCAGATTACTCAATCCTTGGCACTGTTCTATTTACCTTAGAGCAATATCTCTCCAAGGACAGATGCTTCCTGGATAAAGGAGTTCTAGAGTCAAATTAGTTGGGAAGCTTCATGGAAGAAAGTATTTTGAGGGCAAATGAGGTAAGAAAATGTCGATCCTCCACCCTTTCCTGTTGCCAACACGTTGACACTCATACCTAATCTCTTTAACACCTCTCTGAATATAGCCTTGGTAGATGTTTCTGGCATGTTGATAGCTTCCCACCTTAAGCTCTCTTTTTTACCCAAAGGATTTCTTGAGCACTTTGGAAGCTTCTCTGAGCTCTTTGCAAGTACAACGTGAAGTGTGGGAATGTTCAAGCCCTCAACCATTAGGAGGTTGGACTTGATAGATAAATGCCTAGACTTCCTCACTCTCTGTGGAATAATTCTGAAGCCATTTCGTAGTTTCTCAGATAATTTCCAGTAGCACTGAGATCCAGTTGCTCACAACAGTAACTTTTTCTTTAACCTAAGCTGCATAGCTTTTCTCATTTTCCTGTCACAGTTTTTCCTGTTTCATTTGTGTTTCCTGTTTTTGCCTCTGACAAAAGCTACCTATACCCAAGTTCTGGCTGAGAGTCTGCTTTTGGAAGACCCTCTCCTTTGGATAGTCCCGATGCATACTAGGTTTAAGAAATCCTGAAACAGAGAAGTTCATTTAATCCTGTTCCCTAAACTTACCATTCCATGAATATATATATTTTTTTACTTTAAAATTCTGTGTATCTAATGTTCTTTGCAATATAATTTCTGAATTACTTTGGTTCCTGGAGATATCTGAGAGAGGTATTTCTTAATAGTGTCTCATGAAAGAGAGTCCACAGATCCCCTTTCACAGCTCATTTGTGTATTTGAGTGCCCTTGACAAAACCTCAGGGTCACAGGTCTGCAAGGGACCTGAGAGTCTAGTTACCTTATTTTATCAATGGAGAAAATAAGACCTAGAGTGGTGACTGTCATCTGGTCCATACATGAGATTTCATAGGAAGTGTACAGATATTATTTAGACCAAGGGTTTGTAACTATGGCCTATGGGCAAAACTTAGCTTGCTGTCTATTTTTGTACAGACTGTAAGCTAAGGATAGTTTTACATTTTTAAATGACTGGAAAAAAATTTTATAAGAATATTTCATGACATGTAAAAATCAATCTGAAATATTAATTTCAGTGTCTATAAATAAAGTTTTTTTTGGCACAAAGACACCCATTTGCCTATGTATTGTCTATAAGCAGCTTTAGTGCTGCAATGGCAGAGTTGAGTAGTTGTCACAGAGACTGTATGATCTGTAAGCCTAAGATATTGATGATCTGATCCTTCACAGAAAAAGTTTGCCAATCCTTGCTTTAGATTCTTAAGAAACGAAGTGAATCGCATAAGTAAGTATGCATATTAGCATAAGTCAACAGAGTGTAGTAGAGAAATCACAGTAGTGCATGGGAATTCTATTTCATGCAGCACTGCTAACAAGCTTCATTGGATTTTGGACAAATGACATTACATCTTTAAATTTCCTCATTTATAAAATGGAGGGACTGAAGGCTTCTTAAATTCCCTCAATTATCTAAGTGTTTTCTTAGATTTGTCTATTTGACATCCATTAATCAGTCACAGGGTCAAACTAATGACCAGAGTTGTTTATCTCTCCCTTATGATCTAGCTTTCACAAGTGTACAAAAATCATATTACAAACTGTTCAATCCCAAATCCATACCCCCAGTCATTTCCTTTATCTAACTCTCACACGCCAAACCAATATTTACCCTGCACTAACCACCCAGGGCCAGGTACCATTCAGCTAGAGGCACTCCTTATGGTCCAGGGGCTGCCAACATTATTCAAAGCAGCCTTTGAATAATGGAAAATCCTAAGCTATTTTCCCTTTTCTGCCTTGCCTTTTTCATGAAAAATACAATCAAGGCTGTAGACCATACTTTCTCCTCTCCTTCACTTCTGCCTCCTGATCAATTCTGGTGCTTCCCCAGGGCGTCCTGCATGGTGTGCTATGCCTCTTATTTCTAGGGGAACTGTGAGTAGTAATAAACTTTTCTTTCAGGGGCATTGACCTCTTCATGTTGTCACTCAGTCACCTCTATAAATTAAGACTCAGGATCAAATTGTTTAAGCATAAATTATTTATAATTCTCTGCAATTATTTCAGAGTTTAATGTATATAATTCTAGAACATGACTTGTTCCTCTTCAGCCTACACCAAACCTCCTTTATTGTAGCCCAGTTCCATCACTCCTCATCCATGAGCTGTGGGAAAGAGAACACAGGCTTCATCCTTGCCACACAGGGAGCCTTGGACTATTTCTAAGGTTCATATAACTTGTTAGTAAGTCTTGTGGTTTGCCTCCTCATAAATCAAAAGCTGAGATTCAGGATAACTTTCTCATCACATCATATGGTTATTTAGTTTTCTCTTCTTACACTGCTCTGAGTTTCTGGAACCCCTTGTGTTTTCTGCTTAGCTGGGTATGAGCTGTGCTATATTAATTTTTTTCTAGATGATTTCTTTAGTTCTGTCAGTTCTGACCACGTCCTTTTCAGAAAGTTATCTGTCTTTTGGTACCTCCCTACGCTGTTGGCATCATCACCTTTTTTTTTAAGGTTATTCTTTCTCTATATGTGTTCCTCAGGAATCAAGGTGGATTAGGACTTAAAGGGGAATGGTGGTGGCACTGATGGCAGACAAAGTTTGACACAATAGGGATAATGGGGATTATGGTGAACAAATGGCCATATGTTCTGTTGACTTAGCTGTTATTTCTCAGCTTTTTGTAATTATTGATATATGAGAATTTTGTCCAGTGTCGACAGGACTTTTCATTTTTTAAGGAGAAGTCCAAAATCTAGATTTTAGATGGCATCTCCAGAATTTAAAATATTTTAAACAAATGCAAACACACACACACACACACACATACACACACACACACACAGACACACATACACACACAGACACTGTGCCAGCTGAACAAAATGCAACTGTGATTTTGAACCTGTGAACCATCATTTTTCTATGTCTGATCTATGATAAATGGAAAAATTCTTGCCGACTCATTCTTGCTTGTACCACAAGTCATTCTTTGGCTTCAGAACTTATGACTGTTGAACTCTTTGGACTTTGTTGACACTTAGTTTCCCATATGACATCTCCTCAGGATCCAGCTCCTTGCTATTCCAAGGATGAATTAGCCAGTCTAATGAACTCCTTCATTCTGATGAGAATTTGTCCTTGAGTATTTCCTTCCTTCTCTGTTAAAATATATGCTTTATGAATGAAGGTATAGAGATAATGTATTCTTATCAACTCTTCACTAAAGTTGGGAATTTTAAACGGGTAAAAGGGTCAAATGTCTATGGCAGGCCAGAGGGGGATATTTGGGTATATTTGCACGTGACACCTTGTGTTATCTGCCAAATCACAGGTGTCAGGAAGCTGCCAGTGTCTAGGGTCAAGTCTGAAAACACTTTGGACCTGTTTCATTGTGTTCATGGTTGTCATTGTTATCTGTATCAGCATCAGGTAAGTGCTGATTTATAGAAGACGATTAATGAACTTTTGTCAGTTCTTACTTTTTAAAGTTGAGAGTGCTTTTGGTGTTGACAGGTATTGTATTTTAAAAAAATCATTTGTTTATACCCCTGGTAATTCTTTCCATTTGACATCTTCTACATTGTTTAATTACTATTTAGTATATTTGATGAGATTCCTCTGAGCTTTAAAAACATTTAAATGGAAGATTTAAAATCCACAAAAAGAAGAGGCAACTGATGAGAGTTGGTCATATGACATGTGGAGAGTGTATTTTTGGGTCGAGAAGCTCAAAACAGACTTTCTAGTCTTTTCTGCCTAATGGTTTGGAAGGCACCCACATTGAACCCGCCTTCTTTCATTCAGTGACACCAGTGAGGTGTTTGCTGTTCCCATTTTCTTTGACTGCCAGCAGCACTTACAAGAACCCAGTGAAGAACCTTAGACAGTCAGTTGACCAGCTGCCTCTCAGGCATAATAAGGTTCTACGTCAGGGTTGTACACAGTCAACAGCCCAGCATGAGTCACTCTTCTGCCCCAAGGTTGGTAAAAATTGAATTTGTGAGTCGAAAATAATAGATTTCGTTTCTTTTATTCCCACTGGGAAGTAGAGTGGGAATGGAGATTAGCATCAACTCGTCATTTTTAGATGCTTATTTGCAGAATTAATGTGTCCCCTTTGATGAGTAGTGATGTCCTGACCACAGTATACAGCTTTAAATCAGTGAGAAGAAAGTAAAACTGTTTTCATTTCCTTTGTGGGCCATTTTTTTGAGGCTAGCACCACCATGTGGATGAAGTGAAAATAAACTTTTCTTTGGCTTGCATAACAGGCCAGCATTGTGTCTCTGGAAAAGTGATTTTGATATCTTTTTGCCTATTTCTTATATCTTTTCTGAGTCGTCACAGACCAGCATAAAGATTGTGTGTGTGTGTGTGTGTGTGTGTGTGTGTGTGTAATATATAATTTTGCAGCAGTGTGATACACTGCTGGGCTCTTGAGGTTCATTTGCTACGAAATGACTGAACTGCATGGAAGATGACAGCGGAATAGTCATGGAGCAGCTCTGTATCAGGCTGAGTGGAAGTTAGACACTTTATTTGGGATCAGCCTGTTTGGACTCTGTGAGAAATGCCAGGATCTGTTAATGAGGAACTTTCTGACTTTTATTGCCCACGGGATGCAGGCAGAACCAGAGAAAACGAAGAGAGATAAAATCTGATTATAGAGTGCAAAATAATTTTACTAAATCACATTTTTTTTTTTCTGACTTGGGAGAATGAAGAGGAAGGAAGAGAATAATGTAGAAACACTGTGTTGACGATGGCCTTAAGTTCTAAGAGCATGGTAAAGGAGTGGCTGGCAAAAATAGGTTTTTTTGTTTTTTTGTTTTTTTTTTTTATCTCCATAGTGACCTTTCCTATGTCACTGGCACCAAGATCACTAGAGAGGGGCAAGGCCTGCTTCTCTTTCAGGGGCTGGTTTCTTATTTCCAAAGTGACCATATGTGAGTTGGGAGTGGGCTCTAATAGGTAGAGGAAGGGAGAGCTATTGCTTATAAAGATCTAGTACCATTTAATACCTAATAGTCCACTCTTCTAGTCTTATTCTTTCCTCTATGTAGTTCCTTAACTCCAAAGGGAAAAAAGTTTTATCAGAACTTAAGAGGAAGTTGTAATTGCAGAAATTTAGGGGAGTCAAAAACAAATCAGGATATGCTAACATTTTCCTCTTTGATGAGCTACTAAAGTGATAAGAAAATATATAGAATGGTTCCTTGCCACCCACCACTCATTATTGCCTTTATACAACCCCTTTATTTTTTCCCATAACCAGCCTAGCTCCTATAGCTACAGACATTAATATATCAAAAGTTTCAAATTGAAAGAGCTTATTTTGGTTGAATATGGACTGATGCCAATTTGGAGGGAGTTTCTAGGGACATATTGTGGAGCTCTCCTCTGTAGAAGGCCATTCATCAAACTTAAGTGTGACAGGAAGCTGGGCGAGCCAGCCCATCTGTGAAGTACAGATTTAGGATTAAATTAGAATTAGAACAGAGATAAATAAAGAACAGAAAAACAAAGAAAATCAATTAAATTAAAAGTTCTTCAAAAAGATCAACAAAATTGGCAGACTTCTAGCTAGATAACTAAAAAAAGAATCAGGTAACAAAAATCAGAAATAAAGGTGGGGACATTACTACCCATGCTACATAAATAAAAAAGTATTATAAGAGAGTGCTATGAACATTTGTGTACCAACGAATTAGATAACCTAGATAGATGGACAAATCCTAGAAATACAAATGTGCCAAGACTGAATCATGAGAAAATAGAAAACTGATTTTATATAATAGATCTGTATATAACAAGTAAGGAGACTGAATCAATAATCAAAAATCTTGCAACAAAGAAAAGCCCTGGACCTGATGGCTTCACTAGTGGATTTTAACAAACTTTTAAGGAACTAGCACTAATCATTCTCAAACTTTTCCAAAAAAAATGAAGAGGGAACATTTTCTAACACATTTTATGAGGCCAGAATTTCCCTGATATCAAACTCAGACAAAAGCATTGTTAAGAAAACTACAGACGAATTTCTCTTATAAACACCGATGTAAAAATGATCAACCAAATACTGGCAAATCAAGTTCAGCAGCATATGAAGAGGCTTATGTGCAATGACCAAATAGGATTTATTCTGAGAGTGCAAACATGATTCGACAGATTGATTAATATATTAGACCACATTAACAGGATGAGGATAAAACCACATGATCATCTCAATTAACAGAAAAACCATGATAAAATTCCACATTCTTTCATGATGAAAACACTCAGCAAACTAGGAATAGAAGTATACTACATCAAAATAGTCAAAGCCATATATAAAAAACCTACAGTGAACATCATATTCAGTTGTGAAAGACTGAAATCCTTTCCTCTAAAATCAGGAACAAGGGAAGGATGCTGGCTTTCATCACTTACATTTAATATAGTACTGGAAATTTTAGCTGAAGCAGTGAGGCAAGAAAAAGTAATAAAAGGCATATAAAATGGAAAGGAAGAAGTAAAATTACCTCTTTTAACAGATTAGATTATTTTACACATAAAGAATCAAAGATTTCACAAAATACCTGTTAGAACTAATCAACAATTTCAGCAAAGTAGTAGGATATAAAATAAACATGCAAAATCAGTTGCATTTCTAGACATTAACAATGAACAATTTGAAGGATAATTAGGGAAACAATTTCATTCACAATAGCTTTAAAAAGAATAAAATTTTTAGGAATTAACCAAGAAGGCAAAAGACTTTTGTAATAAAAACTACAAAACATTGCTGAAAGAAATAAAGAAGACATAAATGGAAAAAACATCTCATGTTCATGAATTGAAACAATATTGTTAAGATGCTACTGTTACCCCAATGATCTACAACTTCAGTGCAGTTCCTACCAAAATCCACAATCACAATGACTTTTTATTTTTTGTTTTGCAAAAATACAAAAACCCATCTTAAAATTCATATGGAGTCTCAAGGAACAGTGGATAGCCAAAATAATCTTGAAAAAAATAAAGAACAAAGTTGAAGGACTAAGTTC
>NW_011888800.1:4402957-4411747 GCF_000151845.1 Pteropus vampyrus | reverse complement strand
CAAGTTATATATGATAAAAGATTACTATCCACAGTATGTAGAGAATTCCTAAAACTTAAAAAACTAAAGAGCAAATAACCCAATTTAAAATGGACAAAGGACTTGAATAAAAGATATGGCCTTATAAGCCATAAAAATGGCCAATAAACACATGAACGGATGCTCAACATCACTATTAGAGAAATGCAAAGCAAAACCATAAAAAGACCCCACCACTTTACACCTATTAGAATAGCTACTGTATTAAAAATACTAAGTAAATAAGTGCTGGCATAGATGCAGTGAAATTAGAACACTTGTGCACACTTGGTGGGAAGGTACAGTCATATAACTGCTATGGAAAACAGTATGACAGTTCCCTAAAATTAACGAATTACCATATGATCCAGCAATTCCACTTGTGTGTATATAACCCAAAGAATTGAAAGCAGGGTCTCAAAGAGATATTTGTACACTCGTGTTCATAGCAGCATTATTTATAATAGCTAAAATGTGGAAGCAACCCAGATGTCCATAGATGGATAAGTGGATAAACAAAATGTGATATATACATACAATGGAATATTATTTAGCCTTTTTTGAAAAAGTAAGGAATTTTTGACAAATGTTACAACATGGATACACTTTGAGAGCATCATGCTAAGTGAAATAAGCCAGTCACAAAAAGACAAATACTGTACAGTTCCAGTTATATATGGTACCTGGAGTAGACAAATTCATAGAGACAGAAGTATAATGGTGTTTGTCAGGGGCTGAGAGTAGGAGAATGGGAGTTATTGTTTAATGGTTAAAGAGTTTCTGTTTTGAAAGATAAAAAGAATTTTGGAGATGGATGGTGGTGATGGCTGTACAACATAAATGTAATTAATACCACTGAACTGTACACTTAAAAATGATAAGATAGTACATTTTCTGTTATGTGTATTTTACTTCAATAAAAAATATTTTAATGGAAAATCCGAACAGGCCAATAACAAGTAAGGAAATTGAATTAATAATCAAAACTCTCCCAACCAAAAAATGTCTAGGACCATGGCTTCACTAATGAGTTCTACCAAGAGAATACAGATCCATCTCATACTCTTCCAAAAAATTGAAGAGGAGAGAACACTTCCAACTAGTTTTATAAGGCCAGCAGTATTCTGATACCAAAGCCAGACAAGGACATGACAAGAAAATTAAAGGTCAGTATCCCTGGTAAACATGGATGCAAAAATCCTTGACAAAATACTAGCAAACCAAATTTAACAACATATTCTAAAGATCATAAACCATGGTCAAATGGGCTTTATTTCAGCGATGCAAGGATGTTTCAACATATGTAAATCAATAAATGCAATACACCACATTAATAAAATGAAAGATAGTTATATGATCATCTCAGTTGATGCGTAAAAGCATTTAACAAAATTCAACATCCTTTTATGGTAACTCAACAAATTAGCTATGGAAAGAATGTACCTCAATAAAATGAAGGCCATATATGACAAGCCCACAACTAACATACTCTCAATGGTGAAAAGCTGCAAGCTTTGTCATTAAGATCAAGATAGGTGTGCCCATTCTTACCACTTCAATTCAACATAGCACTGGAAGTCCTAGCTAGATTAATTAGTCAAGAAAAATAAATAAAAGCTATTTAAATCAGAAAGGTAGAAGTAAAATTGTTTCTGTTTGGAGATGATATCATCTTATATACTCTTAAAGACTCTGCCAAAAAATTAATAAACGAATCCAGTAAAGTAGCAGGATACAAAATCAACATACAAAAATTAGTTGTAGTTCTACACACTAATAATGTTTGGTTCAAAAATAAAATCAAGAAAACAATTCCATTTATAATATCAAAAAATATAATAAGATACTTAGGAATAAATTTAACCAAGGAAGTAAAAGATCTGAAAATTATAAAACACTGAGGAAAGAAATTGAAGACAAATTGAACTATATCTTATGTTTATGGATTGGAAGAATTAATACCCAAGGTAAATTACAAATTCAATGCAATCTCTATTAAAATTACAATGGCATTTTTCACAGAAATAGAAAAAGTCCTAAAATTCATCTGGAAAAAAAGGTTCAAACAATTTTGATCAAGGACAAAACCAGAGGCATTACATTTCCTAATTTCAAGCTGTATTATAAAGCTCTAGTAATCAAAACATATGCTATTGACATAAAAGAGACACATAGATCAGTGGAACAGAATAGAGCCTAGAATTCATCCCATGCATATATGGTCAACTGATTTTTGACAAAGGCCTTAAGAATGCACAATGGGGAAAAACAGTCTCTTCAATAAATGGTTTTGGGAAAATTGGATATCTACATGCAAAAGAATGAAATTGGACCTTTATTTTACACCATACACAAAAATCAACTCGAGATGGATCAGCTCAAACACTTAAAAATATGATCTGAAACCATAAAACTCCTAAAAGAAAATATAGGAGAAAAGCTCCTTGACATTGGTCTGACTCTTTGGAGAGAGCTAAGAGGAAAGAAGAAAATGATGTAGAAGATTCTTTATAATCTAGATGTCACCAGGAGCCACCCACTCTTTGATACTAGCTAATAAGATGTCTTTCCCGCCGTCCTGTTTTATTTTTTCCTGAAGATTTCTGTAAATCTTTTTCTCTTAGTTACTTCAGAGCTCTTTATCTCTGATCCAGCATTGACTCAATCTTGAGAAATAATTGTATTTTTTTCTTTCAAAATTCACTTGTAAGAGTCAACAAAAGGCAACTTGTAGAGGCAAATATTTACAACTATGTGTGGTAGATTTTACTGGAGATTGAAGTAAGCATGTGGAAATACCACTTAGAAAAGAAAATAACATTGAGTATTAGCTTTCCCAGTCTTCCGAAAAGTTGCTTTTTCATTTTCACCAACCTGGATTTCAGTGTCTCATGTTGTTCAGTTTTCTCTCCTGCTGCTTCTCCTCCCAGATGTGACAAAAATTCCTTGTATATTATTAAGAGCATTTCAGCTCTAGCACTTACTACTCCTCCACAATTCACACTTTGCATAACTCAAGATTTATTAATGTGCTTTGCTAAAAAAAGGTTCACGTGTTCTCAGTGTCACCCTTTCTTCTCTTGCCTTCCCTGTTAGTTTCTATAGAAGCAGGAAGAGAAATGTGGAGATTATTTTCCCAGAAGTAAGAATTATGCCTTTACCTTAGAAGACAGGAGAGTAAAGTTGATGTTGGTTTTAAATAACAATTGCAACAAGATCTCCATTATGTTAGTGTCCTACTGTAAAGAGTTGGGAAATTCTAGTTTACTAGGAGGACCACTGAAAAAGGATTCAAGAGACCAGGTTCTGAATCCTGGTTCTGTTACTAACTACTTGTGTGATCCTGGGGAAAGTATTTCACTGGTTTTGAATGTGCAATCTCTAAATTCCCTGCCAATCCTATGAGTCTATGATTTGTTTGGGAATCTCCTTAGTGCCTAATTCTATAAATGCAACCATGGCTGGGATTTTCCCCTTCATAGGTGGGTGAACATCCCTACACTCTGGACTATGCCCCTTCTTCTCCCTGGCTAGCTATCTGGTCAACATCAGCTGTCAATAATAGGGATTTAACACACCAAGCTTTGAAACCAGCTATAGGCATAGAGCCTGGTTATTTCAACTCAGAACCTTTGTTATTTTATTTGCTCTCAGAACTGGCTTCCATATTTATAAATTGGGCATGATAATATTTACCTTGGAAGATTGTGTTTAATACAATAATGAAGAGAAACACTTGGCAAAGTGCCTGGCACACAGGAAGTGCTCAATAAATGGAATTTATCATCATTAACATCATATCTGTTATAAAGGGGCTGGGTGAGTGTCATGGCAAACTCATCTGTGTTCTTTCTGGGTCTGCTAAGGCATCTTTGTGTGTGTGGTACAAAGAACTCAGGTTACTCTCCAGGTGACTCCTAAACTTTGGTTTTTGTCACATGGAAAATATAATCTGAGAGAAAGTGCTGAATGATTCTAGGCAGTAAATTTTTGTTTAAAGGTGTGTGAAGGAAAAAGAAGGTAGATCATTTAAAGAGTTGGGAGGAGAGAGGACTTTGAAAAGAAAAAATAAACATTACCAAGGGGAATTTGATTTATTTTCTGCAGAGTGATGAGCAAAATGCGTCCTTTTTCTCTGTCTTTATGAATCTTAAGTTTATATGTTTATAAAAATTAACATGTAGCACAGACGAGTGAGATCTATTTTGGGGATTTATCAAAGTGTGGAGTCCTGCTTCCAGGTGGGCATAGAAATAAGGACAGAGATTATGTAATGAAATCTACTCAGGACACATATTCTGAGGATTTTACACAGGTTATAATTATAGGTGGTGACTCAGCCCTCGGGATATGTATATCATCTATGCTCTTGATATTCAAACATATACTATGTATATCATCTATGCTTTTGTTGTTCAAACCGCTCTGGTCTAGGAACCTGTGAAAAAAATGGGACAGGTCTGCCGTTATCATGGACCTTCCTCTATCTGGCCTGCATCTAGCAGGAATATAATTTACCTACGTAAAGAAATAGCTTCTAAGGAGATGCCCTAAGCACCATGGAACAGTGCCCTCTACTGTTCCAGAGGGAACCATGCGGCTATCGTCCAGTCATGAGGGAAGTGCACAGCTCCAGAGCCAAAAAGCAAGTTGCTCTGTTGCCTGCAATGATCAAGACACTGAGAGGCCAGCTGCTGGCACCTATAGCCAGTCTCAGCTGTAAATATTCAGCAGGAGAAGCAAGACAGCCCAGCCAATGGCAGCGTACCTCCGCTATGCTTGTTTCTAGTCAGGTTCTGACCCCATGCTGCATGTAAGTGCTTCCTTCCTAGTTTTCACTGCAAACACAGAAGAGCTTCTATTAGTTTTGCGTCTTAGCAGAAAAATTTTAAAAGTGATTTTAACCATTGAACCTTGCTTTTAGAAGACCTCTGCTTTTCAGTATTATAAAATTAAAAATTTTAAACTCATTTAAGGAAGCCGTAATGAAATAAAATCATAAAACAGCAGTTCATTGTCTAAGTTTACACCAGTAGGAGATGAACATATTTTCTTCCTTTTTTTCCTCCTTCCCTCCCTCCCCTTTCTTTCTCTTCCTTCCCCCTCCCCTCTCCTCTTCTTTTTTAATAAAACCATCTAAAATATCACAGAATCTTTTTTGTACAGTAATGATGTTTTATGGTGGAAACTGTTTTGCAGACGTTCTCTGCTTTCTGGGAATAGTTTTTTAAATGGCTGTCCTACCCTCTGAGCAGACAGACATCTGTTGAATTCTCTCTCTCAGCTACTGTATTCTAGGTATGACCCCAAACAATAGTCAGCATTTACCTTTACTTTAAACAATAAAAAGGGGATTCTGTGGGTTTTAAGCCATCATTAGAGATTTGCATCCTCTGTAATAACTTTTGAGATATTTTCTCAGCATTATACAACTTAGCCACAGCAGAGAAAATATAGCGATAATGAAATATGCATGAAAGGAAACATTTTTAAAGGTTTTTTTTAAATGACTCTGAAACTATAATGTGTGAAAGTTTTTCCCCCCCCATGATCCCAGTTTCAAATTCATGAGTTTAGAAGGTGTCTATTTCTTGCTCTCTCATGTGGCAGAGTACTGGTAAATGGAAGCCAGCCACACCTTATCTTTCCCTTTTGTCAAGAATAAAGTCCAGTTTTAATGAAGCATTGACCACCCAGTAGAAAGAAACTGCCAGATTCCACTGGATCCAGAATTCTACTGCCATTCATTTCAGAAACAAACAATGCCTGCAATGCAAATCTTATTGACATGGTGGAAGATATTTCCATTTAGAGTGCTGGCTAAATAACTCAGAGTTATTTGTATTGTCAGACTACCAATATTTGTGCATTACTCTAATAATTGCTAGGAGAAAAGGCTTTAGTTTTCTCTGAAGCCTGGAGCTAAGAAAGAATTTACCAGATTAACAACGCTTCAATTTTTGTGGTACATCTATTTGGTTATTTCAATTTGAAATACTCGTCTAGGGTAGAAGACACTTTTAATTTTTTCAGTAAAGAGTGGCCTTGCTGACATACAGTCAGTTTATTTAGTGCTTGGCATGTCATTCTCTTTCTCAGACTAGCATAATCCATGGATCTGATGTCACCTCCTATTGGACATAGGCATGGGGAATCACTCCATTTTTCTATTGTAGGACTCACCATGTACACATGTGATATATCTGTCTCTTCTTCCCACCTCCCTAAGGACATCTTGCCACCAAGAGGAGAATGCCCATTTAAAGAGAAAAGGGAGAGGATGAAACTCAGTAACATCACTTTGAGGCTTCTGGATCCAGCTGTGCCTAAAGCCCCAGCTATTTAGTTCCATGAAGTAATACTTGTCCCCTGCCTCCTGTCCCATAAATTTATAAATTAGCTTAGTTAAGGTCACTTGCAAGCAAAACAATTCTAATATAAGTAGTGAGCAATCTTCTGCATTGCAGGGATCCAGTTTCTTATGTTTTTAAGATTTAAGATTTACTGTTAAGTTTGCTTAACATCTATGACATTATTCTAAAAATGATCTAGTTTTTTACTATTTGGTACTGTTTAGCTTATTCATATAGCCACAGAAATCTATTGACAGAGCTCTTTACTGGGCAAGGTCAATCTTGGAAAGGCAACATGGGGAGGCAGACCTCAAGGGGAAAACTGAAGAGAATCATTTCTCTCCGCAAGCTCTGCCATCTCCTAAGACTGACACATCTTGCTTCTTTTGCTCAAGGATATTTCTCGAGCATCAGTGGGGTAACACGTCCTCTGTCTCAAGTGTGAGAGATGGAAAGAGGAAGCATCTTAGCTTCCACAAGATGCCCCTGCTCAGTATCTTGGGCAGTGTGTTGATAAAGACATCTGGATTTATAAAACTTATATGGAAAAATAAGTAGCCCAGCAGTCTGATGAAAAATAAGGTGATGAAAAAAAGATATCGAAAAATCCTGAAAAGAGAAAGCCAAGATACTGTTAACCAGAGGTTAGAAAGCCTGCAACAAATTAATAAGTCATCTCTAAATGCATGTCTGGCTCCTTCTTGATATTCAAATGTCTCTTGCTCATTGTGTTCCATTTTCAACAACCGTTTATAAAGGCAGTCCCTTTCTATAAGCTGGCCTACCAGCTACTCTCTCCCCCATCACCATGTTTTCTTTTCTTTTAATTATTACTATCAGAAATTATCTTCTTTCTTTCTCTCTTTTTTCTTTTTTTTTGTTTCTGAAGATTGTTTTTACAAAGTAGTGGCACCAGTTTACACCCCACCGCAGGGTATATGTTTCTGTGAATCTGCATCCTCTCCAACACTTGATATGATCAGCTTTTGAAAATTCGGCCAATCAAATGGGTATAAAATAATATCTCATAATGGTCTTTATTTGCATTTTTCTGAACAGTGATGCCTAACAATTTTTCATAGGTTTATTGGTCTACTGTGTTTAATCTTGCCATTTATCTCCTAGGTCGTTTGGGCTTTCTTATTAATTGTAGGAGTTCTTTATATGTTCTTGATATATGTAGGCCTAAAAGATCTCCTATTTTCTATTAAGAGTTTGTGGTAGATAAAAATATGTCCACAAATTTTTTGATAGTTCTCCTCAATCGAGAGATTCCTTTCCACTGAAGTGTGGACTGGATTTAATGACTTTTTCCAAAATAGAATATACTGTTGTGGAGGTGAAAATGTATGGCTTCCTAGAGACTACATACTAAAGGCTTCATAACTTCTTCCTTAACTCTCAGGAGGAAACTTAACTCTCTAGCAGTCATATTGTGAGGACACAGAAGCAACTCTATGGAGAAGTCCATGTGATGAGGAACTGAGATTGCCTGCCAATAACCAGCAAAATTTTCCAGATGTGTATATAAATTACCTTAAAAATAGATCCTCTAGCCCTAGCCAAGCCTTCTAAGGACTGTAATTTTGGACAATATCTTAACTGCAGCTTCATAACAGAACCTAAGCAAGAACCGTCCAGCTAAGTGGTTCACAGATTCCTGACCCACAGAAACTGTGAAATAATAAATGTTAGTTGTTTGAAGCCACCAAGTTTTGGAGTAATTTGTTACATGGCAGTAAACAATTAATTCTGAGTTTTAAAAGATTTTTCCTTTGACATTTAAATTTGAAACCCATTTGCGTTTGCTTTTTGTATATACTGTATAGTAGTAATCCAATCTTCTTTTACTTGGATAACCATTTCCCCCCACCATATTTACTGAACAATTTTTCCTTTCCCCTCTGACGTACGATCACTGTCACATATCAAAGTTCTATATGTACACTGTTTCTGAGCTTTTTCTTCTGTTTCATTGGTAAATTTTCCCATTCCTGTGGTAATACTACGCTATCATAATTACTATAGCTTCATATTGTCTTGATATCTAGAAGGGCATGTTACCCACTCTTTGCTCATCTTTAAAGGTTATTTTTGATTTTTTACTTTTTCAAGTACGTTATTTTTTAGGATCATTTTATTCAATTCCATGACAAATATTTTGGGGTGTTTGGAATTGAATTGACTCTATTAATCATTTAGCAATAACTGATATATTTATGATAGTAAGTCTTCCTATCCATGACTGTGGTATTTCTCTGCTTTCATTCTAATATTTCCCATTGAATTTCTATACATTTTCCTATGGTGGTCTTGATTTCTTCTTTAACTGATAAATTATTTTGCCCTGGTGGTTTTAATATGATTTTCAGAAGCAAACCTTCATTGTTTTCTTTTCTGTATTACCTTATCCAGCTGT
>NW_011888800.1:4382984-4402907 GCF_000151845.1 Pteropus vampyrus | reverse complement strand
ACTTTTTCAAGTACGTTATTTTTTAGGATCATTTTATTCAATTCCATGACAAATATTTTGGGGTGTTTGGAATTGAATTGACTCTATTAATCATTCAGCAATAACTGATATATTTATGATAGTAAGTCTTCCTATCCATGACTGTGGTATTTCTCTGCTTTCATTCATGTTACCTCTAATATTTCCCATTGAATTTCTATACATTTTCCTATGGTGGTCTTGATTTCTTTTTTAACTGATAAATTATTTTGCCCTGGTGGTTTTAATATGATTTTCAGAAGCAAACCTTCATTGTTTTCTTTTCTGTATTACCTTATCCAGCTGTGCTGACCTGCCTCCTGCCCCAGGACAAATTCACTATGTATCTCCACTTACCAGTCAAAAATAGCCCCTTCCCGCCATTTTTAAAAAGTTTTCCTGTAGAGGTTATCTTGGTGACAGGAGTCAGGATCCATTATAGAACAGCATCCTGGTCAGAATTAGAATCAGAAGCTCTTTGCATACCTCTTCCCACCATTTTCTCTAAAGCTGGATATAATATTCATGAAAAGATTCTGAGAAGACATCTCTGGGATGATATTTCCAGGGAAAATCCTAGGACTAACCTAGCTTTCTTCTTTCTTGAGTCAGTGCCCAGTATACTAGTGCCCCCACAGATGTTGGAAGAGAACAAGAGGAAAAGAATTTGTAGGTTGATGTGACGAGCTAGAGTTGCAGTTTTCGTCAGTATACCAACTCTCTTTAAGGCAGACAGTCCTTATCCTGGGAGACTACACAGGTGATTCCATGCTGGGCACTGATATTAATTACAGGTGAAGACAGCCTAGGACTTCTAGGGAAAATTCTGCTAGTTATTCCAGGAACATTGTTTTTAGGAACATCAAAATATGTAATATTTTACTTATATGCTATGAAGGGGTATCCTCCTTAAACAAAATTTCCAGACAATTGGAGCTGACCTTTAAGCACCAATAATTTTATGTTAACCATTTTGATGAAACTCTTTCTAAATCATATTTCACACCACCTTGAATATGTTTCTCTATGTCTTCTTAAATAGATTATATTGAACATAATTTGATCTTTTCTTGAAAATTCAGGGGCTTCATGAATACCAATCTTACTTTGCTATCACAGTGATTCCCTCAGGACTAATATTTACTCAGTTCTTTGAATCTTGAGTTCTTATTTAGTTTAACAAGTATTTTTGAGCAATTATTATGTGTCGGATAGTGTTAGTGCTATCTCTTTTTCACAATAATTTTTCTCTTTTATCTGCTATTAGAGAGTGGTATACTTGCATTTAGAAGCTCTTGTCCCATCTCTCTCTTTTTTTATGTCAGAGAGTTAATATGATGACATTGTAACAAGGTGTGAAGGAGGAACATCACACACAACAGTGTGAAAACTCAATCATCATGCTTATGAGACAAAAAAGGATCTTCCCATTTCTAATCTATTGATGTCGCTAGGGAACCAGATACATCAAGCGAATTCAAATTGTTAAAGGGAAAAGGAAGTAAGTATGAGATTTGTTACGTCTCTTTTAGGTGATACGATTCATGTTTCTGATTGCTACTAGGCCATTGACTTCTAATATGGGAAAGTTGAGATTAGTAATTGCCTTTGAACAAGGAAGCCATAACATTAGAACTGAGAAGTGTAGTCATTGAACACACTAGTTTGTTGGCTTGACTCTGTGTGTGTGTGTGTGTGTGTGTGTGTGTGTGTGTGTGTGTGTGTACGTGTGTACAAGCTTCTCCTTGTCTAGACTTGGCTCTCTGCCAGGATGGCTAAGTAGAACTTCCAGTTTTCCTGCAAGTTTACTCAAAGATATTTACTCACCTTTTACAAAACCATGTTCTCTTCTTCTGGAGAGAATTTTCCTGGGAGAAGAAGGGGCATTGATAAATAAGCAATTTCTGGAAGCTGTCATTACTGTCAAATAATATGTAGTGAACCATTAGTTAGATAATATAATTTTTTTCATATGCATAAACAGATCATCTTTGACAATTTATATATGTATAAAATTTTGTATTATCTTTTTATATATTGATAGGAATAAATGAAGGCATAGAAAGTAAAGTATGTTACCCAAAGTCATACAGCTAGTAAGTAACAGGCCAGACCTTGAACCCCAGGTCTTCTGATTCTGGGCTCTCTTAAGTGCACCCTTACTTTCCATTTAGCCAGTAATCTTTAGAGATCTTTAAGGCTCTGAAAAACACACAAACTTATTCTAAGGGATGTTTTAAAACCTATTAAATGTAGAAATGAGGATATATCCTGGATTTCTGTGGCATCTCTCTTCTAAAATATTTTCTTAGTTATTTCATTTTCCTTTTAATTTCCTTGTCAGATAAATAGGAAGAGGAATTATGATCATTTAAAATTGTGGAAATGTGGCTCACAGAATTGGAATTAAAAAGAAACTTGCTGAGTTACAAATTTGGTTCTAAAGCTTGAGTGAGGTTTAGTGGAATGCCAGCTGGTTGGTTGCTCAGGCTGCCTCTCTGTAAAGATTGCTCAAACATCATAGGTCATTGAACTATCATGGGGCTCTGATAATCTTGATCAAGACAACTCTGTTTTTTCTCTGATAGGTAGTCAGAGGGAATAGTTTGATGAGCTACTGGGGGTAGATGGTGGGAAACATCAGGAAGCATGCCAAGCTTGGTTCTACTAGAAAGGTTAATTTCAAGAGTTTTGTTCGCTAAGTGCAATATGCAAGCTTGGGACCAGAATAACTTGTTCAGGACAATGGGAACCATTGCCACTGTGAACATTGTCAATGTATATTCAAACATTTGAATGTCCAAGGACAATGATCAATTATTGATATTTCCTTTTAAGAAAGAGATGACTTCTCTTTTCTGAGATTATGAAGAATACATATCTCAACAACATAAAATTTCTAGTGAATGTCAGTCTTGGCTCTAAAACAAATATAAATTACAAAGTTAAAGTTTTAAAAAAGTCTACATTTTAGCACCATGTATTTGCTGCTACAAAATGCCATGTAGGCCAAGTAGCCTGGTGCTCTACATTCAATTCTATTTCCTTCAGACCCTTGCATATATTATGGTGACATCTTGATGTTAAATATGAATAGAAACTGAAGTCGAATCTTAAATAAGCAATGACTTCGTATGTTTTAATTCACAGGACAACTTTGGTAGATGATGATAGATGCCTGGCGCTCTATGTTATGAAAGATTTGGACCGTGTTGGGAATCATCAGGAGGGTACTGTGATTGTGGGATGTGGAAGGAGTGAGCAGTGTGTGTGTCATGTATTGGCCACAGAGTGTACCCTCAGTTAATATTACTTCTTGCTTATGTTCTGAACTGTCTTTGGTCTTAGGCTAGCTTCTCTGAGAACCTCATTTGCATGCCTGTAAGACAGCAAAGAGGGGATGTTCATTAGCATCCTCTTTGTTTAGGTTTGGAATGCTTGCAGTTATATGTAATACTGTTCTTGGATAATGCACATGGTAAGATTGATATATGTTTGGTAGCTTGTTGTATTTAAACATTCTTTAGAAAGGCAATGACACTGAGAGAAGCTGAAGTTGGAGCGGAGTGCTTACCTTATTTTGGCTGTTACACTCTTTTCTTGTAGAGTTCATGCTCAAGACTTTTGATCTGTGAGAAAAGAACCAAAATAGGGATTGAATAAAGTACACTTAAATATTCATACTATGTGATGGTTATTTAAAAACATTTTTGTATTCTAAAGCTATGCCATCTACTCTTATAGCTAGTAGCTACGTATAGGTATTTACATTTAAATTAATTAAAATAAAAAAAAATTAGCTCCTCAGTCACACTAGCCATATTTCAAGTACTCAGTAGGTAGCTAGTGGCTATCTGTAAGATAGCACAGAAAGTTCTATTGGGCAGCCATGTTCTAGAATCTTAGCATAGTATTCAAGCCGTACCTACTGCTCAGGAAGCATTTGAGGAGACTTGAAGAAATCCTTGAGGGGTGAGGATTTCCAAGTCCTGGTGCTTATGTCTCCAGGACACAGTGTGTACTTGGTCTGTTTAGAGGCTGTGTGCATTTTTGGGTATCTTTCTCTTTATCCCAAGATTCCAAAATATTTAATAAATGGAAATACTTCTTGACTGAATTAAGATTTAGCTTCTAAAGAGGGTCAAGAAATAGAAGTGAAGTTTTTGGTTTCTCACCATTTAGATGCTTATTTATCATTTCTAATTTGTAATGTTCATCATTTAATATAGTATACAGTTTGATTTTTGTATAATGATATCTTTAATGTGTATCTAGAGATTAGTTTTATTTCTATCCCACATAGTTTATTTTTTATTTGTTGGAGAAGTAAGGATGGTGTTAGGTTTTAAGGCCTTATTCTGTGATAGCAGGAATGTCCTACTTATCAGGGTGCCTGACCAAAAACTTTTTTTTAAAGCATATATTCTTGACCTTAATATAAACTTGAATAATTGATAATGTGATAAAATTATGAAGGGGGATGTGTTTCTCAAGTCTTTTGAGAACGACGAGAGAAGGACCTGCATTTTAAAGTTAATATGGTTTAGAGGGGGGGTCAACCAGCTCACTAACAGAGGGAAACAATATGTGATGTTGGGGCTCACTCAATTCCAAATGGGAATTGGTCAGAGAAATGTTTGTTCTGACCCAGGCTGAGATGGAGTTACCACTAAAACCAGGATGTTCCTTTGTTTGCCAAAGCTCACACTTCTCTCTCAAGGAACCGAGTCTCTAATTCTTCTTCTATTTTCCTCAAAGTTTCCTGGTACTTCTTCAAAGAGAAATAAAAGAAACCACAGTTAGTAATTAGAAGCTTTATGCTTTTTCTAATCATAATAAGCATGTGTTATTACATTGTAACATGAATGTTTGGTATTCCCACTGCCACTTTATCTCCTTTCCTAGCCTTCCACCCCACCACTACTGACCTCTCGCTATACTTCTCCACTAGGCCGTGCTCTGAGGTAATTGGGATTATAAACAAGAAAAGTGCTTATTATTAATTTAAGAGCAAAGAGGTTGGGAGATTGGGTCAGTAATAGAATGATATTGGTAGTAGAGTTTTGAGGACCCTAATTTCCCTTTTAATGCTACCTTGAAGAGTTAAAATTGTTCCAGACAGTATTTTTTGAAAAGCTTGGTTCCATTTCATCCAGCACCTTAACAAACCCTTTGCTATCACTTTACTTAGAAGCTGTACCTTTATGCAGAGGGCTTGATCTTCACAGAGCTGGGCCACAAACGCAAAGTCTTCCATTACCTGAGAAGCCAAAATTCAGTCTTAAATTTATCGCAGTAAATTGCTACAAGAACAAGAACATGCATATTTCCTCCTATGTCCCAGACCTTAAATGTGTTTTTCTGATTGTTCTAAATATGTTTTTGCTGTACATATGAACTCATTTCCTTTTTTGAGGATGAACAAGCAGTATTTTATAATCCCTATGAGAATTATTTGGGAACACTCGGGAAAAGAATAGATATTAATTTGTTGAAGATACAGATTATAGAATGTACCCTGTAAAAAATGTTAAAGAGAAGGTAACCTAGGGAACTGCATTTATCTTCATCCTCTTTTCTTCACCCCCTCGTCAGCTCCATAATGGTCTGGATTTGGAATTTTATTATAACTCAAACATTTCAGGAATATATTAGATCATCTGACAGAGAATTATTTTTTTTTTTTTTCTTTTGGAAGAAGTAACTAACATTGAAGTTACTATTCTTACCTTGGTCAGCTCCTTCTCTTGGTCATCACAAGAAGCTTCCAGCTGTTGTAACTTAGCCTATAGAAAGGAAAGGAGACTGGTAACTCAACGAGGTGAAAACCATACAGGATTCTATTTTGAAATGCTCTTTGAAAGGCTATCTCAAAGATGGTTGAAGTACATTAGGCATGATTTCAGATGTCTTTTTAATAGAAGAGTCAAACCATCTAGCATCCTTTGTAGCTGCCTGGTCAACCTGCTCTTCTATACTTTCAGCCTCTTAGCATTCATCTGTGCTTCCTTTACCCCTAAACTTCAATTCTTAGCTTCCTTCTTTCTTAGTTATTTCTCTTAGAAAAAAATCAATCTTGAAAAACTTCAGTCTTCCTTTTCCTTTTACATATTCATTTCTCACTCACTTCTACTCTCTCTGTATTCCTTCTTCCCTTTATTCCTTCCTTAAATATTGGATGAAAGCCTTTTTCTATATTGGCCACTGTGCTGGAGTGACAGGGAGAGGGCAGGATGAGTACTGAGGATACAATGGTAACAGTATTGATAGGCTCTCTGCCTCACAGAACTGACATTCTAGTTGAGGGACATAAAAATAAGTCAACATGAAAATGATAAGTGCTATGAAGGAAATGAAAACAGAGTAATGTAATGAGAGTGTGTGATGGTGTAAGAGCTATTATAGGTGGTTGGCTAAAGCCTCTCTGATGAGATGATATTTGAGCTGGAGTCTAAGTGATAAATATTAGACAAATGAAGATCTGGAAGATATATGTCCCATACAGAAGTTTTAGCAAGGGCCAAGACAGCGAAGCAGCACAAATTTGGTGCATATGGCAAAGTTATAGGGCTGGAGCACAGGCAAGACTGGTAAGAAGGAGATGAGGTATGGAATGGTAGACACAGATGAGATTATGTAGGGCCTTGTAGCTTTTAGAAAGAGTTTGGTTCTTTATTCTAACTGCAGTGAGAAGCCAGGAGAGAGCTTGAAGAAGTAAAGACACAATCTGATGTGTTTTTAAAGGATACTTTACTATGTGTGGAAAGTTGATTTTTTAGGAGTAGGAGTAGAAGCATGAAGACTAGTTAGGAGGCTACTTCAGCATTCAGGTGAGACATTATGATGGCTTAAATGGGTAGTATTAATAGTAGTAGTAGATAGAGAGTAATGGATGCATTTGGTATACATTCTGTATACATTTTTCCTTCCATTTTCAGCTCTATTATTTCCACTTTCATCTACGTACCATTATTTCACATCTGAATTCTTCTAACAGTTCCTTTTCCCTCTAGTCAATTATATCCAGGCCAGACAGCCAAATGTGCTAAGGGCTATATTTTCAAGACAGTATTTGAGTCACAAGGAGTTGAAGCAGGCATCCTACTAAATGGCGAGAAGAAGAGAAGCAAAAGAGATGCTGTATATTTCATAGAGCTAGAGATACCATGTGAGAACTCTACAGAACAAGTGGGCAAAAGGAAGTGATTAAAGGGTTAATAATACCCTAGAACTTGTCTAGGCTAGACTGATTGCTGACAGAAAAATAATGGCATTGTTCTGACAATGCCTGGAACTCTCTATCTACTGTCTATCAGCTCAGTACACCTGAAATAGCCTTCATAGCCAGACGTAAAGTGTCACCATTAGATTCTGATGGGATTTCTGGAAGGAAGGCTTGTTCTGGGAAGAAAAAGGAAGAAAATTAATCTCCTGATTGCTGTAGTTATATGACAAAGATAGTCAAGGGATTTCATAATCTTTTCTAGTCTTAGCTCTAATTTCTTCCTGATATACATGCAGATATCTTTCTTTCCAGATAAGTTTTCTAGATGAGCATGGCTGAGAAAGCTTACTTAGTGGCTTTGAACTTCCTGTATGTTCTTGTGACTGTCAACATAATTTGGCCAACAGAAGATAGGAGATTAATTCTTTGTTTTTCATTTTCTATTTCTATTTTGAGTGTGTCTATATCTTCAGAGGCTTCATACATAGAATGTAGGCTTAAGTGTGTACTTAAGTGTGCATTTAAGAAGCTAAAGAGAAATTAAGACAAGGACAAAGATGTAATTTTACAGAAAGTATCGAGAATTATATCTGCTCTCTGAATAAAATAAATGTCTTGAATTCTTCTTATATCTTTGATCAGATGGGTTGTGGTTGTGCCCAGGTTCTTAGCTCTGGAACCCAATTAGAAAATGCTAAGCAGGTAGAGGTCACTAAATACTCGAATGACCAATTGAATGAGTTCTTTTCTGGATTGGAATGAATGCCAGCGTATGTAAACTGTCTAGCACACAGCAGATTTATGAATCCTAGCTCTGCCTCTATGAATTCATACATATGCCTCACCAGACTTTTAAATAATCACTTTAAAATTATGTGACTTTCCAAGGTCTTAGCCTTCTAAAAAAGGGCAAAGAATATTTTATATACACAATCTCATCCAATTTTCAGACTGAGGCTGGGAGAAACCTACCAAATTGTCCAGCTTCGTATACCACATTAGTGCTGGGGCCAAGATTTAAACTAGGGACTTCAACTGTCTCTAGTGTTATAGATGCATTTGTGCATTCATGTTCTGCTTTTTCTGATGGAAGAGAGAACAAAATATATGACTTCAGAGTAAAATTCCTTACTAAGGGCTGGGAGAATTCCGCATTCAGTGGCCCAGAATTAAGCCTGACATGGGCTAAAACTATCTCAGCTTTGACAATCTTTTCCACTTGAAGGCTTGTTTCCTGGTCACATACCCCAAACCCATTCAAAATTATGTTTTTGTTTACCTTGACTCTTCTGGGGTTCCTTTTAGATTGCCTTGTTCACACTTGGTTTCTTTAAATGATTTCCTTGTAAGCTACAGTTTCAAATAAAAAAATACATTTCAAATAAAAAATATATCCAGTTAAAAAATATAGAAGACAAAGACATTTTCTGGTAGGTGGGGCTGATAAGTTAGCCTTGATAAAAGCTGCTAGAATCTTTCTCCTTCTCTCTCTCTCTCTCTTTTTTCCCTTAGGATATGGTCTCTTGGTGGATACTCAGTGACCTTGAAACATTTTTCTTCTACCTCCATCTTCTCACTGGTCTTGGCCACCAAAGCTAGAGTCCACTCAGACAGGAGTACTTCCCTAAACCCCTAATCCATGCTGGGTCACTCAGGGCTGTAGGCATATGTAGGTAATAATAAGGATTCCACTGAATTCTTAGTAGAAGTTAAGGTAGAGGGGTTCATGGGCAAGGAGAAGGGAATTCTTGGGAAGTATTTAAAAAAAATCTCTGTTGAAAGTAAAATTAACCTCTCACCACAAAGATTCCAGTCAATCGCTTCAGCAGAGTGTCTGTCAAAATCCATTTTCTTGTAATAGAATTAGGAACCCTTAGGATCACTGAATACCCTGAATACCCCACCTACTGTTTTCACCTGATACTTCCAGGGAGAATCCAGGGCATATAGGTCATGAGGCTCAGCATCGGAAGAGTGGAACAGGAGTAGTACCCACCCCCAGAACAGACCTCTTTGACATGTGGATTCCTCTATAATCATTTTCCCTTCCTTGCCTTTTTGATGACTGGGGATGCTGGGGGAACACTGGAGGACACAAGACCTATCCCACCTTTCTTTGAAGTTCTGCTATACTGTGGACCAGAGTCTCATTCTTCCTTTCCTATTGAGAGAAAGAAGCAGAGGGTGAGCATGCATCTGTACACCATCATTTGTTTTTATTCAGTTGATTGATCTCTATTTAAGCCCAGTGATAGTTTCCTGCCATAACTCTTACTGCATAATGTCAGGTAAAGGTCCTGTGGTTTGATCTCAATATATACACACCAACTTACCAGGGATAGAGATGCCCACATGCAGGGCTTTCCAATATTAAGTGTTACCAAAGAAACCTTGCTCTCCACACATCCCCATCCATGCATTCTGCCATGACTATTGATTTGACTGTTCTTTGTATGTAAAAAAGGGAGAGTAGCTTATGTAACAGTTGATGAGGGACAGGATGAGAAATGAACCTATCAAATGGCTCTTCCCAGCTTCTTGCTTACAAGTCTGGCTGTTTCTTCTTCCAGCTCCTGCAAGGCATTTTCCCTTTCCAGTGTGGTGCAGTTCTCCTCCCAGTCCTCATCTTCTGTGGAGTCTCTGTTCTGAGTGATCTCACTTTCCAGCCTGGATGACACAAGTGCACATGGTGAGGAACTGGCAGTTTCAGAACCCATAATGCGCATAAATCAGTTTTAAAGGTACTTCAATAATAATAAATACGAATCTCACGTTAGAAATCCTTCCTTCTTGATCCTTGGAATCTGAATTGCTTTTAGGGCAGGAAAAGTACTGTCCCAAGTCAAACACCCAGTGTTCTTTCAACTCAAGTAAATATCACCCAGTCTTTTAGAAATCTGAAACTTGCTGTATTTCAAGGTTTAAGCCACAGAGAAATGCCAAAGAATGAAGAAGAAAGTTTTTGCTGTATAAGATATAGGTCTCTAGAGTAAGCAGGAAAAGTCAGTTTTGTCTCTTCTCCTCTATCCTCCCCTGCTTTCTTGGATTGGGATCTTCCCTCATGAAACCCCAACACTCACCTCTGAATCTCATCTTCTTTCTCGTGGATTTTGAGAAGAAGTTCCTGATTTGCTTCATCTATTCTCTGCATATCCTTTTCAAGGTCCATGTTCAAACTGTTAATATTCCTCTTTGACTGGGCCAGTCTTAAGATTTCCACTTTCTCTGACCTATAGACTCAGCCCCCCAAATGAACAAGGGCCGGTTATCTTAAGATCAATAAACTTTGGGCTAAAGGGGATATCTTGAAGACATGTAATTCATTAACCTGACTTTCCAGGAGCACACCTTTCAATTTTCATTATTAGGAAATTATATTTCTTCATCATACTCTTCAGTTTGTTTCAATAATTTTAACTCAGTCAGCAAGGGAGGTCTTTCCCAGGCTTTCTAGCCCAAAGTTCTCAGTATAATTGTGTACCTCCACTCTGGTTCCAGAAGAAACTTTGCTTCCTTAAATGCCTCTTGCATTGAAGAGAATGGTTTCTCACACAGATTTTTCACAAAATCTGCTCATGTAATGCATTTTTATTGAATACTTTTATCCAGGCAGATGGCACATCACTTATGGTTAGGCTCCGCTTAATGCTGAGCCACAAGAGGTTTCCACCAGCAGGTAGGATTTTAGTCTTTTCCTCCCTCCTCCCATCTAGAAATTTATCCTCCATTTCCTGCTGCAAAGCTTGAAAATCTACCATAGAAATCACATCACTGAGCGTACACACACACATCTGATCCAGGCATTCACTTTCAAGAATGCAAACATGTTTTTTGAAGTAAATTTGAGAAAAATAATGGTAACAGTAGAGTAGTCTAGAAAGGGTACCCAGCACATGGAAGCTCTCAATAAACTTTTCTTTTTCTTCTGTTTCAATTAGTTGGTCTGTCTTTGAAATGATTAACTAAGAATAAGGTAGTGAGGTAGAGGGACTTTTGTTCTGAATAGAAATAAGGGATGATTTTGGAAAAGAAAGCTCTACCTTGGAAGGGCTGGCTTGGGTGGGGGTTTACAAAAGTTCTCAATTCAGGAGGGCATGGAGTGGAGTGCAGTGGGGGATAATTAGATTGGGGTAGAAGGAAAGAAGGAGACTAAAACATGAGGGAACAATCAGTAGCAGACCTGCTTCATACCTTGGTCCTTGGATGTGGCTTTTCATAATCATGATTACTTACTCATAATCTAGCTGATTTTCCTTGTGTTCATCCATTGTAGATTCCCTAAAATACCAACAGAGTTGTATCTAATGAATTGGGGAAATGGGTCCATTTATGAAATACAAAGTAACTAGCCAAGAAGCCAAAAGATAGGAACAAAATCAAGTTAAATGTTTTCTTCCCTCCCACCCTCACATTTTGGCTATGATGAAAACCCAGTCTTTTGATTCTTCTGCCATCAATCTGATTATACCTCAGTAAGGATACAGTGAGGATACAGGGATAAAGCAAGATAATTCAGTATATATCCTGCTAGCAGATATATTCAGAGATGGTTTACCAATCCAAAACCCTTTGGAAATTTATACACAGCACTAAGAATCAATAGCAGTTATAAATTGTTCTTAAGTCCCCTTTTCCTCTAGGCCCAGCTGCTTTCTTTAAGACCCTGTGGGCATGAGTGTAGGTGCATAACTGCCTGGAAAAGTAATCTCTCTAGCCTGGCCTCGGCAAGGATCTCCAGTTATCAAGATCTTTAGTATTAAATAGAGCTCAGAAAAACCAAGCAGAAGTAAATAATTTGGCTTATTCTGCCCATTTCCTCTTTTTCTCCATTTCTTTGACAAACTCTACCTCCCTTCTGATGTGTATGGTCTTTCTGATTTGCCCTAGTCAATTAGCTTCTGAAGAGTCTACTCTCCCCACTGGAACCGTTCAATAGAACCTCAGAACTTTCCAAGGGGTCAAGACTCTGCTACTGACATAGGATGGGTGGGGCAGCATGTCACAGTGGGTGGGTGGCGACGGTTTCTCATTACTGGTGCAGAGGTTAGAGCCTAGATGGGCGCATGTGCTTCATAGCTGAGTTTTTTTTTTTTTTTTTTTTTTTTTGATAGCAGTAGGTTCAGTGGATCTGATTTCTGGGCAGTAGCCCCTTTCTTTTATTTCTCTAGCAGATTGAGTTCCTCCCTGCCCAACTGTGACTAATAGGAGAGCTCTGCATCCTAAGGCCAGCACTCTAATCTCATCATCTAGCCAACTGACTACTCATCCATTCAACAAACACTGAAACATTGAAAGAGCACCTATGTATGCCTGGTACTGTTCTAAGCACTAGGGAGACAGAGTAAACAAAATAGCCCAAAGCATCTGCCCTCACGAAATTTATGTTCTAGGGTGCATGTATGTGGGGGGTAAGGGGTAACACAAAAAAACAAAATAAATGAGTAAATCTATTTTAATTGGTATGAAAAAAGAGGAGAATGCTAGGAAGAAACAAGTGGGTGAAGCGGGTAAGAGGAAATGCAGTGTGCATCGTGTGTGTGAGATGGAAGGCCTAGCGGTTTCAAATAGAGTGGTGCAGAGAAAGCAGCTGAGCATTTCCAGCCCCAGAAGTGTGATGTAGATGTGTCCTGAGGCTTAGTAAATGGGACATCTTAGGTCGTGCCGAGGTGGCCACATAATCCACAGACTTCACAATTACAGGCAACAGCAGGGTCCACGGTCAGCAGCAGCATGGGCCAGCATGCAGCCTGAAAGGTCAGCAGATCCACGAGTACCAAGAGGAGGCATGAGTACCCCAAGGTCCGCCTTCGATGCCTTCAAGGGACATAGCTTTTCCCTGCATCTCCCACTTTGTGGGAAAGAAGAGAGCTTTGGAAAGGGAGAATCTCCCTAAAAGATGAAGAAATTACCTGAAAGAGATTTTTAAATAGGAAAAGTTCATGATATCTCAGATTGGCCCCATTGAGTCTTTTCTGCCAAACTTAGGCATAGGAACTAGAGGGGAAAAATAAAACCAATTGCAGAATATAATGAGCATGTTTCTGCATATCTCAGTATGTACATTTTGGCAAGATTCTGAACAATTTATAACTTTTTTTGTGTGTGAATCATGTTCACCAGGGAAGTTTCGGATCTCGACTTAATAAGGACTGCATTGCGTTGATTTGTGGGCCAGAGTGACTTCTTAACACACTGTAGTTTCTAACAAACTATTTGTAAAATTAATGGCCTCTGATGACCCCCATTACCATCTCCCTTCTTCCTGAAAGAAGGCATTTCATTGCTTTATGAAGCTGTACACTGAAGAGTAATTAAGTAACAATTCAGGCCAATGGCCTCTCCCAGGAATTAATGGTAGGGAGAGTTCATTAACCCCAGCAGGTTATAGCTTCTCCAGGAAATGCCCTGGACCAAGGTTATTGTAGCTATTAATGGATTAGATAGAGACTTTAACTGGGATGAAAATCTCTCCTTCTTGGGGAGCTTTTCTCCTTGAGGGGCTACCACAGGCAAGCCCCTGGAAGCAGCAGAACCCCAAGGTTGGGGCCTTGTGTGGGATGAGGACAACAGATTGCTGTTAGTGAGAATTACTAAATCAAGGTGAAAACAGGGCCTTGGAGACAAATTAAGGTCCTTGATATAAGTCTTCCTGCTATTCAGGAGGTGGCTTGATTAACACCCAGTGCAACTTTAGAGCAGCTGTTTTCACCTTGTTAACTTTTCTGGACATGCCATGCCCTACCCTGCACAGAAGAGTTGCTGAGATATGTCAGATTTTGCTGCACTGCTGCCAGGAATGCAGTGGCCTTTGTGTGGAAATTCGTTGTGAAAACACCCTCTCTTTTTCCAGTCCGGGCATTCAGGCTGTTTGCTGGGCCTTTGTCCTGCTGCTGCGAGGGGACTGGCCAGGTGTATGAGCCCCTAATGGAGATGCCTGGGCCCTGGCCTTCCTGCCACCTCACAGGGTTGGAGAGAGATTTCTGCTCACTTCTCTTGCTCACATACCCCTTTGGAAAATTTTCTTGGATATTTTTATAAATGAGCCAGGTTTTGAGGTTCCTATCTAGGCAAAGCTCTAGAACCTCATTTTAGATCACCGTTTCTTGAATACAGAATCAGTTATGCTATTTTTCTTATGTCCTTATTTTTAGTGACTATTTCTGTACAATTTTAGGCTTATAAACTCTTTGAATTTATGAATAGCTTACTCAAAAGCAAAAACTGAACTGAACTGAAATGTGAAGCGGGTGGGGAGAGGATAGAGAGGAGGGGGGAGAGGGAGAGGGAGAGAATATACCATAGTTAATATTATCATCATTTAATAAGCAATAAGCTATGATAATTTGAACCAGCAAAAAATTTATGTATTTTCTTTTAAAATTAAATATTTTAAAATTTAATGAATCATTGCTATTAGAACAGCAATAAATAACTAAAAATAACTAAAAAAAAGAAAGTTCATCAAGGATCTCACCTTAGCAAAAAACCCGTATTTTTCCAACTCTTCTGTTTTCTTGTCTATTAACAAACCATCTTTTGTAGTTATCATAGAGTAGCTATATTGTTTCGCCTTTTCACTTAATATTTTTATAAATATTTTCCAGTTTACCACATTCTTTCTATTATTATTTCAATCACTGCATAAAATTCTGCTGAGTTGGGATATTCATAATTTGCTTTACCATACCCTTCTTACCATACTATTTATCTGTTTATATATCTGTCTCCTCTTGAGGGCCAGGAGAGTGCCTGTATTAATTTTCTAGGGCTGCCATAGCAAAGTACTACAGACTGGGTGGCTTAAACAACAGAAATTTATTTTCTCAGTTCTGGAGCCTGTGAGTCCTGATCAAGGTTGTTTCACCTGCAGCCTCCTTCCTTGGCTTACAGATGGCTGTTCTCTCTCTGTGTCCTTATATGGTCATTCTTCTGTATGTGTCTGTGTCATAATCTCTTTTTAGAAGGATACCAGTCATATAGGATTAGAGTTCACCCTCATTACCTCACTTAAAGTTAATTAAATCTTTAAAGACCCTATCTCCAAATAAAGTCATAGTGTTGAGTTATTGGCGATTAGGCCTTCAACATATGATCTTTGGGAGACATACTGAATCTACACAAAGTAGTCAACAGATGTTTAACTGTGACCAAATTTATGAACATTGAGGTTGTTCTCTCAGCCTCTCCCCAAATAAAAGCATTTCAAAGAATATATTTGTATAGTCATCATATTTTTCAGGTATAACCAAAATATGCACTTAGAGTTTTTTCATTTTGAATGTCTGTTCATTAGCATATCAGTCAACTGATTTTTATTTTACAGATTAGGAAAATAAGGACAAGAGAGATTTAATGTCTTGCTGGGGTTAAAAAAGATGATTAAAAAAGTCTACCATACCTGAGACCACAACCCTCAACATTTCTGTTTTATTCTTTTGTAAGCCTGGGAAAGTGCAATATGGTGACGTAATATTTGTTTTTAATGAGGTCATTTCTTCTGAAGTGACTAATGCTTGATTTCTGCTTTAATCACCCTTTGATTTATTTTAAATTTGCTTCTTTAGCTTTAATTTTAAAATTTTGCAGTTATAAAGTGATCATTAAATGGAGGCTTTCTAAAAAGGATAGCTATAATCTCTGCAAGCAAACATTAAGAAAAAATGTATGCTGAAATTTGGTGCAGTTTTATACTCCTTTCTCAATTCTTCTGTGTTCTTTTGTATATAGGAAAAACAGTCCTTCCAATTTTCTTATTAGTCCTATTTGATAATTATAGAGGTCTTTCATACATTGAGATTTTGTGATGTCTTTTATTTAACAGAAATAATATTATGCTAGAATGTTCATACTATAAATTACTTATGATTGGTTTAGCTTTGGTATATACGTACAGTTATGCACTGCTTAACGACAGGGATATGTTCTGAGAAATGTATGTTAGGCAATTTTGGTGTTGTGCAAACATCATAAAATGTACTCACACAAACCTAGATGGTATAGCCTGCTACTGTAATTGTATGCACTATACTTTTATATAACTGATAGCACAGTAGGCTTGTTTATACCAGCATCACTACAAACACACATGAGTATATATTGTGTTCTGACATTATAATGGCTGTGACACCACTGGGTGATAGGAATTTTTCATCTCCATTATAATCTTATGGGACCACCATCGTATATGCAGTATATCATTGACCAAAATGTTATGTGGCTCATGACTCTATTCCATCATTCTTCATTTATTTAACAAACATTTTTATGAGCACCCAATAAGTATTGATCTAGGTAATGAAATGACCTAAAGATGACTAGAGTACTAAGTTTCATAAGATACTACCATGTGATAAATGTTATCGTGTAGGCAGGCAGAAAATGCTTAGGAATACGGAGGGGAACATAGAACTCTGATTTAGAGAAGCTTCAAAGGGGAAGTATCTTTTGGGTTGGGTTGAGTACTCTGTAAGGACAATAACTTTACAGAAAATGAGAAAGGACATACTAAGAGGAGGGAACAATGGATTCTAAGGCACAGTCTGCTCAGTGTTAAAAATTCATTGTTGTTTCTGTCTCGAGAAGCAAGTCTCAATGCATGTTACACAAACAATTGGTGGTATAACAAATGGTTTTAGGTGGGACACAGGTAACATTTTAAATTTTAAAAATGAATTTTAATAACAATAGTTAATATCTAGTAAAACTGCAAGTAGTACATTAAAACTTGATTTAGAGATATTACTTTGAATGAGAATAAATCTATTTGAGTGAAATCAGTACTTGGTTTATAGAAAATTATTGAGTAGGCCATTATTATGGGGGAATGTGAATATAGGAGACACTGCAGGTGGTATGTGAATAACTGAAGTCTGAGAATCAGTGCTCTGAGAGCATATGTGGCACGATAGGAAGGGGCAGCAAGGTCAGCTGAGGAGCATCCCATCCTTGAGCTTCAGACTTTGGGTTTCCTCTTGAAGCACTCTAAGAAGCATCAGAAACTTTTTAGGCAGGAGAGTGAAATGGTTATTGTATTTGAGAAAGATAATTCTGGGGCCGTTAAGGGTGGTGGGGAGAAGCCGGTTCATACTATGCATTACAGATATCTCGGGGAAATAGGGTACCTATTTCCATTTGGAATGGAGGTTCAAATTTTTGTCATGTATTTTTTCCTATTGCAAATTGTATATTGGAATTTTTTTCTTTATACTACTTATTCTCTGTTTGGTTTATAAAGGAAATATTAAATCTTCATGGTGAATAATGTCTACCAAACTTGTAATGAGAGTTTTTATTCCTCACTCCTCCACCTTGACCTATATAACCATTACTTTGAACTACTATAGTCCATAGATTGTTCGGTCTCCTATTGTTCTCTTAAATTGTTTTCATTAGGGCTAATTTTCCCCCCAAATGGAAATTGGGCAATTATATGACATTTTCTGGTTGCTTGCAGTCACAAAATAATGTTCCAGTTCAGTAATCAAATGATCTAGTACCATGTCATAATCAAAACTCTCAGCTTGATATATGGTTGAGGTTTCTGCCCTCTTGCAGCTGAGGCCTACTGTCGGGTGGAAAGGCTACAACTGGAAATGGGTTCAGTTGACATCTCTTTCCACATGGAGCACATCTACTCCTCCTTCTCACCAAACTGGCCACACTTTCAGACACCTACCAGGTAGAAGAGGAAGGGGCGACTTTAAAGTCCTTACTTGACTGATGCTGTTGTGCATTGGCTCCCTGTCCCCTGAGGCCTGGTTGGTGTTTCACCCTGATTCTTTCTCTTGGAGATGCCCTTAGAAAGTTTGCGGAGGTTGCCCAACCACTATCACGGTGTGCCTGGAATCTCTAGCTCTGACCTAGACAATTACATGTGTGATTCAGCTGTTCATTTGCTTTCCTCTGAGCCACTATGACTTGTCATTTTGCCAGCTTTTCTCTGCTGGTATCTGGCCCTTCCATGTGGCCAAGACTGGCTACATAACTTGCTGAACTCAGTGCGAAACAAACATATACCACTGACTCCTCGCTCAAAAATTATTGAGAATTTCAAGCCAGTGACAGCAGGATATTAAACCAAGTACAGGTTTCTTCTCATGAAAGCATGTCTCTGTGTGACTGCACAAGTCCTAGGCCCATAAAGCTGGCCCTGCAAATGACTTTAATGAATTAGACCTAAGTTAATCCTATTTAGGCAGCACACACTTACATATTCTTTGTCTAAACAAGCTCTGGAATACAGACCAATTTTCACTTGTTTACTTTGCTGTCAGTGCAGTTAGCTAACCTGTATCATATCCTTAGATTTTCTAGATGAGAGTCAGACAGTGGTTCCCAGTATTTCCTATGCTTTAGAGGACTCATAGTAATATCTCCTGGCAAGCTCTCTAAACATGTTCTTTTGTTTTGTTCGTTTCCTATTGCTGCTATGAGAAATTACCATGAGCTTCGTGGATTAACACAACACAAATTTAGTACTACAGTTCTGGAGGTCAGAAGTCTCACTAGGTAAAATCAAAGTGTTGGCAGACCTGCATTCCTTCTGGAGGACCTAGGAAAGAATCTGTGTTCCATTTTGTCCTGGGAGTTAAGATGAAAGAGACTCCCAGGGATGAGCACAAGAGGCTACTAGCAGTGGAGGGCAAGGGAGTTCTGTGCACCCCACCTAGTCACGGATTGAGACCTGATGTGCTAGGATGAAAATGCCGATTAGATGTATTTACAGTTGTCCAGGGGAGAGCTCCCAAGGGCCTGACTTAGAGTGCTGGCGGTGAGATGGAAAAACAAAACTTGTGAAACGTTACAAAGAAGTGAATCCCAGAACTTGAGGAGGTGCTTAAATCAGATGTCCCCAGAGTTTGTGCTTCATGATTTGGGAGAGTGTTGATGTCCTTAACAGAGCCAGAGTAGAGGGAGATGGGCTGAGTAGCCCATCCAGGTAGGTGGAAAAAACTTCTACAAATAAAAGAGAAAATGAGTAGGAAACTGAGAAAATTTTTTTTTCCTAGTCTTCCCGGCTTGCAGAGGCCACCTGCATTCTGAGGCTCATGGCCCCGTCCTTCATTTTCAATGCCAGCAGCGTAGACTCTTCAGATCTCTGGTTCTCTGACCTTCGCTTCCATCATCATGTTGCCTTCTCTCACTCTGACCCTCTTGCCTCCCTCTTAGAAGGACCCTTATGATTACTTCTGGCCCATCTAAATAAGCCGGATAATCTTTCCATTTCCAGATCCTTAATCACATCTGCAAAAAACTTTTGCCATGAGAAGTAACATATTCACTGAACATTAGGACATGAACATATTTGGGGCCTACCTCACTCATCTTAAGGAAAGTGAGAAGCAGCTCTCCCATCCTTCCCTGTGGAACTCGCACCTCACTAGGTTGGGGGGGCACACCCACCCTCCTCATCGTGAGTGTAGACTCATAGCACAGCCCTCTGAAGAAATCATCCCTCCAATCTTGGCTCAACTTTAATTCTAAAAGTAGGTGAGGGGTTTAGAATCATTTAATGAGTTTTCTAAATAAACTATTTACACTTAAGTCCTTTTCTCAGGGTCTGTTTCAAATTCACCTTTTGTCTTATACTTTCCTGATTTCTCTGTTAAAATATTCCAGTAGCAATTTGTATGTCAACTTTGTGCTTACAGAAAATTTCATAATAGCAGTCAGGAAAACAA
>NW_011888800.1:4381302-4382009 GCF_000151845.1 Pteropus vampyrus | reverse complement strand
TACTTTCCTGATTTCTCTGTTAAAATATTCCAGTAGCAATTTGTATGTCAACTTTGTGCTTACAGAAAATTTCATAATAGCAGTCAGGAAAACAACAACATATCATTTTATTTTCTATGAGTTAAATGATTTATTTCCCTCTGATGAAGAGTTAATGTGAAAATTCTGGGAGGCTAGTGTTTTCTTCTGTTCTCCACTTTGAGTCCTGCTGTCTTGCAGTTTTCACATTTATGTGACCTAGAGTAAAATCTTCAAGTGGCATTTCAAAGAAAAGCGTCTTTTATTTTTGTTTTGAAAATCTAATATTCGAGTGGATAGCTGAGTGTGACCTGTTTGATTTTCTGCTCCATGGCCGGACAGCTACAGGATTCAGCTCTGAGTCAGGCTCCAGTGTCACTCCCTCACTGATCATGGGAATCTTAACTCAACAGAATCCAGTTGACTGCCTTCCTATTTTCTCTGACTCTGTGCTCCTCCTGGTCTGGCACCTCAGCTTGTGCCTCATTCCCGTGACCAGCAACCTATTTTATTCCTCAGTTTCAGAGTCTGGAACTCCGTTTCAGGGTTACAAGTCTACCTGAAAATGCTACTTCTGCAGCTAGACTCTGTTCTTGTCAGAACCTCTCTGCATGGATTTCCGACCCTAAACCAGGGCCCATTCAGTGCTTCCACATCTTCCCAAGTCCCCAGTTATCTATGGTCCGCTT
>NW_011888800.1:4380075-4380377 GCF_000151845.1 Pteropus vampyrus | reverse complement strand
TGTCAGAACCTCTCTGCATGGATTTCCGACCCTAAACCAGGGCCCATTCAGTGCTTCCACATCTTCCCAAGTCCCCAGTTATCTATGGTCCGCTTGTTTACTGGGGCATGCTCTGATTACCATTTGTTGTATTTTCTTGGTTCTAAACACCTGCCCTGTCCTCCTCCTTTGTCTGTATCAGCTCCCTAGATCTCAAATGCTTCCTGGGCAACCACCCTCCTCTTTGCTATTGAAGCAGAATCTTAATAGCTGCTCCTTCTAGAAGCTGTATTTCACCCATGTCTCAGCAGTCCCTCCTCATA